>NC_136744.1:29967827-30570327 GCF_936440315.1 Barbus barbus
TCAGACATGAATCTGGAACCTCTTTGATTCTTCTTTAGTGCACCTTGAGGCCTGAACATGAAGTAACACAATGAGACTGAGGTAAGGCATTAAAATATGATACAAATACAAATTATTAGTGGTCTTCAACCCTACTCCTGGGGATCCATGGTCCTGTATTTCCAACCTGCTTCAGCACACCTGCATGTGTGTTTTCAATTAAGCTATTCTGAAGAATTAGTTTACCTTCAGGTGTGGTTGATTAGGATTGGAGCTAAACTCTACAGGACAGTGGATCCCCAGAAGCAGGGTTGTGAATCTCTGTTATAATGAAATGTTGTGTTTGTGTTTGTTTACCCAAGTGGGGCACTCTTAGGCAGGCCCATGGCATTGGTCGGAAGAGATGTTGGAAGTGAAGGAAGGACTGAACTAAGGAAGGCCACTGGATTTTGGATGGGGCTAGGAGAGGAACTGCTAGACGTTGGTGAAGAAGCTTGTGGGGGTGACTGATTTCTAAAAGAAAACACTGAATTCACCAGCCCAGGAGGCAGTAGAGGTGGTGAGGACACATATGGTGGGCTGCTTGGACACTCCAGAACTCTTGTTGGGAACTTTCTTGGGGACGGAGATAACTGGTTGACGGGCGACGTGAGCGCCCGTGTTGACTTCGGGAATATCTGTGCAGCTAATTCATGGAGCATTGGAACAGGAGACTCGGTTGGGGAAGGACTCCTGATAGGAGAGAGTGTCTGGGCCGCGATGAACTCCTTCGGCCTTGTATAGGTGAAGCTCTGAGTGGAGATTGGAATAATCCCAGGAAGTGGAGGCCGGGTGTCATTCAATGGAGGTGGAGACATTGGACTCGGGATGGGTGCAGGTTGATTTCTCACTAGATGTGATGAGGTGATTGTACTCAGGAGTGGATAAAACACACCTTGAGAATGTGTGTCTTGTGGAGCCATGCTGGGATGATAATTTGTGGTGATGTTTAACTTTGGCGCAGTGTTGTTCACCGTTGATGCATTAGGTGATATTAGTGCCTGTGTTCTGGCAACACTCGTGTCACTAACCGGAGCAGAGTTCATCTGCAAGGTTGGATTCATGTTTATTTGTGAAATATGGGTGGAAGGCGTAATGGGTGGAACATTGGCCACATGGTTGGGGTTTGGTTGGGTGGTTGGAGCCATGATAAGTTGAGGAAAATGTGCAGAAGGTCCCAAATTTGGAGGCATAGGGATGTTGGGAACTCCTCCTGGTTGAGTTATTGGGATTGTTGGGATCACACTTGGCATAGGGGTAACTGGAGCCACACTGGGTGAGATTGACCCCAAATTCAGCTGAGGAGGAGTGGGCACCACATTCGTTTGGGTTAGTAGGTTAGAGGGAACCATACCCGGTGGAACAGTACTTAAAGTAGTAGGAACCAGATTTTGTTGAGGTATTGGAGGGTGGTTGTGTAAGGTTGTGGCTGATGGAGTAAGTTGGGGCAAGGGCATGGAATTGGTTAAAGGCATGCTTAATTGGGATACAGGTACAGCTTTTAATATGGGAGCAGGTGCTGTAGAAAGTAGAGGGACAGATGCAGGGATCGGCAGTGGAATTGGAGCAGAGTTCATTACAAGAGGAGGTGGTTGGAGTTGGGAAGGAACTGGATTTGCAGGAGGGTGATTTGGCTTGACAGACGGTGGCTCACAACTTGTCTTGTCTAAATGTGGTGAATCTTGGCTTGGGGAGACGTTTTCCTGCCACTGTTCCAAAAGCACCTGGTTGTGGAGGATCTGAAGCTGCACTGGGTCTCTAAGATAAGACAGAAGAGGAAAACAAGCATGTTTTCTACTTCAGATATACACCAAAGGAAGTAAGCCTTTTTACTAAATAAATCTACACAAGTTGTGCTTAATGTCATATTTAATGGTGTGTTGAGATATTTAATATGAAAATAAATGTAGCCTAATTTGGTTATATGTCTTTTTTCTTATTTAACCATAATCATGATATTGTAGCTGTCGTGTCTTGCACACTTTTCCGTGAACATTCGCGCATAAATCATAACTGGGACTAATGAAATTCAATAATAACGGACCCGTGCAGGACTCTGCTTTAAACCACTTTGCGTCAGAGATGCGCCATTTACAGGTATTTCCCTAAACCGCCACACAGCTCATATATTTTTCAGCCAAGAGGTGAGAACTTAATGATTACGAAAACGATTATTTATTTTTGTTAATTATTATTTTATTTCAGTTAGTTTTCCAATAACTGTTGTTACTGTCGTTTCGTTTTAGTTTTTCAAATATTTTGATATTTTTATTTTATTTCCGTTTACGAAATAGTTTTTTCATCAATCGTTTTCGTCTTCGTTTACAAAAATAACCTTGGTTGGTACTTACAATTTTGGTTTGGCCAACACTGGTGGTGGATCTTTAAATGACATTCCTTTCTCTTCCTCGTCTTCATCCTCCGGGAGTTTAAAGGTTACACGGAGGCCAACTCGGGAACTAGAGCGGGATTCGCTGTGCATCCCTAACACACCCTCGGGTCTTGTCTTGAGGCAAGAAGTTGGGGGATCTGGTAGGGGTTTAACAGCTGGTTGCTCTTGATGGCTACTGGAGTTTACTGGTGGGAGACTAGTAACAGAAGGGCTGAGGGTTGGTTTTGAACCATTCGGTAATGGTTCAACCCAGGCATCAGAGCTCACAGTGATACTGGAGGCTGATTCGTTTGATGGACTTTGGGTCCCTTCTGTTGAAGGCTTAAAACCAGACCCTCCTGAATCAAAGTGTGTTGTGCTAGAGCTGAGAGGCTTATGGTTTGAGTCTGAGTTCAGTGAAGAAGAACTTAAGCTGAGTGGGTCTAGCTGAGGTAAGCTAGTCCTGAAAGTATCTGAGCTGTATTTTCCAATGCTGAGAGGGTTTAGACTAGGTAGGCTAGTGGTGAGATCATGGCGAAGGGTACTAGGATTTAGGGAATCTGAGCGAGGCGTTCCAGAGTCCTGAAGGTCTGAATGCTTATATCCAGAGCTCAAAGGGTCAAGGCAAATCATACTTGAGTGAAGCTTGTTGTTTACCAGAGGAACATCTGGTTTACGCTTTACAGTTGTTGACATCAGTTCTGTTGCCGGAACCTTTTGGAGGGAGGATTCCACTGTTAAAGTGCTTGTTGTTTTAGGGTTGGTGCTGTTATTATTGTATCCTATCAATGAAGACAAAATATTGTTCAGAATTAGACTTCAGATGTGATATATGTATACATTTTTATCTCAATAAAGCTAAATTACCTTTTACTCTTAAGACGGCAGTACTGGAAACTGTGCCATATTTATTGCCGGCTATGCAAATAAATGTTCCAGAATCCTCTGGAAAGACCTCCGCAATAACCAAAGTACATATCTCCTCTGATATCCACACCGAACAGAGAAATGGTACAATGTTAGGTGGTTAGAGTCATGAAACAATTACCTTGACAAAGCAGGGGTAATCAAATCCACCTACCAGATTCAGCCATGGATCTTGGTTCTGGGATGAAAAAAGCAGAATGTGTGGATTGTCAGATAACAATTTTAAGAAGAAAGAGTCAAGCACTGTAAACTTTTCTTTCAAGTTATAAGTTGAAACATTTTCAGCAGTTTTCACGGATGGATCCAACCACATATCTAAATGCACTGTGCATTAAAATTATACATACTCTTCTGAAGGATTCTGAAGTCTGGAGAATCTTCAATAAGTGTTCCCTCCCGGTACCAGTCCACTTTAGGAGAGGGAATGCCTTTTACTCTGCACTCCAGAACTACCAACTGACTCTCTAAAGCCAGGATATCCTGGAGGTTCTACAGCAAGAGAGACAATGGAATGGAAAACCTGTAAAAACTAGGTTTTAATTATTCCAAATTTTAATTATTCCGAAGGTAATAATGTATGCTGTATTCATAATGTATTCATGTCTTATAAATTGTTATAGATCCTGTTTTTTATTTGAGCTTACTGATCTGTACAGCACTTTGGTCAACCTTGGGTTGTGTTTAAATGTGCTTTATAAATAAACAATGAAATGAAATAACTATTGCATGACAATTTTTGAATAGCTGCCAGGGCATTGCTACTCTATACACCGTCCGAAAAAACAGCTTGGCACAGAGGGACACATTTGTACCTTCTTTACCCTGTAGAATAGTAGTAATATGTACTTTTCTGTTCCTAACATGCACCCTTTAGGTACAAAGGTGTCCCTTTGAGGGTACTGCCCCAGTGACAAGCTGTTGTACCACTAAAGGTACAATTTTTGCAAATTTTTTCTGAGAGTGAACAGTGGATTTTATGTATTTTAAAGGGTGTTCTGTGGGGTTGATAGTGCATTGCTAGGTGGTTTCGTACTGACCCAAGTCAAACTGGGACACCACCAGTGTCTGTGATATTTCTAAACATTCTAAGGCATTTTACAGCCTGCCAGGCAAAGCTGCATACCAAGGTTTTGACTCCCTGGATTTGGGATAGGCATCCATGCAAAAGTTGAAAACACGTCAAAATATACGTGTGTGTTTTTTTTCAAGCATTAATTTATACTTCATTGGCGCTCAATGTCAAGATTTAGAAATACAAGCTGTGTTTGCTCTACCTTCGTAAAAACTGGAGCTGCCATCATGGGCCTTACATCGAAGCTTTGAAGATAACTACTGCTGCCATTTAGATTCTGAAAACAAAACATATGGAATGTAAGAAAAACACATGCATTAGTGGGAAATCAAAACTGCAGATTTGGTGTGTTTTTCATACCTCAGAAATGCTCTGTTGAGATGTTAACAGTACATCGGAGATACTTTGGCTGGATGGTGGTGATGGTGGGGCAATGGTCAGTGGAGGACTAGGTGGAGTGGACTCCACCTCAGATATTGGCGTGGGTGGTTCTAGTACAGGTACAGTTGGTTCTACTACAGATATGGTTGGGTCTAGTACAGGTATTTCAGAGCTGACAACCTTGGAACTCAGAAGTTCTGTATCTTCCTGCTTAGAGGTTGGGTCAGCAATCAGCTCAGTCAGTGGCACTGCTTCTGTGTCAGAAGGTGCTGGTGGTTCAGCGAAGGTGGTTGTTATAGTTGGTGTGGTGTCTTCAGCAGATGTGTTGGGTTCTGCCAAGACCACAGCAGGTCTGGGCTGAGGAGAACTTTTATGAAGTCTGGAAAAAAAAGATGTGTGCATGTGATTTCAACCCCTAGGGGTTCAAAAGGTACTGCAGATACAGATTTCATAATGGAAAATATACAAACTCACTCTGCTTGAAAATGTTTTTCTTCGTCAGAATCTGACGAAGATGCTCCTAATAGAAAATGAAATATAGAAACTTAATTTCAGACTGAAGCTGCAATCATTTAGTCAATGTAGATGTCATATTAAGTCATTTACTTACCCTCAATGTAGATTTCTGCTGAGGTGGAGTCTGTGCCATAAAAGTTGGAGGCAAAGCACGAGTATCTGCCCGTGTCTTCTTCAAACGCCTCTGCTATGATCAGAGTGTGTCGCTCACCATTAGCAATTATCTGAATATCAGGACTGTTTTCCAACTCTTTACCCTCACAAAACCACCTGGAAAACACAATCAGAATGTTACATTCTGGATAGAAACACACATCTACAAGTACATCCACAATACAATAAATCCATGAATGAAAATGTAGAACATGCACACAAATCATGTTTTAATTTGACCTCAGTAAATCCAATGAATGTACATTCAGTTGTATACTGACATTAACAGACTAAAACAAAACATCTAAACATTTCAGCCCAGGCCATTTACAACACAAATACAATGCATATTTACTTAAATGTACATTTAATTCTTCATTTTAAAATTTCAAGTGTGCTAGTGACACTAAATTAATGCCTTTGAACACTATTTGCGGTCTTGCACATCAGCTTTTAGACATATTAAATGGTCAAACCAGCCTAATTAACGTAAAAGAAATACAGATCACAAATATCTCTTAACAAAAATAAAGAATAAATTAAAATTTTTAGGGAAGAATCTTTTGAAAACCTAGTTGATTAGAAAAAGCTATCAAATTTTCAAATTAACAAAAGCATGTAAAAAAAAAAACACCAGAATTAGAAAATAGCAATGGTTAAGACCAGCAGCAAATGTCAATAAGAAAAACTATCCAACATGCATCTCACAAATCATCCAAAATCACTCCTCCTTATCAAACTCGTCAGCAAAATAAGAACCACATCACAACACAAGACAAAGTACAACAGCATTCATTCAGTAATAAATCAATGGGCTAAAATTCTTGAATCCACAAATATAACTTTCCCACAACCTTACCTAGAAGATTGTACAACAGTTATTCACTTTAACTGCTGTTTCCTAAAATTTCCTAAAGCGCTTCTGAAGAGACGAGCTGTGGTTCATTCCATGGGCGAGACATGGCTGAAATGTATTGGGTTCGATCCATGAGCCAATGAGGATCATTTCTAATGAGTAAGACTCTACTTTGAAAGCCTGAGTTGTGGGGGAAAGACATCCAGGGCTAGATCTGCACCTGTTCAGGCTATTTTCCCTCTCGACTCACCCACGGCACAGGAACCCCTGTTAAAACTGGACACAGCATCCCTGACCGACACGCATGAGCTAAACATAGAAGGGCCACTCATACAATCACCAACACTGCTAATAGATCTGTCAGATATTTAGCAGGCATTTGCCTCTGACAGAGAAACACTTGACATTTTTAGTTCCAACAACTACATTTACAACATTTAGAACTTAAAAATAAAGCTTTAAGATTTTGGAAAATCTACTACAAAGACCAATTATTAAGTAAAATGTTTCTAGAAAGCATTGGCCATGTCATTTATGTAGAGATGAATGTTCTCAAATGGTGCTGTAAGTAAAATGTTGAAAAGTGAAGCAAGTTTGGGTCAGTGGAGGGATGATCTAATGTTTCTGACATCACAGTCTCTCGGTCAGCTGAGAACAGCTGTCCAAACACGTCTCCTGTCACACAGACACGCTCAGAAAAGCACGGGTTTCCTTGACCTGCCAGTGTGGGAAGTTTGCATTGAGTAATGTTACACTAACGTTTCATCAATGACACACTGATAACCATAATTACGTTTAAAAAAATAAATAAAATCATGGTGTTTAACAGGTGTCTAAATAGCTTGAATAGAGGTTTTGTCATGTTAACGCTATTTTAACATATATGTTTCAGTTTTTACACGATATCTTTATGCTAACAGAAAATGCTTCAATTTATGTTACTATGTAATAGGTTATTAAATGCAAAAATGATAAATGCATGATCAGTTCATTCAATGTTATTCAAGGCAAAAATGTTACATGCATGATCGTTTTATATGAAGTTAAATGCAAAAATGTTAAATGCATGATCAATTTATACAAACAAACCTATTAAATGCAAAAATGTTAAATGCATGATCAATTTATATGAAGTTAATAAATGCAAAAATGTTAAATGCATGATCAATTTATACAAAAAAACTATTAAATGCAAAAATGTTAAATGCATGATCAATTTATATGAAGTTAATAAATGCAAAAATGTTAAATGCATGATCAATTTATACAAAAAAACTATTAAATGCAAAAATGTTAAATGCATGATCAATTTATACAAAAAAACTATTAAATGTAAAAATGTTAAATGCAAAGCTATTAAATGTATGATCAATTCATACAGTTATTAAATACAACAAAAATTAAATGCATGATTAATTTATACGAAGTTATTAAATGCAAAAAAGGAAAAAGAATGATAAATTTATATGTAGTTATTAAATGCAAACGTTAAAAGCATGACCATTTTTTAATGCAAAGTTATAAAAATAAAAGCACAGCCAATTTATATGAAGTAGTGATGAAACAACCTCAAACATAATTTTAAATCATAACTGAAGAGAGAATATAATTCATAACGTGAGATGTCCAGTTTATAGAGAAACACAAGCTGAATATCCCGGCTGGAGCAGCACATTTCCACAATCTGAGTCATCCGGCTCTTTAGGCTTTACAAGTTATGAGAGACTGAAAGATAATCATCCTTTAAAGTTCATCTAGCCTCAAGACGATTTTGATTTCTTCTGTTCTGCTATTAGCTTTTAGTAACCATAAACATTATCAACATTTCCTGACAAACACACTCACTACAAGAGTAAACTCCTTCAACACAGTGTTGTTATTGTTAACTAAAACTATTAAAATCATTTTTGATCATTGAAATGGAGAAAATAAAATAAAATATAAATATTGGGTGAAAAACATAAAATAAGAATAATTTGAACTAATAAAATAACTACAACTTATAATAATAAAACTTCAAATTACAAGCTAAATTCATATTCAAAATATGAATAAATACTATAATGGTATATAAATAATACTAAATAACACTGGACAATCTTACATCACCATAGCATGATTTTTTTGTAAGGAAGTGACATTTATTTGTTTATTTCATGAATTAGGACAGAAAAGGCATTCATTGTGCCCAAGTAAACACTGCTACAATAAACTATAATCTTATATGCACTAATTGTGCAATAATTTGCAAAGCTCTGTACCCATTTAATATCTTGTTTACTCTTCTACTCTTTGGCTAACTGCGCTCTACTGAAGATGTAGGACGATCATTTCCACTGCATTCTCATAGCATCATATTTCCGATGGAGCAGAATTAGAATGGCTGAGCTCAGACTGCATGTTATACGGTCAGCTTTCACAAGACGTCTTTGTGCTCACAGGCAATGCTTGAGAAAGTAGATTTTTAGCATGCATTTGCTAGCAAAACCTGTTGCCATCATGCTATGGTGTTACAGATCCCTTGTGAAAAAGTACACTTTTTTACTTACTGTACTTAGGAAAAAAAACTAAAAGTATTTGTTATTATGGAAATATAGAATAAAGAATACAAGTGCAAAATGAATGTAATGTTTTTGGACGCTTTATTGCATGTTAATGGCAACTGAATGAAAACATTCTAGTTCCAATTTAGATCAAATAGTAGATAGTTCACCAAAAAATGACCTTTTTTTCTGTCTATAAGTCAATGGTTACCGTCATATCAACTCTTTCGTTACCAACATTCTTCAAAATATCTTCTTTTGTGTTCGAGATATTAATAATTTGCATTTTTTAAGTGTACTTAATTCTATTAAGAAACAGTCACAGTCTCTCTTTTTAAGAATGCTTTTATTTCATTAATATTATATTATCTGCAAGTAAAGTTGGTTTAAAAATACATTTAAGATTTGAAGTACACTACAAGAGCACATTCAACGCAATTAAATGCACAAGTTCTGTTGTCAAGGCGTTGTTATTTACACAAAAAAATATTTTTAAAAGTTTTTACAAGAAAAAACCCTGTCATCCTTTCAAAATCTCATGTTTTAAATCAATGCATTACTTGCAATTTCTGTATAATTATTTGTGATATTTACTTGCAATTTCTTAGTAAAAAAATTGAGTAAAAGTTTGTGTTTACAAAGAATTTACAATTTTTTTTTTAAGGTAAGTGGTTGCAATCAATTTATTTTAGCTACATTTAAATAAACTAACTTTCAATTTTTTGTTATGTAGCTAAAATAAATTGATTGCAACCACTTACCTTAAAGAAATTCAGCATCATTTTCTTCAGTGTTGTTGCTAAAGACTATTTCATGCATTTACTAGTTGGCTGCTTTCTGCATGAACAACAGTAATAATAATGCACTAATCATGTGCATCAATAAAAGCAGCTCAAACTCACCGAACTTCAGGAGCAGGCAGTCCTCTGACGATACAATCCAGCTGCACTTTACTGCCCTCGGGAACCTCCCTGCTTTTGAGTTTCTGTATGAAGTGTGGAGGTTCACACACAGGTTCCTCTGAGCCCTCCGGTGGAGTCAGAGCCGGTTCCTCACACGCCGACTCCGGCTCCTGAGGCTCCTCCGTGTCTCGACTGCTCTCCATCGGCTCCTCCATCGGCTGCTGGTTGAGCAGGATAGGTCTTTCTCGATCTTCTGCATTAATGGAGTACGAAGTGCCATCAAGCTGGATTTTGTTCTGGCATCGGCTCCGGTGGGGTTTGCAAGTACGAGGCCGAATTCGCTTGGTGCTGTTGGCTTTAAACAGAGACGAAAGCTCTTCTATGAAATCAGCTGCTTTGTTGAGGAACTCCTTCTTGGATTGGGTCTCCAAGCCGTATGGAGCGTTTCTCTGAGGTCTTTTGAAATCCGTTGCAGGTTCCCTAGCACTTCTGACGTTCCTGACTGCTTTATCTTGGATGGGAGTCTGGACTGTTTGTCTTTCTGAAATGACCTCTGCTTCTGGAGTGGGTTTGTTGGAAGGAAGATTATAGTGGCTCATTGGAGGATGTGCGTCGGATCTCTCCTCACTTTCTCGAGGATCGCTGCTGATGGCTTTGCAGGCCAGATCGACGCTCTTGTCCAGTTCCTCCTGGCTCAGGAAGGCAGAGAGGTCCGGGAACTGTGGCTCCGCTTTCCCACCGGAGTCGTCTGCTTTCTCCTTGAGCGTCCCATACACCAGGCGGCGAGGGGCGTCTATGCAGCTGGGTTCACCGTGTCTGTGATGAGCTCGGGCCTCGGCCAGGTAACTCTCACGCAGAAGCTGCGATAAAGATGTGGGCTGATCCATGCTGTTCTCCTGCATACTGCTGGAGACAAAAACACAAAGATGTAGAACAATGAGATCTCTGCAAGATCTGCTAGATCATCATCTACTAGTGATTTGTTGTTCCTTTTCGTCACTCTGCCTTTGGTTTATAGTCTTTCTCAGTGAAAGCAGACATAAGGATGTGCACATCTACTGACATGTTTAAATTAAAACTAAAATCTATCTCAAATCTGTAAACATTGACACGGTTGTGGTTTAGCTCAACGTTATCTTTACTGTTCTTTTTTGGCTCTTATAGGAGGTGTATAACTAATTATTACTGTGTTTGTTGTTTTGTTTTTATGTTTATTTGTGATTAGGATTACCTGCCTTTTCTGGGTACTCAAAGAGTGCAAATTAGTCTTATGTTTCTGAATATGTATCATGTCTACTGTTATAAAGTAATTTAGTTTACATGGATACATAACTCAAAATATTTCTGATTTCATTTTGATGAGATACTATATTATTTGTTCTTATAATATGTATAAATAACACCCCCATAACAAATATTTTTGATCATTAGATATGGATTTTTAATAATTATTTCTAACAAGACTGCACTCAAAAAGAGCAACTAATAAAAATTGAGAGGTGAGCACAAATAGAAAAACTCACATTCACTATAAGATTTAATTCTTTTAGGCCTGGAAATATTATAACATTACTGGATATTTTAAAGTTTTCTATGTAAAAACAAGGGGAAAAATGGAAAGCAAATGCCAATTTCATTAAATGTATAATAAATGCATCTACACTTTTGAAGTTGTAAAAGTTGTTACTAGAAATAAAATAAACATTTACTGAAATAAAATAAAATATATATATATATAAAATGTATTTCAGCCAGTTGACAAGGCAACATTTCTCATTTAACTTTAGTTGAACCTCATGTACTAAAATAACTAAAACTAAAATAATAATAAACACTTAATAAAACATTTATAAAAACTATATAGACATTAAAAAACTACTAAAAAAGACAGAAATACATTAGAAAATGGGAAATATAAAAACTGATTCAAAATGATAATACAATCTTTAATAGTATTTCAATGATACTAAAATAACACTGGTACGTTTTACAAAAAAATATTAATTCAGTCTTAAAATATTCACATTTAATTAATTGTGCTTCTTTATAATTATTTGTGAAATTTACTAGCAATTTTAATTGAAATCCTACACCTATATTTTTTCAGTGCACATTTTAAGCAATTGGTTTAGATAATTCAGAGCTTTTTGTGCCACAACAAACAGAATTCTTGTCATATTTAGAGCCTAATATCAACACATTTGAATCTTCCTTGCTAAATCAGAGAAAGGCTTTCACTGTTGTTATTGAATCCAGAAAGGGGATACGCCTGCAGATGCTACTGACACTCAAATCAGAGCAATTAACCGCAGCAGCGATGCCCTTCCAGCAGACCTGTGCAGACAGCTGTTGTGTGCATTAATCCTGTGCAGACACACTCCAGCCCCTGTCACTGCTAATTATAGCACAGCTCACTTTACATGAGCAAAACACAACACTATAAAAAACATATTACTCAAGAATATTACAAGAACTTTCGCAAAAGCACAATGACATGTATATGACTTTCTACCTCCAGAACTGTTATGACATGCCAAACTAAAATAGAAACTGACTCTGTCTGGACAAACATATACATAGCTGGATGCAATTTTACTCCATAGTTAAGCATATTAAAAAGTGAGTGCCTTGCATGCATATAATGAAAGCATTAAGTGGGATAAATAAGTCATTAGACAACAAGGTGCTTTACCTTTGAACTGTGTGAATGTCCACAACGTCTAGATCTACTGCACCTGCTTATAAACCACTTAATTCCAGCTTTCCAGAGCTGGCCTGAGCACAGCTGCCACAGCTTTTTCCTAGTCTTGAGCAAAGTTAACCTTGGAGTTTACAGCAGCAACGCAGAGACCGCCCGCCAGTAAAGCAGAAACATTTGTCAGCGTGTCGGTGGCAGGTTATTTGAGGAAGGTGGAGGGTTTGAAGCGTGTGCCAGGGAACGATCGCTCCTCATTGGCCGATGAGAATGCTGTCAGGAGAAGGGTGACACCTTTGTGAAGCACCTATGACAGTCTGTAGGACACAGAAGCAGTGCATTATGGGTATTAAAGGTGGAGTTCACCCACAAATGAACATTTGCTGGAAATGTATACTCACTCTTAGGTCATCCAACATGTAGATGAGTTTGTTTCTTCATCAGGTTTGTAGAAATGTGTCTCTGCATCAGTGTCTCAGCAATGGATGCTCTGCAGTGAATGGGTGCCGTCAGAATGAGAGTCCAAACAGCTGATAAAAACATCACAATAATCCACACCACTCCAGTCCAGCAATTGTCTTTAGAAGCCAAAAGTAGTGTTTGTAAGAAACACATCCAGCATTAAGACGTTTTTAACTAAAATACGAGTCCATAATCCATAATAGCACTTTCTCCTGTGAAAAAGTGGTCTGGTCTGAATCAGGAGAGAAATCTGCACAGATCAAGCAGCGTTTACAAGCCAAAACGGCTCTAAACAAATATGTGTCTTCTCCAGATATTAACTGATGGACTGGAGTGGTGTGGATTATTGTGATGTTTTTATCAGACTCTCATTCTGATGGCACCCATTCACTGCAGAGCATCCATTGCTGAGACACTGATGCAATGACATTATTTTCATGACTCTCAACATCTCATTATTATTGATATTATAGACATAGATATACAGCCATGGTCAGAATTGTTGGTACCCTTGGTAAATATGATCAAAGAAGGCTGTGAAAATAAACATGCATTGTTAATCTTTTTTATTTTTTAAAAATTCACAAAAATCTAACCTTTCTTTGGTGAATAAGAATTTAAAATGGGGGGAGAATCTCATAATGAAATATTTTTTTTTGTCTAATACACATTGGCCACAATTAACGGCACCCTTTCATTCAATACTTTTTGAAACCTCCATCTGCCAGTTTAACAGCTCTAAATGTTCTCCTATAATGTCCTATAAATGTTCTCTAGCCTGATGAGGTTAGAGAACACCTGACAAGAGATCAGAGACCATTCCTTCATCCAGAATCACTCCAGATCCTTCAGATTCACAGCTTCTTCTCTTCAGTTCACCTCACTCATTTTCTACAGGGTTCAGGTCAGAGGACTGGAATGACCCATTATAAGATTTCTAACAGAGTCAGTCACTTATTGATTTTTTTATCTGTTGGTATTTGATAGAATCCATGATGCCATGTGTCTGAACAAGATGTCCAGGACCTCCATCAGAAATATAGCCCCACAACATCAAAACTACAGCAGTATATTTCATTGTACACATGGGGTACTTTTTATCCCTGTGTTCACCAAACCCATCTTGAGTGTTTGCTGCTAAAAAGCTCTTTTTTTTGTTTCATCTGACCATAGAAGTCAGTCCCATTTGAAGTGCCAGTCCTGTCTGATAACTGAATATGCTGGAGATTGTTTTTGGATGAGCCAGGAGAATTTTTCTTGAAACCCTCCTGAACAACATGTGGTGATGTAGGTGCTGTTTGACCATTTTTTTTAAAGGTTTTCTGACCCCGAGACTCAACTATTTTCTACAATTCTCCAGCTGTGGTCCTTGGAGAGTCTTTAGCCACTCAAACTCTCCTCCTCACCGTGCATTAGGACGATATAGACACACGTCCTCTTCCAGGCAGTTTCATTACATTTTCTGTTGATTGGAAATTCTTAATTATTGCCCTGATGGTGGAAATGGGGATTTTCTCTGCTCTAGCTCTTTTCTTAAAGCCACTTCACTAATTTGTGAAGCTCAATTATCTTTTGCTGCACATCAGAAATATATATTTAGTTTTTTCTCATTGTGATGGATGATTAAGGGAATTTGGACTTTGTTTTCCCTCCTATTTATATTTCTGTGAAACAGGAAGCCATGGCTGGATAACTTCATGTTCATAATCACCTGGAGTCCTCAAAATTGTGAATATGAAAGGAAATATAGTTCAGAGATACTTTAATCATAATCATTTCTAGGGGAACCAATAATTGTGTCCAACATGTATTTGAGAAAAAACTTATTTCATAATGAGATTTTCCCCCATTTTAAATAGTTTTAGTTGAATTAAATGTTAGATTTTTGTGAATTTTTAAAATAAAAGATCATTAATAACGCAGGTTTATTTTCACAGCCTCGTTTGATCATATTTACCGAGCGTACCAACAATTCTGATCACGATTGTAGATATTTAGAGACCTGTGAACAAACAAATAAAACATTCAGAGTTGAGCACAACTAGAAAAACTCATATTCACTACAAGATTTCATTCTTTTCCAGGTTTGGAAATGAAATATAAAATTTCCTGATATTTCCAAGTTTTCTATGAGAAACTGGGAACTCCATGAACAACATATTCAACTTAATAACATATAGTCCTGTTTCGAGGACAATAACATTTTTCATTAAATTATTACGTGACAATTTTCTCTTCAATTATCTTTATTGCAATGCAAAACATACACTGTAATGCTTTTAGATTTGAACTATAATACAAAACAATAGAAAAAAACAAGTGAGATCATAATTAATTAGTTAATAACCATTTATTTTCAAGTGTTCTGCTCGCCGTTTTGCTCATTTCATACACGTAATGTAACGAGCTTACAAGGAAATTCTCATAAAAAAGATTTTTACAAATATAGCTTTAGTTTAACTGTCTTTAAGCTGATTTAAACAGAAATTACCCATAATATGATTAATGTTTTGCTTCCCTTGCACCGTTTAATAATTTTTATTAAGCCAGAAACAATATTAGAATAACAATTATATAATGTCTAAATATACTCCATATACTTTGAAAAATTAAAATATATGAATAAAATGTTAGTTAACTAATAATCTATTTAACATTATGCAACTTAATACTGCTTGTTAATGCCTCACTGTAAGTTATTAACAAATTTAAACTCATGTGTTTATTCCAAAACATATTTGCTCCCTTTTTGCATTTTTTATTAAGCCATAAATGATATTATAATAACATTACTATATAATGCTTATATTATACCTAACATACATTCAAATCTGAAAATGTATTAAATGTGCATTAAGTAATGATCTATTTAGCATTATATATATAAAATTGCTTTTTAATGACTTAATGAAAGTTATTACACACAATTCTTGTTTCAGTGTCATGAGTTTATTTCAGATAAATTATTAGCAGCCCTTTATATCACACCTGCATTTCAGATGCCCTTTATCTGTGGTGTTTTTCACAAACGTTTGAGCTTCCAGATTCAATATGCAACTTTTTTTTTTTTTGAAGCGCTGAAGAAAAAAAAAAAAAAAAAAAAAAAAAAAAATCAACAGCTGTCATAAATGATTGACTTATATCTTACATTTCACTTAAAAAGGAAAAAAGGCCAAAGGCACGTTATTATTAGGTAAAATGGTCATCACGTGTCAACTAAAACTGTTTAAAACTACAGTAGTGATCCTAAAATTAAAAAAAATAAAATTGGGTAAAATTCTGGATTTTGAATACCTTCATTCATCACCTAGTAAGACATTATGGATCCAACATCATGTTACTGCAGTCTATAACCATCCTTTCTGAAATCACCGCAAACCGGATGATTTGACTGAACGACAAAGTGAGGAGAAGGGAAAACAGCCCGCTTGATAGAATAAATCAACCTGGAAATATGATAAATACTGTGAAACAAATCCAGAACAAGAGAAAAGAGGCAATCCCACAAAGGCCGTAGATGATGCTCATGTTTGTGTAACGCTTTTATGAACTCTCAAAATAACTGAGAATTCCCAAAGGACTGTATGAAGAGATAAAGTGTCTCTGTATCAGATAAAGTCTGTTGTGAAGTGATTGTTAATGAATTACGTAGGCTTGAATTGCAGCAGCTTGTCGGCGAGTGCTTCGTGATCACAGGCGTGTTTGTGTCTTCTCACTGAAGTCCACGTCGCTGTCACGATTCTTCACTCGCTCGCTTCCGCGACTGATCGCCTCTGTGAAACAGGTGAAGTCAGTCATGTGATCTGGCATCATTTACAGATACAGCTTGAGGTGTGCAGACAGCGGTACCTGGAGAAGCCGTTGTGAAAAAGCTCCATCTGTAGTTTTTTATCTTGATCCGCGTAATGCGGGAGCTGAGATTCAAGAGCAGGAGGATCGATCTGAGGAATGAATCTAGAGAACAGAGCCGGAGCAAGAGGAACCCAGTCTATGAGGAAACACAACAAAACACATAAGATCCTAACAGAATGCATCTGGACTTAAAATGCACTACTTAAACTATTCTGGTGCAAACAGAACGACAAACAAATGACGGCGTCACTGACACAAAACAAACCCGCTGTAACTGTACTTCAGTACATGAGTACAGATCAGTCACTGCAGCTCTGTTCAGGATAACAAACACAGAGCGATGCATAGAGACATTTAAACTTACACCTGCATCACAACCACAATCCTCTCACCTGGCCGGAGGGCGTAAAGACCTTTCACAACACTCGCCATAGTTGATGGTTTCACTTGAAATGGCATGGAATGAGCCTTTTTAAGAAGAGCTGAGAAACAAACAAACACTTTATACACTTGTATTAATATATTTACAAAATGCATTGCAAAGTCAGAAGACTGTTTGATTTGCGCTCACGCAGCAGCGTGCTGATGTGTTTCTCTGCTACGTGATCGGAGAAGAGCTTCATGAGATCGTCCCGCAGGTCGCGGTTCAGCTTCGTCTCAATGTAGAACTTGTTCTTTAACAAAATCAGGTTAAAATGCACATAAATGAGTACAGCATTCAAAACATGGAAAGTGTCATGATAATTATATTCAAAAACACAGAGTATTGGCTTTTTTTTCATTATTTTTGTCAGAACAAGGTACATTGCAAGTATTCAGTGGTACTTTCAAAGGCATTCATTTTGGAGTATTGGTATTTTACCATATAGATGAAGACGGGAACGATGCAGTGCAGGGCGGCGGTGTACTGCGTCAGAGCCAGGTTAAAGTTCTCAATCAAATGTTCTGCTGGGCTGGCCTTCAGAAGAGATGACAACATTCATTTTTCTCATTTAGGTATTTATTGTAAAAAAAAAAAAATATCTATAAAAACAATAATTAAATAGAAAATAAATTAATTAATAAAAAGTATTTTTATTGACATTTCGAACGACAAATATTTAATTTAGGCATTTATTACTTTGCTTTTTCCAAGAATAAAACAACAGAAAATTAATACAAATTTATAAAATTATAATACAATAGAAAATTAATAAAAAGTTAATATTAAGTCATTTTTGCGAACACATTTTAACAACAGATTTTGGCATCACTGCTTCCTTTTTCTAAAAAAATAATAATAAAAAAAAATCTAATAGAAATTATAAAAATGGAAAAACATTAGCATAATAGGAAAATAATAAAATTAATAAAACGTTAATAAAAGTGTGTAAACATTTAAAGAAAAGTTATTACAAAATATATATAATATTAATAAAATATACAAAATTTATAAAATTAATCAAAATGTATAAAAATAATAATACAATAGAAAATTTATAAAAAGTTAATAAATAATTTATTAACATTTTAACAACAAATTTAGGCATCACTGCTTCCTTTTTCTAAAACAATAAAAACAAAAATCTAATAGAAAACATCAAAAGATTTTATATATATATATATATATATATATATATAAAACAAAAAAATATTTTATGAACAGATTTTTAATGACAAATTACATTTAATATAGGCATTAATTATTTAGATTTTTTTCTAACAAAAACAGAATTATTAAAATGCATAAAAACATTAGTATAATAGGAAGATTATAAAATTAATAAAAAGATATTAAAATGTGTAAAACATTTAAAGAAAAGTTATATGCATTTTAGACTTGATTGTCTTGATTTAAATAAAAACAAAAAAAAAATCATGTTTTTGGTTAAAAACCGTGTGAACAAAGACGACTTTATTAACATTTTCAAATAAATTCTAAAAATGTATATCAATGTATAAATCACAAACATCATATGACTGTGAAAGAATGATTTCATTGTGATAGATTTGAAAGCTCACTTTATTTACCCACAACAGAAGCACTAAAGCAGGTTGAGATGCGTCTGTGCACTGACCTGTAGCTCAGAAGACACTTGCTCTAGATGAGACGTGATCTTCCACATCAGGTCGTTGTAGAGCAGCTCTGAGTGCTGTTGGCACACGCACTTATAAACGTGACTGGAAGAAGAACAGAAGCACGTATTAAAACACACACGAGCAGCATGTTCGGACTCGTTCATCAGCACTGACCTGTAGATCTGCTCGTATGAGATGGAGATGTGGTCCATGGGGCTTTGAGTGAGCAGATGCTCAATGGCTCGCTCTAGTTTCGGCCAGTAGACCGTCCTGTACTCTTCTGCTGTCATCGCGTTCAAGACTAGACATGGACACACAAACAGAAGGGAAGCTTTCCTGAACTACTCTCTATCGCTTACACAAACAGTATTCTGCAGTAATCACTAACATATAAAAGAACATATACACTGCCATTCATAAGTCTGGAATCAGTATTTTTGTTTTTAAAGAATTTAAAGAAATTAATACTTTTATTCAGCAAGGATGTGTAAAACGTGATAGTAAAGATACGTTGTTAGAAAAGATTTCTATTTTGAATATGCTGTTATTTTTTAACTTCTTATTCATCAAAGAATCCTGAAAAAGGTATCACAGGTTCCCAAATATAAAATTAAAAAATTAAGCAGCACAACTGTTTCCAACATTGATAATAAATCAGAATATTCCTGAAGATCATGTGACTCTGAAGACTGGAGAAATGATGCTGAAAATACAGCTTTGATCACAGAAATAAATTACAGTTTAACAGATATTAAAATAGAAAACTGTTGTGTTAAATTGTAATAATATTTCACAATATTACTGTTTTTTCTCTATTTTTGATCAAATAAATACAGCCTTGATGATGCTTCTTTAAAAAACATTACAAATCTTGCTGACCCCAAACTGTAAATAAATATATAAACAACATACATCATTTAAGTTAAAAAAACAATACAAAATAAATAAAAGTAATTTTTATGAACAAATTTAATTCAATTCCATTTAATTTAGGCATGGTTTAATATTAGTAAATTAATATAACAATATGAAAAATTAATAAAAAGAAAACTAATACAATTATTTAAAACAAAAAGCTATTTTTATAAACACATTTTAATGGCAAATTACATTTAGATATTAATTATTTTGCTACTTATTAAAATATGCAAATTAATTTAAAGTTCATATTATATTTATGAAACATTTACATTTATAAAATATTATACTATGTAAAAAAATATGTTAAATAAAAATGATTAATTGTACAATAAATAGATAGAATAGAAATAGTGGTGTTTTTTTTAAAAGAAAACAAACAGTAAATGAATAGAGTGCATGTCGAAAAGAGGCAAGTTTTTAATTTTTTTTTAAAGAATATAATTATAATCGAGAGTGCTAGAGTTAGAGGGTGAAATAAAGATGGAGAGATGTGTTTTTAGCTGAAAGTGTGTCTGTGATGAACTTCAGCTTCTAGAGGAGCAGGGAAACAGCAATGCCTTGCGAGCAGCTGCTGGCTGATGAACAGAGGTAACTCACGGATCTTGGACGCGGAGTTGAGCAGCAGAGCAGATGTGGACTCACAGGTGTCACTGCTGCTGGAGTCTGAGTCCACACACACCTGCGCAGGTGCCTCCGCGCGACAGTTATGATTATCATCCTCGATGCCCTCCATCTCCTCCATGCTGCTGCCGCACTGACACAGCTTCAGCAGTCCATATCAGCTCAGCGATGACAGACGCATATTCACCGCTTCAGCTTCACTCCTGTTTGTTTTGTTGTCAATCCGAAGCGAGATCCGACACGGACTTCCGTTAAATGGCGGATGTGTCAAAATAAAAGTCCGTCGTTGGCATAAATATCGAATATTTAATTTTATAAATTAATAATTTATTTATAAATCAGTAGGTTTGCTATCCCTCAGACATTATGTTTACATTACATTTAGGCATTCAGCAGACGCTTTTATCCAAATGTGACTCTGGAGCACAAAACCAATTTTTCTAAATTGAGATGTATGCATCATCTGAAAGCTGAATAAATCATCTTTCCATTGATGTATGGTTTGTTATGATAGGACAATATTTAGCTGAGATACAACTATTTGAAAATCTAGAATCTGAGGGAGCAAAAAAATCTAAATATTGAGAAAATCATGTTTAAAGTTGTTCAAATGAAGTCCTTAGCAATGCATATTACTAATCAAAAAATAAGTTTTGATATATTTATGGAAAGAAATTTACTAAATATCTTCATGGAACATTTATTTACATTTATATTTAGAATACACTTTTAGCCAAAGCGACTTACAAATGAGGACTTAATGAATTTTGGCTTAAAAGAACAATATAATTTTGACTCATACAATGTATTGTTGGCTATTGCTACTAATATACCTGTGCTGCTGATGTTTTGTGTTCCAGGGTCACAGATGAGGAAACATAAAATTAATTTTGATATCTTGCCTTTTCTACTGCAATTTTCTGAGTTTTAAATTTTAAGCAATTAATTAAATACTCTTAAGTCTTAATGGATTTATTATATATACCTATATAAGTAACAGGCTGATTAAAATGATGTATTATGTTGTTTTAAAAAACAATACAATATTAATAAAAGGTTATCAATTAAGTAAAAAATTAACAAGTTAATAAAAACAGCACAAAATGCATTAAATTCTATTTCATTTAGGCATTATTAATGTATTTTTGTATGAATAAATATGAATAAAAATGTTCTGTAGAACGTAATGGATTTGTTATTGTTATCACTTGCTAGATCTATTGCTTAACTTACAACAAAGCTAATATTTAAAACTACATTTATATATTAAAACAAGCATTTTCTGCCAAAATAAGGCTGTAAAGTCAGTTATTTAATTAAGGACTTTATCAAAGATTATTTACTTAGTAGTAACACTAAATTTTTGCTAGTTGCCTGCAGTCCAGGTTCATCAAGATGCTATTATTTGCTTTAATAAACTACATAAAACTTGTAAAAATGTGCAGTAAATGTAGAATACAGTACATATTTTTGAAAATACAACTGTATGAAATAGTTTAGAAATGCAACTATGATAAGGCCTACACAACCCTCTGCTTAAACACAGCAGATTCTGCAAACTCTTCAGTATTTTATTACCAAGCAAAATACTTCTCTATCATTCTTAATTAAAACTTGCATGCATCATGTACAGTGTTCAGCTCAAGGATGAGTGATGAGTCAAAAATGCTACACTGGTGGAGTCTGTATTTGGTGACAAAAGTATTAATTTACTCTTTTGCAGCATCGCCAATCTGCATGAACGTAAACACAAAATCTGACATGAAAACTGTTGTTTTTGAACATGAAAGAAATGAGATTAAGAATAAACAACCAAAACTGCATCAAATGCACGAGGGAATCATGAAGTCGTGTTGATGTTATAACTTAACAGTGTTATAAAGATTTTAACGCCCGGTCAACAAGAGCAGGAGAAGACACTGCATTTAAAAAACAATCAACATCAACAGGCATATTAACCAAAAACTGATTCAGAACTTACTAAGTGCTTAAGGACAGGAATTACAAGAGTGTGAATGCATGTAAATAATATCTTTCTATAGGTTTAAAAACTGAAAACTAATGGAAAACATCAGTTTGATGCCTATCAAACTTTACTGGGTATAAAAGACTTCAACAGTATAGGCTGACCGTAGCTGCCAAATGTCTGAAAATGGAAAAAGTGATCTTTGGTTTGAAAATCATTCCCTTTTTTATCCCAAGCAATTACATGGCAAGTTCAATTCTCAGACAGAAACATTCACCGGAATTAAACGTATATTTTACATCTAAAAATGCAAAAATACAAAAAGACTGGTGGTAAACCAAAAGAAAGGTTTATAAGCCGGACAAATGAAAGTTGCTGCATGCATTAGAAGACATAACAGGGAGGGAGGAAATACAAAAATATATAAAACAGACTTGAGCACATTAAATGCAGCTAGTGCTAGTGAGTTATTGTGTGGTCTGTAGGTCTGTGTCTGCTGTGCAGTCCGTTTGAAGGCGTTTGTGTTCACTGTCCTGTACTGTCTCTGCGAGGCCGTCTGTGTTTTTGTCCATCACCGGTGCTCCGTCTTCCTCCACGTCGCTGTCTTCATTTTCCAAAGCGTCCGTGCTGCAGCGAGAGCCGTCACTGTCACTGCCGCAGGAACTGGACGTCTCGTCCTCTGAACTCGAGTAAACCTCGGCGCCGTGGAAAATGTAGCGATTTGGAGCTTGAAATAAATACTGCGAGGCTGCAGAAACAGAAAAATAACTAAATGACATTGTGCATGCAACGAGTGTTTGAAAATGTGAAACCTTCCAGAAATATATATCTGATAGCTTTGGTTTTAAGCATCTTTTATATGAACAGTGACTCATGTCAAACATCCTAGTGTGATTTTAACACATAATACACAAAAATATAATAAAAATAACATCAGAATCTAAATAAAATAAATAACATTTATCATAAAAACTATTTATAAATAAAACAATATATATTAATATAATATAAATGAATTACATAACTATAAATAAATAACATTTATACTAAAAACAATTGTATGCATGTATGTATATATCGCATCCAAACTAAAAGTTTGTTTACATAGTGTGTTTATTTATTATGCATATACAAATACACACCTATGCATGTATATATTTAAGAAAAATATGTTACGTTTATATACATATAAATAAATATATACATGTAAATACATGTAAACATTTTCAAAATATATACTGTATGTGTGTGTATTTGTATATGCATAATAAATAAACACAGAACACACACATATATTATGTAAATAAAAACTTTTATTTTGGATGTGATTAATCATTTGACAGCACTAATATATATGAAAAACAAGTATATTGATATAAATGTTTTTTATATGTATATTTATGTAATATATTTTATATTAAAAACATGATACACACACACATATATATATATATATATAATAAAAATAATGTTAAGATATAATTTAAAATATATTATATAATAGAAAAAGAAATAGAAATATAATAAATAAATATAGTACAAAGAACTATGCCATTTAATTTTGATTAAATATTAATTTGATAATTTGTGTGTAATTTGCTAGAAAATGCACAAATAAATCATTCTTAACAGCAGGAACATCTCAAAAATGTGTTTAAAAAAATAAAAATGATTTTACCTCCGAGTCGTTTGCTGATTGGACTCTGACAGATTCGGCTTCTCCAGCATCGTCTCCGCAATTCAAGATGTTGATAATCTGCCGTTTCTTCCTCCTTCAGGTCATCAGTAGTGTCCAGTGCATCTGAAGCGTCACGCGCTGCTCTCCTCTCCGGACAGGGACTCGCTGTCTGTGGAGAATGCTCTTTTGGGTTGGAGTCTAACTGGTCTGTGTTAGTTTCTGGTAACGGCTCTGGATGAGGGCTTGTTTCTCTGGCTGCTGGGGAAGATGTTGCTTGCGGTTCCTCCTTCTCGGGAGACAGTGAATTCTGACATTCAGTGATTGAGACGTCCTCTGACGCTCCTGTGACGGGCCCCTGAGCGTGATCTCCGGGCCCCTGAGCATCTGGGGACGGGCTCGGAGCGGACGGTTTCTCCGTGATCTCGCTGAGACGGGACGAGTTGAAGCACAGCTGCTCGAAGTCGCCCTCCAGACGATGGCAGAGTTCGTTCACGATGACGTCACAGTCTCCGAGCAGCTCCACGTCGAAGTTCAGGTGCGGCAGCGGCTCGCGGTTGATCAGGACTTGAGGCACGTCATGAGGTATGGAGCCTTCAGAGAGACACGCATTCACAAAACAAATATCATTTCACTGTGTGACCCTGGAGCACAAAACCAGTCATAAGTAGCACAGGTATACAGGTGCATCTCAAAAAATTAGAATATCATGAAAAAGGTCAATATTTTTTGTCACTGATTTCAGAAAGTGAAACCCATATATTATATAGATTCATTACACATCGAGTGTAATGTATATATATGTATTTATATAAATGTTATATATATAAATTTTATGCATTACATTTATTTTAAATAAATTACAAAAAAACAAATTATAACAAAACACAAATTCAATACTTAATCATATTAAAGTGTACATTGTATAATATTCAAAGAATACTGTTTAATAATATTAAAAAGCATACATGAAATTACAGCATGTATGCAATCAATCTTAAAACAAAGTGCAAAAATTATTAAAAAAAGGATTTCAGAATATTTTAGAAGTATATTTAACAATACTATAATAAATATATTTAATAAAAAGAAAAAAAATGGGAAAGTATTACCTTGTTTACCTGCATGTCATGTGACAATTAATAAACATGAGAGAACGGTGAACATGCAAATGTGTTGTTAAATACTCAGGGGGACTAAAATAAGAAAATATTTTAGGTCAAAGGGGTTTAGCTGACAAAAATGCTTGGGTATCACAGATGAAACCATCTTTAGTATTCGCTAAATTGCTGGTTAAGCTTCAAAAACAATATTCTTCATCTGAAAACACTCAAATCTCATTTGTGTGTGTGCATATTCAAATCTAGAGCCTGAAGAAGAATTACTTCGACTGTCTGAACCTGACCTGATGCATCATATCTGGATATACTCAAAACAGAAAATCCTAACCGAAAAGTTCTGAGGTGTCATGATATGATCAAGTGCAACAGCTTTATTTTTTACACCCAAATTATTAAGAAAAAAACAAGAGGTGGAACGTACTGGGTATGAGAGCTACTGGCCGAACTTTCAGCGAGGAGCCGATGACGATGAGAAGATCCACCTCATCTTTATCCTGCTTCATGGCTCTGTGGAAAAATTCTGGAAGGTTCTCGCCAAAGAAGACAATGTCTGGTTTCATGATGGCATACGGGACATCTGACGGACACCTCGGACAGTGAGGAACAACCTGCAACAGAACAACACGGTTTCACCAGCCGCAACACAATTGCAAACACATATTAAAGGAATAGTTCACCAATAATGAAATTTTCAGCAAATTTTGCTCAACCGTGCAAGATGTAGATGCGTTTGTTTCTTCATCAGATTTGGAGAAATGTAGCATTGCATCACTTACTCACCAATGAATCCTCTAAATGGGTGCCGTCAGAATGAGAGTCCAAATAATATATATAATAACTTTAAAACATTGCTTCCAGCTAAAATATCAGTCCATAATTTCCAGTGAAAAAATCCAAGCTATGGACTGCTTTGTCTTGTAAACAGTGCTTGATCTGTGTAGATTTCTCTCTTGATTCAGACCAGACCGCTTTTTCACTGGAGGAAGCATTATTATGGACTCGTATTTTAACCAGAAGCGATGGTTTGAAATTAAAAACATCTTAATGCTGGATTTGTTTCAGCTTTTGTCTTCTCCGGATGTTAACTGATGGACTGGAGTGGTGTGGATTATTGTGATGTTTTTATCAGACTCTCATTCTGACGGCACCCATTCACTGCATGGCATCCATTGCTGAGACACATTTCTCCAAACCTGATGAAGAAACAAACTCATCTACATCTTGGATGATCTGAAGGTGATCACATTTTCAGCAAAGTTTCATTTTGGGTGAACTATTGCTTTAAATTTGCATACTCAAGCATACCTGGTTGAATATATCCTCCCTTATGGCTTCACAGTCAACCTTATGTTTACAGACAAGACAGGAAGCAGTCGCAAAGGAACCTAAAATAATTAGTAAAAGACAGAGGATAATGAAAGAGTCTAGATACTGATAGAACAATGAATATCTAGGTTTAAATGAGGAATTAGGAGCAGATTTACCATGACACTGAATGATCTTCTGGATTCCAGCCACCTGCTCCAGTGTGTCGATATTCTGAGTGTAGTTCCTCAGTAACCTTCCCTTCTTATCCAGCATTGATATGAACCTGTGACACGGAGACGGCTGGAACTGTCCTGGGTAGATTTCCTACAGTATAAGCAAACAGAGAATATTGTTAATTATGCAGTTTTTATACATAAATGTATGCAAATGCATAAATGTAAATGACAAGACAACTGCTGAATAGGGTAAACATTTTAACTAACAGATCTCGTACTTTCCCCGGATGATTAATCACATTAAGACAATTGTTTTCAACTACAAGTTTTCTGAAATGTTACGTTTTGATATGCAAACAGTGCATTATATAATTAAATATCCAACAATTTGCATAAATTTCCAGAATGGAAATCTGAACATTCAGGTTCAAAATTCTTGTTTGATTTTTTTGTACATATTAGAGTTAAAGGGATAGTTCACCCAAAAATTTAAATTCTGTCATTAATTACTCACCCTCATGCCTTTCCAAACCTGTAAGACCTTTGTTCATCTTCAAAACACAAATTAAGATATTTTTGATGAAATATAAGAGCTTTCTGAGCCTGCATAGACAGCAAGGCAACTGAAATGTTCCTAGGCCCATAAAGGTACACTGTAAAAAAAACATTCTGTAAAATGTACGGTAAAAAAAAAACTAAACCAAAATTTTAGGTTTTACGGATTTAACTTAAATTAACATTTAAAAACTGATATAGTGTTAATCTACATCTTTATGTGTTAATAAACATTAATTTAACAACATTAGATGTAACAAATAACCCTAATTTACATAACTGGTAAGAAAAAACTACGAAGAAACGTATTTTTTACAAGAAACCATCAAATGTGAAATGTAACGCACGGAATATCAATTTAGGTTTTTTCAATGTAAATTACACATTCTTTTTCACTTCCAAAAACTGTACTTTACTGTAAAATTACATGTAATGTCCAACACAGTTTTTCATCATATATAGTATAGTAGGGGAACTTACTGTTAACCAATTAGTAGGTTTTATCTCTAGCATTTTTACAGTCTTTTCTCGTTAAAATCACAGTCATTGTTTTACAGATTGGACATCGATTAAATAGTGCATGCAACATCAGTGACTCAATGTTATAACATCAGTGTTATTTTTGTTTTCTTTGCACACAAAAAGTATTCTTTTAGCTTCATAACATTACGGTTGAACCACTGATGTCACATATTTTGTTGATGTTCTTGGTACCTTTCTGGGCCTTGAACATGGTAGGACCCTTGCAGTCTATGGAGGGTCAGAAAGCTCTCGAATTTCATCAAAAATATCTTAATTTGTGTTCAGAAGATGAACGAAGGTCTTACGGGTTTGGATGAGGGTGAGTAATTAATGACATAATATTTTGGGTAAACTATCCCTTTAAAGGATTTTGGGTTTCTCTTTTTAGAAATCAGATTTTAAATACTTTCAACAGACAGAAAATTCACCATGTTTTAGGAGTAAAATATTGTATATCAGGTAAATGGTACATGAACAAACCCCTCTGTAAAAGCCTTCAGTTTTACTGACGTGGAGAAAAAAAAACAGTCTTTAAAGATAAGCATTGCAACTGAAATCTACAGATGCAAATAGATCAAGTGCAATAAAATAAACACTTAAAATTGTGTTTTCCACTATGGAAGCAAAATAGACCAAATTGACCAGTGCATTAAAACTATGGGTTTGCCTGTAGTGTCTTGCGTTCTTTAAAAATGTATCATTACAGTAATTGTTTTCCATTCTTTGCTGAAATCAAATGAGAAGGCAGTGTATCGAACCTTGGCAAATTTGAAAAAAGGCCTTGGATCTCTTCTAAAGTACTCTATGTCAAACATGGCTTGAGGATCAGGAAGGTCAGGAAAGTCCACAGCGAGTCGAGCGTATATGCCGTCTCTTGACCGAAAGTCAGGAATCCCACAAGAAACAGACACCTGTGGAGGAACAAGAACAAGATCAATATTTGACAGACTGGACACATACTCCGAGCGCGTCTGAAAGTAAAAATCACAGACTCACCCCAGCGCCTGTGAGCACAAGTATCTTCTTCCTCTCGTTCAGGAGCCGGACGACGTCCTCTAATGTGTTGATGTCTTTGCGTTTCTTTCTTTTGGGCGGTTCTGAGATGTTGATGATGATCTGCCACAGCGTCATGTCGTCGAGATCCGGAGGAAGGACCGTTTCGGGAAGCAGGTCTTTCAAAATGGCCCTCGGGTCGGTTCCTCTCATGATGTGCTGCTGAATGAACCGATACGAGCCTAAAAGAAAACCAAGCTTTCATTTCATTCACAAAACACTTTTTACTGCCACATCAGCTTCACAGGCTATTTCATGGCAAACTAAGCACTGCAGACAACTGAGGATGAAGCTAGTTAAACTGACCGATCTGTGGTTGAGGCGTCCAGTCACTGGAGCTGGCGCGAGACGAGCAGTCATCATCATCATCGTGAAGAAGATCAGGGGATGTGAAGCCATTGGGATGGACACCTTCGTCAACTAGGTCTGTGAGCAAGCCACACAAAAACAGATTTCAGATTTATCTCTGTTTATATAGAGGACTAACCGCAACAATAGCAGCATAACACAACTGGCCACTACACTGCATGGGTACTATGCACATTTTCTTTGACTTAGTGCTTATAATAATAGTTTTGCTCAAATTTAATTCTATAAATCACTTATTTAATATTTCTATAAGAAGAAAATTTATTTAAATAAACAAGGAATGCATGATTGATTGGTGCATGAGTTACAGCTTCATTCATCAGCAATTAAGAACAAGAATGCATTATTATAGAGACTAAATATATTTTAATAAAGTATGTGAATAACTGTATAAATAAAGCATGAAATATTTATGGAGTTGACATGACAAGTCAAAAACGTGACAAGTTTGCCCCCTAAAACTAATAATAATAACTGAATAGGTAAATATTATGCAATAAATAAAAATAATAAAATAAAACAGAATTTAATTAATAATTAAATTACATAATAAAATAACAAATAATAATAATAATAAAGCACTTAAGTATAAAAAAAAAACAAAAAAACACTTAAGTTGCTATTAAATAATTATTCAAACCCAACAGATAACAACAAAAATATGATTTAATAATAGACTAATTAAATAATACAAGATTACATTTTATAAAATAATAAAACACAAATCAATAAAATATAAATAATGATAACTAAATATTTAATAATAATTAAATATAAAAATACAAACCTAAATGTAAAACATAAAACAAGTTTTTTATAATATTAAATAATTAATCAAAGTTCACGGATGATAATAATAATAAAATATATAAATTGCATAAAAACTAACAAATAATAATAATTATTACTATAAAACCATAAACCCCCGAAAAAGTAGCTATTGTATTAAATAACCATAAAAATGTAAAAACAAGGTAAAGTGAGTGTAACGTTACATGACTGTTAGCTTAGCACGAGACAAACCAATTAAACAAACTCCCAAAATAACCAGTGAATCACTGAGGAATGTATCGCTGTACCGGAGAACTCGGGCTCGAGGCTGTTGTTGTTGTTGTTGTTCAGTGAGGCCTGAGGATGGGACTCGTCCATCAGCGCCGGTTCCGCCTCCACCGGCTCGGTTCCGCCGGGCTCAGAGTCACCGCGCGGATCCAGGAGTCTCGGTCTCTTCAGAAGCGGCTCGGCGGCGTCGGCCCGTTTATTTTTGCCGTCCTCCATCTTCGCCAGAGAGTGAACGAGCGGAGGAGGACCGCGGGAGGACTTCCGGTAATGACGTGACGTCACGAGCAGCTGGACTGCACCAGAGCCGTTGAGAAACTTATAAAGTTATTGATTTAATTTAATTCATCCAGTCTCAAGAGTTTTTAAAAAGATGGAAAATACGTTTGTGTTAATTCATTTATTTATTTAAATAAAAAATATGGTATTTTAGTATGAGTCAGAGCGTCTGCGTCACGCAGACCATTTAAAAAGCACTTCTACCGTAAAGCGCCAAATACTGTCGCGAACCCGACAGAAGCACTCGTTTACGGTAATTCGGGTGTTGTTGTAGTTGAGTGTAGGAGGCATGGAGGCGATACTGAACTACAGAAAGGAGGATTTGGAGGATTATTACGGGCTTCTCGGCTGTGATGAACTCTCAACGGTAAACAACTCTTAGAGCGTGCGTTTTATTATTTCTGCTAGTGTCTTTAAGGGCAATGTTGAACTATAATAATCACAGTTGCAACATACGTCTGTGCATTTAATCTTTATTAAAGAGTGTTCAAATATTTGATAATTGTGACACATCTGATGATGACAGCCTGTGTCAGACACATCATGCTGGTGATAGTAACTGATTAAAGCAGACTGATCTATTACATGCTAATCTGGACACAGATGTATCTTCTACAGACTGAACAGATCCTCAATGAGTTTAAAGTGAGAGCTCTGGCCTGCCATCCTGACAAACACCCAGAGAACCCCAAAGCAGGTACAGAATAATTCAGATTTTTGTGCAAAGATGTAATCTATTTCTTTTGGTTTTGAGACATGTTGCACCAATACCACGGTACTCTGAATGATTACCATATTAATGCACTTTTTAATTAGTTGCAATGAATTGTGTCCAAAAACATTCACAGTTGTCGATTGATTTAGGTTTTCTAATAGACAATGACCGATATTATGCCAAATCTGAGACAATTCTTGACCTCTAATTGTTTAAATCTGTTTAAAAAGTAATTTACAAAAACAATTGAGTCATTATGAAATCATAAATTAAATAAAAATACAATAATATAATTCATTTTACAATAAAAAGTCATTTAAATACTTTAAAAGGTAATAAAATCATGAAAAATATAAATAAAATGAAAGGGATTTAATTTACAATTAATTAAATATACATTAAAAAAATTATTTACAATAAATAAATACAAATAAAATATTTAAAAATAATTTTTAGTGGACTGTGTTGTCACAATTTTGATAATGAATGACTCAAATAGTTTTTGGTGTTTTTTTTTAATAAATTGAAATGTTGATCATTTACGTTTATATGAAATATTTACACTTGTGAGCAGTGGAGGAGTTCCAGAAGTTACTGGAGGCTAAAGAGGTTCTCACGGATGAGAAGAAAAGAAAGAATTATGATCTGTGGCTCAGAAGTCGAATTGTAGTCCGGTTCAGCGAGTGGCAAGCGCTCAGTGACTCTGTTAAAACCGTGAGTGTTAGTCAGGACACTGATGATAAACACATGCATGCAAAATAACACTGCATTCTGTCATGCAACAAGTTGTATATTTGTTACAGTTTATAATAACTCAATTTGTTTCCTAAAATGTAATTTCAGTCAATGCATTGGGCCATGAGGAGCAAGAAAGAGCCGATGCTTGAGGCTGCAAAAGATCCAGATCCAGTGAATGTGAATGCAGTGAATCTTTCAGAAGAGAAACCGTCACTGCCATCCAGTAAGAGATTGCTTTTTCATGGCTATTCTTCAGTTCTTTGTTTTTTACTGTAATGTTTCTGTTTCACAGAGGATCATTGGCATCACAGGTTTCACTGGGCTGGTGAAGCTCCCTCGGGCCTTTTACAGAAGTTCAGGAACTATGAAATATAAATGCTCATTTTCTGCTTTTGTGAGTAAGTGCATGCATTCCATAGAGAACAGAATCAGAACTGACCATTATGCATAACATTGACGTTGTCTGTTTTGTAGAAAGGTAAGATATGTTGACATTAATGTTCATGCTTCCTATGCCTTAAATGTTCAATCAGAATGATTTTTTTTTTGTTGAAATATGAGTAAAACATTTTGAAGCCTGCAGATTTTCACTAGAAATAAAATTTATTTTAATGAATATATGTAATTAATAATGCATTTTAATGCATATCGCACCAATTAAATAATCAATATATATGGCTAAAAATAGCATTAAATTAATATACATATAAACCAGGAGTGTCTAAAAATATCACTTTTGAATTCATAATTTTATGTTCAGAGAGAAAAGAAATAGAAAAGTGTTTATCATATGAGCTCCATGTGCAATTTTGAGGCAAATATGTGTGTTTGTGTAAAAGTATGCGTCTGTAGCTATTTACATAACAAGTGTTATAGCCGTGTGTGTGTGTGTTGTGCTTAATTGTCAGCCCATGTTGCATTAATAAAACAACCTACTGTGGAATAGGACAAACATGTAGAAGTCATTATTATTTTTACTCAAATGGAACAAATCCTAAAGAGAAGTCTCCTCTAAACATCTATTAAGATTCTACTGGATAAACTTCAAATAACATGAAAGTTGTCATTTGAGTTTATCTAGTAAAATGCTATTTTAAACCAGATCACTTAGAATAGTTTATTCAGTAGAATCTCATTTAGGGCATTTTGTATTGAGTAAGGATGCTATAAGGGCTGTATTTATGCACGTGCCTATGCTCACTCGTCCAGGGGGGGAACAAACACAATGAAAAGAGAGATATAATATTTTTTTTAAACTATGGGCTATCTACAACAGTAAAGAACCAAAACCCCAGAAGACAAATATAACAACCAATAGGGTAAAAATGACAAACTATATCCATGTTTTCCACCTTATGTATGGACATTGCGCTTTCTTTCTCCCGTTCTCATTCTCATATCTCTCTCCGACCCTCCTCCTCCTCCTCTTCTCTCTGGTTGTGACTCAGGCCGTTAAAATTAAGGCCCATTAGAGAAATAATGCACTCCCAAAGAGGTAATATGGCCACAACGCCGGAGCCTATTAATGGAACGCTTCTCTGTTCTCAAAGAAAGAACTACATTCAATCTTTATTGCCTGAACATAGAAAACACGGTTTCCACTGATAACGAAATATTTTTGTTTGCTGGGGTGGTAAAAATGAGTTTTGCCTATCTCACCATAAAAGGTAAATCCATCCCTGAATCCTGATCAAACAATTAAATATATGTATGGAAGCACTGTTGTTGTAATTTCGGGTGCATCTGAAATAGGCTACACCATTGATATAAGCTGAGAAGTTAAAGAAATAAACAGTGCACTTTCAAGGACTCTATACATGTGCAGAGTAAGAACAAATAAGAGCCGAAGTGTTTGAAACATATGAGCACAGTTCAGCTGAATGATAAAGTTTACCCTCTTTAACTTCATGATGTTCTGCTGTTTTGTGTTCATCTGATTCTCCCATTTGCTCTTCTTACATTGACCATATAGACTCCTAATACAATCAGATAATTATTCACATTGAGTCCATTGTGAAAAAGGCCCAGCAGAGGTTGTGTTTCCTTCACCAGCTGAGGAAGTTCAACCTGCCACAGGACTTACTGAAACAGTTCTACTCTGCCATCATTGAATCCATCCTCTGCACCTCAATAACTGCCTGGTTCAGCTCAGCTACCAAATCTGACCTCAGAAGACTACGGAGGGTAGTCCGGACTGCTGAGCGAATCATTGGTACAACCCTCCCCACTCTCCAAGAACTGTACTTATCCAGAGTGAGCAAAAGGGCTGGTAAAATCACTCTGGACCCCTCACATCCAGCACACTCCCTCTTTGAACTGTTACCATCTGGTCGACGCTACAGAGCTCTGAGCACCAGAACGACCAGACACAGGAACAGTTTCTTCCCTCAGTCAATACATCTCATGAACACTCAACAATAAACGTGGAACACACAACTATAATACACTATCCATTCACCACACTCACTTATTTTATTTTCTCATTTCTAATTTGCACATACTTGACCTGTACATACATAGTTGTCTATATTATATATTGTGTTTTAGCTGCTTTGTACATTGCCTATTTGGATATTTGTATATTATTATTTTATTATCTGTGTCCTGTTGCTGTCTTTCTGTTGCACTGTGGAGCTTCTGTCACTACAACTAATTCCTCGTATGTGAAAACATACTTGGCCAATAACGCTCATTCTGATCATTAAGGTATTAAGTACAGATCATGTTCTATGAAGATATTTTGTCAATTTCCTACCGTAAATATATCAAAACTTCATTTTTGATTAGTAATATGCATTGCTAAGAACTACATTTGAACAACTTTAAAGGAGATTTTCTCAATATTTAGATTTTTTTGCTCCCTCAGATTCCAGATTTTCAAATAGTTGTATCTCAGACAAATATTGTCCGATCATAACAAACCATACATCAATGGACAGATTATTTATTGATGATGTTTTTGAAAAATTTACACTTAAGACTGGTTTTGTGGTCCATGGTCATGTTTAACTTTATTTTATTTTTCATTTAGTTAAACGGTTTAAATTTATTTATTCATTTATTAAAATCTGTCGGTTTTTTCACTTAATGTACTATTATTTTATTATTTTTTTGTCTGTTTTCCTTGTGACAGAACTAAAGGCAGTGGGAACAGATTTCACTTTTACTGTCCTCTCCAGTTACACACCTGTCCGCTCTTCATTCATTGGTCAGAGTCCAGCGGATCCTCTCTTTGATTGGTCAGTCCCTCGTGTCAATCATTCTATTGACTTTGACCGCCTCCAGTTCACATACAGTTGTGCGCGCAGAAGACCGCAGGTTTAAAGTCAAGATGGCAAGCAAAATCCTCCTGAGAGCCTGTCGCCTGACTCTGATGGGAAGACAGAAGTATTTAATGAAAACTCCTCAGCGTGCGATGGCTGGTAAAGGTAAGAGACATTCAAGAATTATTATAAAGCACGAGAAACTACTGATATTATTCATGCACGTACAAAAATAAAGCAGTATGCTGTCCTTTTCGATATTTTGGAAAGAGTGACATATGCTCTTATACAGAGACATGCTGTCACAAAACAGAAAGACACAGATCGGACATATGAAACTGCTCAGTGATTTTCTTTCAGTGAACATTAAATTACACTTAAAAGTAGGGTTAAATACGCTAGACATGACTTAAAGCGGTAACGTGGAGGCTCGTATGATATACACGGAGTGCGTTTAATCAAGGTCATTTGTTCTTTATGCTGTGGAGGCCGAGCTCTGGCCTTTCTTGGCACTAAACTCATGTTCGTGTGCCAGTTACTCCGGATCATGGCGCTCCGAGGCAAAGCGAGAGCGCCGCTTGATTTAGCCGCTGTTTGGCGACACCTGGTGGACACATCGTGTCATCGCAGCCTCGAGACCAAGTGCGAGTGTAAACACAACTATTTCCAGCAACATGCTGGTGACACTCTTTAAATTAGTAACATTAACATGATTGTAGTATATACTGCCTGTATAACTAATGTGTAATTAGTGAATGTACACATGCATGTAGAAGTAATGAAAAATAATTCATACACACCAGTGTTGTTATAATTAACTAAGCTTAAACTAAAACCATTAAAAAATCATTACTTGAAATAAATAACTAAAACGTCTACAGCAAGTTTAAAAAAATATTCAATTTAATTTAGGTTAACTTGTACTGTGCTAAAATAACTAAATTAAGAATTATACCATACTTAGTTAAAAGAAAGACAAAAACACAACGTGACTGCAATTTTTAAATGAAAACAAAATCAAAATATAAATAGTTTATTAATATAATTTTACTTATTTCTTCTTTGATTCCTTGAGGATAAATTTCAGATTATGAAATAATGCCATTATTATTTCAATGAGAATATTTGACGGGTATAATAGGTTATATTTAAATAAAAAAAATGTATATGAAATGTTTACTGTATTCCCTTACAATTAAATGAGTTGTTTTTTGACTATTAATGGCAGATATTTTCCCGTATTTTTTGTCCTCTAGGGCACCCGTCCGCACCCGTTCTTTTTTTTAACTTTGTGGGAAGTCGTGGCCTAATGGTTAGAGTCAGACTCGTAATCCAAAGGTTGCGGGTTCGAGTCTCGGGCCGGCAGGGATTGTAGGTGGGGGGAGTGAATGTCCAGCGCTCTCTCCACCCTCAATACCACGACTGAGGTGCCCTTGAGCAAGACACCGAACCCCCAACTGCTCCCCGGGCGCCACAGCATTGGCTGCCCACTGCTCCGGGTGTGTTCACGGTGTGTGTGTGTGTTCACTGCTGTGTGTGTGTGTGTGTGTGTTCACTGCTGTGTGTGTGTGTTCACTGCTGTGTGTGTGCACGTTGGATGGGTTAAATGCAGAGCACGAATTCCGAGTATGGGTCACCATACTTGGCAGTATGTCACTTCACTTCACTTTTACTCAAGCATATCACCGTCTTACCATGGATTATGTGTTCTGTTTTTCAGGTATTCCAACAGATGAAGAGCAGGCAGCGGGGCTGGAGAGACGCATCCTGCAGGCCATGAAGAAAGGCCAGGTAAAACACACACTGTCATTCTGTTTGACCGTAAGCTTTGGTGAGAGTGTAGTTTTCATTCTGAACCACCTATCATCTGTTATACAGGATCCATACAGCATATTCAAGCCAAAGGAATACACTGGAAGCAGAGACGACCCTCATATCGTTCCCAGCATCAATAACAAACGGCTGGTCGGCTGCCTCTGTAAGACACACACACAATGCACTTGTACTTGGTCAAACTGACTAGCTACAATTTATGCATAAATAGAATAAGGAAACCTTTCTAAATGCAAGATGTGTTTGTGTGTTGTCTTGTGAAGGTGAGGAGGACAACACTGCGGTTGTTTGGTTCTGGCTTCACGAGGGAAACCCTCAGCGCTGCCCATCCTGCGGCTCACACTACAAACTGGTCCATCATGAGCTGCCACACTGAGCTGGACCACACAAACACCTAAACCGCTGCGTGCCTATGCCAAACATGTACAGGAGTCAATAATACAATTATTTAATACAATCAATGCGTCAAAGTTTTTTGGTTCCATTGTAATGTGAAAAAAAAGGAAAAAAGAGGTAATTGCAACTTTTTTCTCACAATGCTCAGCTGAGATTAAAGTCAGAATTGCAAGATAAAAATTCAATTCAGACTCTCATTTTTCTTGCGTTTATATCTTACAATTCAAAATTTATATATCGCTCATGTCACTTATGAGTTTATAGCTTGCAATTGTTTAAAAAAAAAAGATGATAATTGCAATATATATTATGCTATATATATATATATATATAGCAATTTATATCTCACAATGTGGACTGTTTTCCCAGAATTGCCGATTTAAATCTAATAATTCAGTTTTTCCTTTTCTGAGAATTGCAAGTTTATATCTAATTTTTCTGAGTTTCTGAATTCATGGTGGCAACAAGCTTTCATACAATCCACTAAATCCAACTAAAGTACACGGGGGGAATCACGACATCAAATCTAGAAAAAAAGTGTTTATTTACAATTTACAAACACAGGAAAAATGTCAGCATTTTGATTGCTTCCTTCAACACACACACAATGGCACAGCAACTAGAAGTTCACACAGTATAGACGCGTGTGTGATGAGCAGATTAAGACTGATGGAGTTTAACTCGAATCATCAGACCCACTTATTATTTGTATTAGACATAAATTATTACTTAGATTATCATCAGTGGTATTTAATTTGATTCTGTAAGCATGCAAACTTCTTAACACCTGTAAGACTTTGCATTGGCACTCCAGTATATGAACATAATAACAGCGATGAACAGTTTTCATCAGACACATTCTGCTGCTGCTATCAGATTTTGATACTTACTCAAACTTCGAAAAAATGAAACCCAAAAAAGCCCAAAACAATCTGTGTGTGTGTTTTCAGTTAAGGCACATGACACAAAAGTGGTCTAAGATCCTGCAAGGAAACGCACCACTTCCTTTGAGCTAAATTATGTGCAGAACAAAATGATTCATCTGCATCAATATTCATCCTAAACTGAAAATTATTCTGCATTAATATTAATCCAGTACATCCTAAAGTGAATCTGAACAATATGCCAAAATGTTTTCAAAAAAGTCACACATTAAGCAAATCCAACATCTTAGTATCTATTGCATCCATGAGGCGTTAGTTTGTGAGGTCATTTAGAATAAAATCATATTCTATGTAATTAAATTAAATAAAAAAACAATGGTTTTGTAATGCTAACAGTCTTACTGTTAACTCTACAAAAAGATTGTATATGCTAACATTAGTTAATACTATCGTTAACAATAAGCAATAGCATTTAATAATCTCAGTGTAATTTTTACAGTAATAGTAATATAACTGTAGTTAATGCATTTTGAATTAATAATGAGCAACAGTGCATTTATAAATTAACATGTTCATTTTTTGTTTATGATACTTATGTTAATGTATAGAAATTTACTGTAGTATGTTGCATGTTTAAAGGAGTATTTCTTCCAGAAATTAATATTATCTGAAAAATGTGCTTACCCTCAGGTCAACCAAGATTAGGATGAGTTTGTTCATCAGATTCGGAGAAATGTGTCGCTGCATCAGGACTCATATTTTAGTCAGAAGTAACAGTTTGAAGTTAAAAACATCTTAATGCTGGATTTGTTTCAGCTTTAGTCTTCTCCAGATGTTAACTGATGGACTGGAGTGGTGTGGATTATTGTGATGTTTTTATCAGCTGTTTGGACTCTCATTCTGACGGCACCCATTCACTGCAGAGCATCCATTGCTGAGACACTGATGCAGAGACACATTTCTACAAACCTGATGAAGAAACAAACTCATCCTAATCTTGTATGGCCTGAGAGTAAGTACATTTACAGCCAATTTACAGTACATTTTTGGGTGAACTATTTCCCCTCTCCCACTCCAAAAAAAGAAAGAAATCATTTAATGCTCACTAGCACAAAAATATCACCCAAACTTTGAGTAAGTAACAAAACTCTGATATACAAATACTGTTTACATATTTCAGTCCCACTGGGACACTGTATTTGCAGACAAGTGTCTTTATTCAAATTGTAACTGATGATTATTCAGATGCATAATAAACATTTCTATGCTAATTTTGAAAACAACTCAAAAGGCAGCAGTCACACAATGAACTACGCAAACGTTTCTGTGGGCTGAAGCGTGTGGTACCTGTGTGTCATACAGTCTTTATACGGATTGCTCGTTCTGCGCTCGCTGAAGTCAGACGAGGTTGAAGCCCTGGTTGTGTTCGATGGCATGCAGCAGTTTCTCTTTGAGTGTCTCCTTATTAGTGTACTTGGGCAGATCCAGCAGGTTGAAGCATGTGTGCGCTACAGGGAAATATTGCTCTCCGCCACCGGTGGGCTGGATCACTAATGCCAGGCTCTTCATACCCAGGATGGGGATTCGGTCGCTGCCCGTGAGGAACACTAGTGTAGATGACAGGAAGACAACATCAAAACATGAGCTTGAGGTCCTGTTCAGAGCAGATGAATGATGTGTAAATCTAAACTCAAAGATGGTTCACTTACACAGGAACTGTTTCTTCTTCTCCAAAGGCAGTTTGTGAAACACTTCCCAGAATATCTTGATGGTGGGGTGATCGGCCCAGTACTCGCCCTTATACTCTGTGCTCTGAGAATCAATAAATACAGTCACGCAGAACATTTACAACATCAACAAACTACAGCAGCAAAACATTTCCAAACACTAGGCTTGGGAATCGAACATTTTAAATTTATCTCAATTTATCCAGAATCACGCAGCTCTATTTTGCACACAAACAGCTCTTAATCGAGTCCAGTTTTTATGTAGCCGGCTGATTTTTGTTGATGGTATTCAGTTGCAATTAAATGTTTTGCAAAATGAGACAGAATAAATATGTTTGATATCTAAATGTTTCACTTCAATTTTTAACCACAATGGGATTGAAACGGAATTGATCAAATTCAAATGATACCCAACCCTACCAAACACACAATGTTGATTTACAGCACAAAACCAGCTGCAGTCTGAGCAAATGATGCTATCAGCCGATACAATTCATACACAGTTAATTTTTACCTTCTCTAACTCCTTCCAGTCATAATTGGTGTTTCCTATGACCATGGCCTGCAGTTCACTGGGCTGGAAAAGCTCTAGAACCTTCCCTCCACACACTTTGTGAAATCCCGCGTTGAAAGCGCTGAACTGAGGAGCCACGGAGGTGTTGAATATATAATCGACATAGGCATTGACGAACTCCTGCCTGGATAGGTTGAATAGGTTAAACCATTTAGTTAGGCAAAAATATAAATCAAATCACAAATACTGGAGTTTATACGTGAACTGAAGTCAGTTAGTGTCAAACAGCAGTCGTGTTGAGTGAATGTATTATCTTATGGTACATTTAATACCTGTTGGACTTGTTGACGTTGATGTCTGTCCCGTTGGGAACCAGCTCTAATACCTCTGTGGTGCCAAACATTTCCTCTGTGATCTGTCATCATAAAATAAAAATGACTGTACATGCATGTATTTTTTTTTTTAAAGAATCACGCATTTAAAGACAGACATTACATACAAACAGCTTGTTCTTACTGTGAAATTCAGGCAGAAAGTGTCTTCAAAATCATCCTCCATATAATCCAGCAGCTGCTGAAGACTCCTGCAGATCCACAGACAGAGAAAACCATTGATGAGGATCACATTTAAACTACAAACATTTATGCTTTTAGGTCACAGTGCTTTCATAGTACATCAAACATCTAAAACAGTCAAGGTACATTTGATATTTCATAATATGAGCCCTTTATGCTCTGGAAATATTAAGCACAACACAAAAAAAACTAAGTTTCAAACCCACCTTCCAACATCAGGCATGAGCTCCTTCAGGTCCTCTAGAGTGGGAGTTTTCTTCAAGAGTTTCTTGTACAGCGCATGTGGGAAGTTCAGCTCCACTATAGTGAGGTTATAGATGGCCAATCCACAAACCACACCGATCAGATGGTACAGATCAATGTCTTCAAATGTCTGCAGTAAAGCATATCTGATTGACATCTCATCTTACACTACAGTAAGATCATCAGTAGCACATCTGATACACCTTATTTATATATATATATATATAAAAAAATAAATATTACATAGTATATATGTTGTTACAAGATTGTCATTTTTTTTTGTTTGCCAAAAATTGAAAGGGTTTCTTTAATTGCCATTCGATTAAAAGATTAATTAAATTCTTAATGTTTTATGGCTTAACATACACAACACAGAATTTCCGGAAAAAAATTTAACCTTTATATTATTGTAAAAAAAATAAAAATAAATTTGTTTTTATGAATTCAAATGATAAAGACATTTTTTTATTATTAAAATTAAAATGTAACCATCAAAATGGAATTAAGAAAAAAAAAAAAAAAAGATTTTGGTAAAAATTCTAGAAAAAAAAAAGTATTTCATAGGGACCAAAAAATGTCTTTCAATAAACTTAACTTTCAATAAATTGCTGTTAATTTGTGTAAGTTTCATGACTTCAATAAACTGGCCATATTTAACAATATTTAATTTAATCATTGGCACAAAAAAAAAAAAAAAAAAGGAATCCAGAGGGGGGAAAAAAAAGGAGGAGGAAAAAACAAACGGATTTCATTTGGTCCTAAAAGACTTTAGAATTGTTTTTCGTGAAGGACACTGAGTGTGGGCATTTGTGTTTATTTTTTACTGTACCTTGTGAGCGAACCAGATGAGTCTGGACTCCTCGTAATATCTGAACATCCCATATTTAGGGTCCAAAAGTTCTTTCATGATGAGCAGGAAGAACTCTTTTCTCACACCGCCAGCGTCTACGGCCTCCTCTCCAACGAAGATCACCTGCAGAATAACACAATTAAAAACTGCCAAAGCAGCACTAAAGAGGAACAGATTGACACTAACTCATTTACCTTAAGTGGCTTCTTGTAATCAACATTTTTGGACTTCCTCAGCACCTCCATGGAGTCCCCGACCACATTTTCTCGGCGTACAATGAGGATGAGGCAGGGGTTTACAGACTCCACTCCTCCACCAGACAGGAACAGAGAGTGTAAGTTTTGTCTCTGAGCCTGATCCACCGCCATCTGATCACAAACAGCACCGTGAGCTCACTTCGGTAAAACATGATGGCAAATCATCAGATGAGGCAGATCACGCTCACCTGCATCTGGATCACAGCATCAGTCTGAAGCAGCGTCGTCTTTGCCTGAGCATCAAAAACAAATGGGTATTTGCACATGGTCACCTGAGAGTCCATGACCTGCACAAAACAGACAACGAGAGACAGAGGAGAACATGAGGATGTGATTGTATGCAGCATTATGACTACTGCATTTACTGGAATTTAAGTTGCATACTTAAATTTCTCATTCTTGTTTTTTTTTCAGAATACAGTCAAATTTAAAGCATTTATTGTGGAGTGAGGAAATAAAATACATGTTTGTAGTGTTTGTAAATGTTTAAAAAATGTTATTGGTATTTTTATAATAATAAAATGTGACAGATGTGAATTATTTTTATTTTTGTCTGTTTTTATTTTTATTTTTTTTGTCTGTTATTTTCTCTCAACGATGCAAAAATTTTGGAAATTCGGTATTCAAAGATTGAAAGATGCAGAAAAGTGTAATTTTTAAATGACTAGTGGCAGCAAACAGATCCATCCAAAATAATAGTAAGTTTCAAACATGACCCTTTCAGTTTGGTGCTGTTAGTAGCAAAGGATTTACACACGCCACACTGTAGTTACTGTAAATGATCATAAAATTCAGAATTGTATAATGACTACCTTTGAACAATACAGAAAACTCACCACAGAGAACATCTGCTGCTGAAACCAGGTGACATAATCATTCCTGATGTCAATGAGCTCATCCAATTCATGAATATAAAACTTGTCATACTGGATGATCTGTCCAGCACGCTCATTAACCTGCAACATGAAAATCAGAATAATATTAGTAAATAAAAAAAATAACTTATTCTGCATAATGGGCACATCCTCTCTCTTCTAACCTGCTTCCTAATCTAGTTGCATAATAAAGCTACAATTGTGCATTATGGCTATCGTTGGTTCTTTGACAAATACCTTTGGATAAAAGCATTTGCTAACTGCATAAATGTAAAACAATATTACAGAATTTCCCATTTCAAAAGACAGGATGTGTTCCAATTCACAAATTTATGTGACACACACTAAAATGATTCATGTTTCTGGTGAATGTGAAGTACATCACCAGAGTATATAGTATAAATGCTGGCATACTCTTTTAACCCTCTGGGGTCTGAGGTAATTTTGGGGCCCTTGAGGTGTTTTGACATGCCCTGATATTTGTGCTTAGTTCAGCTTCTTACAGTGGTGTGAAAAAGTGTTGGCCCCCTTCCTGATTTTTTTGCACGTTTGTCACACTTTAATTTTTCAGATCATCAAACAAATTTAAATATTAATCAAAGATACCACAAGTAAACACAACATGCAGTTTTTGAATTAAGTTTTTTTTATTATGAAGGGAAAACAAAATCCAAACCCACATGGCCCTGTGTGAAAAAGTGCTTGCCCTCTAAACCTAATAACTGGTTGGGCCACCCTTAGCAGCAACAACTGCAATCAAGCGTTTGCCATAACTTGCAATGAGTCTGTTACAGCGCTGTGGAGGAATTTTGGCCCACTCATCTTGGCAGAATTGTTGTAATTCAGCCACATTGGAGGGTTTTCGAGCATGAACCGCCTTTTTAAGGTCATGCCACAGCATCTCAATAGGATTCAGGTCAGGACTTTGACTAGGACACTCCAAAGTCTTCATTTTGTTTTTCTTCAGCCATTCAGAGGTGGATTTGCTGGTGTGTTTTGGATCATTGTCCTGCTGCAGAACCCAAGTTCGCTTCAGCTTGAGATCACGAACAGATGGCCGGACATTGTCCTTCAGGATTTTTTGGTAGACAGCTGAATTCATGGTTCTTTTATCACAGCAAGTCTTCCAGGTCCTGAAGCAGCAAAACAGCCCCAGACCATCACACTACCACCACCATATTTTACTGTTGGTATGATGTTCTTTTTCTGAAATGCTGTGTTACTTTTACGCCAGATGTAATGGGACACACACTCTTGTCTTGGGAATCATCAAGATGTTTTCTGGCAAAACTGAGACAAGCCTTTATGTTCAAACACCTTTTCACACAGGGCCATGTGGGTTTGGATTTTGTTTTCCCTTCATTCAAAAACTGCATGTTGTGTTAACTTGTGTTATCTTTGATTAATATTTAAATTTGTTTGATGATCTGAAACATTAACGTGTGACAAACATGCAAAAAAATTAAAAAAATATCAGGAAGGGGGCCAACACTTTTTCACACCACTGTATAACATACTATTGACCAACATGTTTTTTTTTTTGTGTATTCAGCAAAAAATTTGCTACAATAATATGTGACCAAGATGGATGTACATGTTTGCAGTTTTTAGAAAAAAAAAAATATTATGTGTGGTTAGTAAGTTTTGGGGGAAAAAAAATGTAGCTGAAATAAGGCCATAAAAGCCCCACTACATAGTCCTGAATAAGACTTTTGAGTAATCAGTCTTGTAGGCTAGAATATTTACTTTTTTACAATATTTACAATTTTCACCTGAGAGACACCTTTCCTTTTTTTTTTTTTTTTGGGATATTGTGCAGTTGCTTTGACACAATTTACATTGTTAAAAGCGCTATATAAATAAAGGTGACTTGACTTGACAAAGGGCCCTCCCCTAAAGCTGCTAATGTCCCATCAGTGTGACTGTGACTGAGGCAGGTAAGACAGAGAGAGAGGAGATTGAAAAACATTTTTTTTATTTTTTATTTACAACACAGTATAATCAAAACATACATATTGAAGGTCAAATACACACTGATCTAACCACAGAGATGTGAACAGACTTTAACTCATTCCTGCAACAAATTCTGTTCAACAAGTGAAACAAGTACCTGATATTTACTTATCTTATTTAAGTGTTTCTCCTTACTTCCATGGATTCAAAAAGAAAACAAAAACAAAACAATCAGTAGTCAAGGATCTTGTTTTACCATAGAATATCAGTGTAGTTGAACATCTGATGTTGGTGCAGCGCTCTCAGAGAAAAACAGTTTGAAGAAAGTCGTCAGGATTCATCTGTGGTTCAGGTACCTGATTCAATCAAATACAACCAACCAAAAAACAATTTGTGAGCATGTTAATATCAGGAGCATCTATATATCTATACATCTATCTATATATATAGGTTTTATAAACTCACGCATACTTTGTACTATCGTAAACAAAAAAATATATTTTATATCTGAGAAACTAATTATTTAGTACATTATTAAAATCTATTTTTGAACAGAGTAGGCTATTAATCATAAACATGTTCTAAACATACTTAGACTCGTAGCATTCATCGTGTTACAATGTATTCTCATATTACTTTTATTGTTTTATATAGAGCATGAAAATATCGCTCCGAAAGAAATTTAAATACAATGAATTGCCCATCACTTTCAAACACTGTAGTCTGGAATTACAGTTTGGGAAAAAAACCACTATGATTTTGCAGTCATATAGCCTAGTATGTATGATTTTATAGTAGCTGTTATGATTCTGTAGCCATAGACTCTGTGATGCTGTGAACTACAAAATGACGTACTTTGTACTATAAAAAAAGGATATTTTATATCTGAGAAACTAATTGTTATTGTTTAGCATGCTATTAAATCTATTTGTGAACATTAAACCTTCTTAGATGCGTATCATTCATCATGTTGTCAACCCAACTAAACGCGTTCAAGTTTATGTCACAATAACACGTTAACTAATGCACAAAAGAAGTATTACTTACTCATCAGATCGATCTCCTCTTCTGGATGAACTCTTGCTCTTATTTTGAGGGAAATCCAGCATTTGCTCAGCTCGTCTTCTTCCAGAAATGGACAGTACAGCCGCGATGAACGACTCCTGACTCTTTGTTTATGTTGGGTGTCTCCATGCGCGCGCGGCTCACGTGGTAATTTACATGTGAACGGCGCGTGCCGCGAGGGGGTGGGATCGCATTAGGAATAATGAGTTAGATGGGACAGACTGAACATAGTGTTGCTTTCATACGGATTACTTCATCACAGAATGTTTGTTTTCGATAAGAAATTTACTTCAGTTGAAAGTAGACGCTTCAAGCTTTGTATATAGATAACTCCCATGTTTCTGTGTTGAGTATTTGCTGAGTTACACTTCATTTTAGTGACGTGTTTCAAAAAGCAGTTCACAGAGATGAAGACAAAGAGCGCACCCTGTTTGTTTTCTTTTTTTTTTCCAAAACCACAAAGTTTTGTTGTAATCGTGAGTGTACACAAAAAAAAATAAACACTTAACAGTTGCAATTGATGTATAACACTTATTTGTGTGACCAAAATCAACAGAGTATTTTTAGTGTCTTTTGCACTTATCTTAAAAAAACCGAGTTCGTATCGCCGGCGATACCGTCGACCCCAGAGGGTTAATGTACTATGATTTGGGACACACTAATTCTAATTTTAACATTTAGGACGGATGTTATGTGAATTAGGGCACAGCCAATGTCTACGTTTACAAACTGTGGTGCTCACAGAGTGGAGGATCTCCAGGAATTTCAGTGAGGTGTGCAGGAAGCAGGTGAAGATCCTCTGCTCAGAAAGAGGAATTCCCAGTTTTTGCATCCGCAGTAGATACACCACCACCTCCTTGTACAGCTCCACCAACCTCTGGAAGACCGTTGGCTCAAACTTTGACCACCAGTTTCCTTAAAAACAAAACAAAAATAACAATGGTTGACCGAAAATATCAGCAAAAATCACACGTGAAATGTGCAGGCCACAGATTTTAATCACGAGCTAGCCTGAAAATTTGAAGTAGCTGTAAAAGCTTGAAGTCTAAATTTTGAGTTGTTTTATATGCATGCATTCTTTGCATGAAAATTTTGGGGAGAAAATTTACTATTTGGCAAGAAAGTGTCACAATGGAAAAAAAAAGGATGATTTGTAGATGTAATTTTTTTGTTCAATTAATTATGATTCAGTGGGGTGAAGTATGATGACCCAGACATTTCCTCATGAGAATAATCAACAAACTCAATGAAAATAGTTAATCCTTAGAAAATAAACTATTTTTAAGCCTTACTGTTTTTTAGAAGTGTAGTTGTGAGAAATGAAATACTTCAGAAATGCCCAACAATGTGCAGAAGCTGACCATTGCCTATTGTACACTAATAGTGTACTGAGCATTTGGTACATGTGGCCATTGTGTACATGTATGCAGTTGCAAACTTGTTTGTTTTTTCAGTTCAAAAAACAAAACCAGCCTAGAATGTAAAGATCCAACTGGTCTGGAAATTTTCCTAGGCAGGAGAAGAAGTCTTGAAGTCTGTGAAGTATATTTGTGTCCTCCATTAATGAAGAACAGTCTAAAAATGTTCACTTTATATATAGCCTTTCTTTGAACAAGCCAAACGAAATATTGTTCGCCCAACAAACAAGTGAAATATTATGAAGCCCAACAAACAGAACTCCTCTCATAGAAGACGGGACGTACCAAGCACTTTGATGGGGGCGTCTTTCAGGCTTACGACGGCCTTGGCAAAGGGAATAGTGAGGGTGGTGTAGTTGTTGGGGTTGCTGAGAAGTGGACACTCAGGCAGCGTGAGGTACAGTCTCAGAGCCTCAATGTCCGGAGGAGAACTGCTCAATCTGGAGAGGAGATTCTTCTCCAAACTAGCAGCTACCTGTATTAAGATTAACCATGCACTGGTTACAATAGGAATGAAGAGCACTTAAAAATACAATCAAAAATGAAAGTTTGCTGAATATTTACTCACCCTTAAGTCATCAAAGATGTAGATGAGTTTGTTTGTTTATCAGATTTGGAGAAGCGTTAAATCAGTGTCTCAGCAATGGATGCTCTGCAGTGAATGGGTGCCGTCAGAATGAAAGTCCAAACAGCTGATAAAAACATCACAATAATCCACACCACTCCAGCCTATCAGTTAATGTCTTGAGAAATATGCGGGTGAATTTTAATGTGAGAGACAACAGGAAATTGACTTTTTCACTTCATGTTTTGGCCAGAAGCAAAGGTCTAAAGTTTAAAAGCCTTAAAGATGGACTTAAGATGGCTTCTTACAAACATGCAGCTTCTCACTTCACAAGATGTTAATCGATGGACTGGAGTGGTGTGGATTACTGTTATGTCTTTATCAGCTGTTTGGACTCTCATTCTGACGGCACCCATTCACTGCAGAGGATCCATTGGTGAGTAAGTGATGGAATGACACATTTCCCCAAATCTGATGAAGAAACAAACTCATCTACATCTTGGATGGCTTGAGGGAGAGTACATTTTCAGCAAATATTCATTTTTGGGAAAACTACTCCTTTAAAGTTACCATACGTCTACTGAATGAGATAAAATGACAAAAGAGAAGTGACTCACAATTTGTGAGATTTGTGGGTAATCGGGTTGGATGAGTCTGTGGTAGAGCAGGCGAGCCGTGTTAATGTCTACACCGGAGCACTTACTGTTAGTGCTGTAGTGATCTGGATTACTGCAGAACAAAACACTCTCATTAGAGAAAAGATCATCAGCATAAGGTTTACAGAGTAATATAACGTGTTAAATGCATAATGGCTTAGTTACCTTCCAGACAGAAAGCTTCCATTGAGACAACTTGCTGAAGAGAACACAAGATCAATCTCACTGCAAGAGACACAAAATACATTATCAGTATGATGGACCGTTTTAAGTTCTTTGATTTGAATTCAGGTTACACTTTAGTAGGTCAGACTGAGTTTCATCTACACACCTTAATTTAATAATGAATGTAAAAAGCAGTACTTGGTGATTTCTGGTGATAGTCTCCCATGGCCATGATTGAGCCATTTTTGGATGAGGTCATCACGGAGCGTGTATATCTGTCCATCAGATCTGGTTATCCTCAGATCAACTGGAGGGCTGTCGTCCTACAGCAATACAGCTGAGTCATTTAAACAGGAACATCAGTGAATGGCTAATTGCTACAAAGGGAACTGCACAAACTAACATACGGCACATTTTTTAAATACATTTCATAGTTTTGGACGATGACCTGTTATGGTACCATGTAAAGCAGGATGTGGGCTGACTGGAAATAATTCTTATAATTTCATCCAGATAAATACAGTACCTGTGGATTGTCCTTTTACCATATAATACCATAAAATAAATAAAAACTAGACAGTTGTTTCCGGTTTCATTCTGGTACCATCACAGAAATATTATTGTAAATATAAGACTCTCATTAGATATTGTTCAGCAGTTGTTCAGTGTTCACACATTGGTCCTTCATTCACTGCAAATATGATTTTAAGGCAACATGAAATTAAAGCTGAACTTTCTTTCTAATTAAATGTCCTTGGTTTTACTGCACATGACTCATCAGTACACGCTGCTCTGAAAAAATATTATTTAGAATAATCTAAATGTAATAATTTTCTCTAATTTTCTGATGAAACAAAGGCTGTGTGGGCCACGGGGAAATAATATTAAAGGGGTCATATGATACATTATTGTGTGTATTTGGTGTAAAGCAATGTGTTTATGCGGTTTAAGGTAAAAAAAAAAAAAACACATTATTTTCCACATATAACATTCTAATAACAATAATATATATATATATATATATATATATAGACGAGTCGGCTGCCTCCCCCCTGTCCATCATCACCACCCCGTCCCGTATTCGCCGCCCTTCAACAGGCTCCCGACGGGAGTGGGTGTGTGAGAGAGGAGGGGCGCTGAACACCTAGGGCTGGCGGCGTGTGATGAGGCGCACCTGATGTGAATAGAGCCTCATCACCGCCGCCGTTTAAACGCCGAGCGCGCCTCTCCTCGGGAGACCGGTCTCTTCCCCGTGCATGCACGCTGGTGTCCTCGTGGGTCCAGGAAGGGTGCGTCGAGCAGGAATGCCGCACCCGTAAGGCGGCTGACGGGCCAGGATGCCGGGCCGTCGAATCCCCCAGAGACGCCGGGACCATAGTAGTAGGAAGGAGCCGCGCAAGAGACGCCGCCGCCACTCGCTCTCGGCCCCGAGAGGGGAGTGCGTGCGGCCACCGGACTCCGCCCCTTCCCTGAACCCTTCCCTGACGAACACTACCCTCCTTCACTAGCCCCGCGGCACAAAGAGGACACCAGATTCCCCGTTTATTTGGACACTTTTCCCCTTGGACACTTTATTTTCCCTTTTTATTGTTTAATAAAAACCTCTCTGAGGCTTGACGCCACACCCACCGTGTCTGTCGTTGGCTCCTCCCGCCACTAATATATATATATTATATATATTGTGACGAGTCGGCTGCCTCCCCCCTGTCCATCATCACCACCCCGTCCTGTATTCGCCGCCCTTCACCAGGCTCCCGACAGGAGTGGGTGTGTGAGAGAGGAGGGGCGCTGAAACAGCCAGGGCTGGCGGCGTGTGATGAGGCGCACCTGACGTGAGTAGAGCCTCATCACCGCCGCCGTTTAAACGCCGAGCGCGCCTCTCCTCGGGAGACCGGTCTCTCCCCCGTGCATGCACGCTGGTGTCCTCGTGGGTCCAGGAAGGGAGTGTCGAGGAGGAATGCCGCACCCGTTAGGCGGCTGACGGGCCAGGATGCCGGGCCGCCGAATCCCCCAGAAGCGCCGGGATTTCCGAAGATGGACGAAGCCGCGCCAGAGACGCCGCCGCCACTCGCTCCCGGCCCCGAGAGGGGAGCGCGTGCGGCCACCGGACTCCGCCCCTTCCCTGGACCCTTCCCTCCTGAACACTACCCTCCTGCACAGCCCCGCAGCACGACGAGGACACCAGATCCCTGTTTATTTTGGACACTTTTCCCCCTCTGGACACTTTATTTTGATATATTGTTTAATAAAAACCTCTCCGAGGCTTGACGCCACGCCCACTGTGTCTGTCGTTGGCTCCTCCCGCCACAATAAATATAAATATATATATATAAATATATATATATATATATATATATATATATATATATATATATATATATATATATATATATATATATATACATATATATATATACATACATACATACATACATACATACACACACTCACCGGCCACTTTATTAGGTACACCTGTTCAATTGCTTGGTAATACAAATTGCTAATCAGCCAATCACGTGGCAGCAACCCAATGCATTTTAGGCATCTAGATGTGGTGAAGATGACTTGCTGAAGTTCAAACCGAGCATCAGAATGAGGAAGAAAGGGGATTTAAGTGACTTTGAACGTGGAATGGTTGTTGGTGACGGGCTGGTCTGAGTATTTCAAAAACTGGTGATCTATTGGGATTTTCATGCACAACCATCTCTAGGGTTTACAGAGAATGGTCTGAAAAAGAGAAAATATCCAGCGAGCGGCAGTGGTGTGGACAAAAATGCCTGGTTGATGTCAGAGGTCAGAGGAGAATGGGCAGACTGGTTACAGAGAAAGGCAACAGTAACTCAAATAACCCCTCGTTACAACCAAGGTATGCAGAATACCATCTCTGAACGCACAACACGTCGAACCCTGAAGCAGATGGGCTACAGCAGCAGCAGACCACACCGGGTGCCGCTCATGTCAGCTAAGAACAGGAAACAGAGGCTACAATTCGCACAGGCTCACCAAAATTGGACAATAGAAGATTGGAAAAACGTTGCCTGGTCTGATGAGTCTCAATTTCTGCTGCTACATTCAGATAGTAGGGTCAGAATTTGGCGTAAAGAACATAAAAGTATGGATCCATCCTGCCTTGTCTCAACGGTTCAGGCTGGTGATGGTGGTGTAATGGTGTGGGGGATATTTTCTTGGCACACTTTGGGCCCCTTAGTACCAATTGAGCATTGTTTAAACGCCACAGCCTACCTGAGTATTGTTGCTGACCATGTCCATCCCTTTATGACTACAGTGTACCCATCTTCTGACGGCTACTTCCAGCAGGATAATGCACCATGTCTCAAAGCTCAAATCATCTCAGATTGGTTTCTTGAACATGACAATGAGTTCACTTTACTCAAATGGCTTCCACAGTCACCAGATCTCAATCCAATAGAGCACCTTTGGGATGTGGTGGAACGGGAGATTCGCATCACGGATGTGCAGCCGACAAATCTGCAGCAACTGCGTGATGCTATCATGTCAATATGGACCAAAATCTCTGAGGAATGTTTCCAACACCTTGTTGAATCTATGCCACGAAGAATTAAGGCAGTTCTGAAGGCAAAAGGGGGTCCAACCCGGTACTAGCAAGGTGTACCTAATAAAGTGGCCAGTGTGTGTGCGTGCGTGCATGTCTGTATGTATACATACAATTTTAGATCGACGAACTGTACTGTATAGGATTTCTATTCAAACTGAAAGCATAATAGGCAAGCCACTGCCGTTTTCAAAGCAAAACTGACATTTCATTCACTGACGCTCTTCCATCAGCAGCGCTAAACCCAGAAGCGCATATACTTACTTGCCGGCAACCCGCCAAAATAAAAGCTAGCTGATTTTACGTTTTAAAAATGACGAATATTCAAATAATAATAATAAAAATGATAATAAAAATATTAGCATTTTTATTTTTAAGTTTACTATAAAATAATTGTATTTGTACGTAATACTCCCTTTTTATTTTAAAATAAAATCGTATTATCACACTTGCTTATTCAGTTTATTATTATTATAAAAAAAAAAAAAACTAAATTAAGTGCAATAATATTATTATCACTATTATTAATTAATTACTTATAGTGTATATACTTATACAATTAATTACTCCATGCCCGTGGCCCGTGTGAGGACCAAACCAAATCTCCTTATACATGCATACATACATACATACATACGCCTCGGTTATATTGCAGCCTTTAGTTTGACCCTTGACCTCTGCTCCTTGACCTCCCTGCCCCTTTACCTGAGGTAAAGCATAGTGAGCGAAGCTCTGGTCTCCTCCAGCATAGATCCTCTTCACACAGAAACTCTGCTCCACCTCTGAAATAGACAACCCCGTCAAATCTGAAACATCAAAACATGGTTTTCCTGGGGCGAGTCTCAATAAGCTCCATGAATCAGTACATTGATTCACAGTATACAGACTAGGACACTGATGAGTGAACAAAAGTGCTCATGCATAATACTAAAGTGCAACTCAACTCTGTGTGATCTAGTTACTTTTTTGCAAAAAGTTATTTGATTTAACGACATGCATGGAGCAAAGCCTTCAGCAAAAAGATCAAAGTCAATGCATTGCATGCATTTGAGAAACACTGAGAAGCACGGCTGTCAGAGAAATTAATTCTGCTGAAAGACTTCATGTAGACAAAGTCAACCCACCTACTTCCATAGGCACAGGATCAGAATGGGCTCGCCAGCAGCCCTTCACAGGGGCGGGACTTATCCTATTGCAGGTTGAGCGGGTTCCTAGCTGTCCGTTACCGCCGAGACCAAACGAGTCAATCTTTCCTGATGAAGGGATGAACGCCAAAGTGTGCTGCCTTACATGCAGGTGAAAACGAAAGCAATTCATGTTCTTCATGAGAAATACAAGACTCTTGGAAGTAGTCTCAAGCAACAGAAAACTAAGACACACATAAAATGAAACAATCATTATGGATGCTTTGATACTTACCTACCACAAGCTATCTGTGCAACCACATTTCCCATGAGTTCAAACACCTTCCTGGGGTTCACCTCATGGTGTGTGGTGTTGTGTCCCAGCTGACCGTAACCACCAGCTCCAAATGTAAACACACCTCCCTCCTACAAAAACAAAATGACTAATTACTAATCACGTAAATCTAAACCGGTTTATACTATACCGTAAATCCCAACAGCCTGATTTCTTAAAATTAGTCACAAAATGCAACTATATTATCTCCCAGCTCTTTATATAAAGCAGAATATATAGTTTTAAACCACATTTTAAACCACATTAGTCTTAATAACCAGGGGTGCACATAAGTTTTTCAGCCTGGTTCTCATATGAGTACCTGGAGATTTAGTTTGGTCCTCACACGGGCCACGGGCATGGAGTAATTAATTGTATAAGTATATACACTATAAGTAATTAATTAATAATAGTGATAATAAAATTATTGCACTTAATTTAGTTTTTTTTTTTTTTAAATAATAATAATAAACTGAATAAGCAAGTGTGATAATACGGTTTTATTTTAAAATAAAAAGGGAGTATTAAGTACAAATACAATTATTTTATAGTAAACTCAAAAATATTTTATAGTAAACTCAAAAATAAAATGCTAATATTTTTATTATCATTTTTATTATTATTATTTGAATATCCATTATTTTTAAAATGTAAAATCAGCTAGCTTTTATTTTGGCGGGTTGCCGGCAAGTAAGTATATGCGCTTCTGGGTTTAGCGCTGCTGATGGAAGAGCGTCAGTGAATGAAATGTCAGTTTTGCTTTGAAAACGGCAGTGGCTTGCCTATTATGCTTTCAGTTTGAATAGAAATCCTATACAGTACAGTTCGTCGATCTAAAATTGTAACTGTGCATTAACAGCAGTCATCCAAGTCGGTACGCAAATGTGCTGTCAGAACTTATTTAAACAGCTCATTTTTAATTTTGGTTGCGCATGCGGACCACTTATGTGCACCCCTGTTAATAACTACTATTCATTTGTTTATAATCATTTACAAGTGATATATATATATAAATAATAGTAACAAGGGCTAGAAGTGAAAACACCTTCTACTCCGATGTGCATAATTATTAAGCAGGTTTTCTTATACTGGTGAAATGGGCCAGAAAAAGAGATTTAATTCACACCAAAAAAATATATATATATTTATTGACCATGGGAAGGATGCAATACTATAAATTTAGCAAAATTAAGGCATGACCTTTGGACAAGAAGTGCTAATCAGGGCAGAAGGGTCACAAGAACTGGTTGAGAAGAAAAGCTATTAACTGCAAAAGACTTTGAGAATTAAGGTGAAGAATTGGGCATTCAATCAAGAATTAAACCATTGTCTCCAGTGGCAAAATTTTCCAGAGCTGCAAACTACCTGGAGTTTTCCAGAATAATAATTATGCACGCATTGTACTATATAGCATTTCTCAACTGCTTGCATCACAGCAAAAAGTAAACTATATTATTGTCCAACTCTAATCTGCTATATGTGACTATAAGGCATAAAGATGTTCAAATGTTATAAACATCAACATGAATTTCTGCAAAACAGCTGTGTGTGTTCAGAAAAGTGTTTGACCTGACTTCATCAAAACCCGACCGACCCGTAGACATTTCTGTGGGATGGATATACAGCATTAAATATGTAATCATAAACTACACTGTTTCTTATTATGCCTTATAGTAATCATACCTTTGTTAGTACAGCCGTGTGGTCCTCTCCACAGCATATGTAAACAACACGTTGGGACCTGAGAGTCTTCAGCAAAGCAGGGAAATAGCGATCTGAGGAACACCACGCATAAAATTATTATACCAGAGAAAACTCAAATGAATGCCGAAGGTGTTTGTTTTACCATCATTGTCACTGAGGCCCAGCTGGCCGAACTTGTTTCGCCCCCAGCCGAAAACGGCCCCAGACAGCGTGAGCCCGAAGCTATGAGCGCCCCCTGCAGATATCTGGGCAAATGGGACGCCCTGCAAAGACTGAATGACTTGTGGGGAGGAGACGCTGGCTCCCTGCATCCTGAGCCCCAGCTGTCCATATTTATTTTGGCCCCAGGAGAATATCTGACCTCCTTGAGCAAAAATATGGGAATAATACTGCATAATTAGGGTGAAGAGGGCACAATAATCAGGTTTAGAAATGTTTAGCATTTAAGTCAGAATCATACCTCTGGCTAAAGCAAGGGAATGGCAGTATCCGCAGGTCACCTGGGCAATGTGAAACTCTGATAAACTCTTGACAGTTCTGAGAGGAGAGAACAGAAACACAGTGGCTACGCCATGCAGGTAGATCACAGACTATGATTGTCATATTTGTCTACACGATTTTTGGCAAGGATCCAGTAGTTGTTGTTTTTTTTTAAATATATGCAAAATATGTTGTAAACAGAGAAGCTCAATGAAATACATTACAGCTAAATATACAAATAGTGGCCAAAAATATATTTACATATATTATAATATATATATTATATTATATATTTACATATTTTTGAAAATATATAAAAATATAAATATATGGAGGGCAAAAATTTAAAATAAAAATATATTTGAATACAAGAAAATACATTCCATGTCACATTTGAAGAAAAACTTTATTTTTGTGTATAACACATGTAAACATAACCTCTTTGAATAAAAAAAAATACATTTACAGTACAGGAAAAAAATTAAACTATTAAATCAATCAATGTTTTTTGAACACCAATCATTCAAAAAAATCCTTTTTTTTGCAGTACAGGCAAACCCATCACAGAGGTAATAATACTGAGATGCAGATTTTTTTTTTTTTTTTTTTTTACCTGGGTATACGGATACGATCTTCAATGTTTGAAAGGCCAAGCTGTCCGTCTGAGCCCAGACCCCATGCAAATACTTGTCCTTTATCATTCAGAGCCAGAGTATGAGCTTCACCGCAAGACACGGCCACAATGTTCTGAGCATCCAGAGACACGACCTGTTCTAGAGAGGGGATGTAAACATATAACAGCGTTTGAGTGAATTATACAGATGCACTACATGAAATACTGGCCAATATATTGTGTGTATGTTGCATCTGCTACAGCAAAATTCATTTGTATAATAATAATGTCCTTAATGTTCATTGTTGAAAGTTCTGTCAGGGCCACTATCGTCAAAGATGATTGACAATTAGCATACAGTTTGGATTGGCGGTATGGTTCTGTTCTGGGCAAGAACAAGAGCAGCGATAACCCCCAAGGGTAAACAGAACAGAACCAGATATCGTTAAAAGTTCAGTAATTTTGTGAACATTTTAGAATTAGTCTGATTCAAAGGAGAATCAGAAGCTGGATCCTGACTGACAGAGGAGGAGCTGGGGATGGAGGAGGGTAATTAGCTATTGAGCAATGTGAAAACTGCTGATAATACTGAGGGACCTTATATATGGATGCTTAGATAGGTGTCGTATTCCTATATATAGATGCAAGCTTGACTAACTTGACCTGCCAGAACTAACGCTGTCAGTTTTTATGTTTTGATCCTTTGGCTTGTGAAACAGTGATGCAAATAAAGGACCATTTCAAACCATCTTGATGTTTATATGGTGTGTGCTTGACACTTCTAGATCATGGAGTTAGAGGTCATGTGATATCTAAGGAACTGACAGTTAGAACAGCATTCAATGTCACACTGACCGACCCGTATGCATTTCTGTGGAATGATAATATGTTACAACGTCCATCAGATTGATTTCAGAGGAAGTACAGACCGTTTCATTGATATAACCTAAAATAACCCAGTGTTTTCAAACAGGGAAAGTTTGAGGGATTGTGATGCACTACCATTCAAAAGACCAGGCTTTTTTTAAATTTTTTTTTAATTAAAATAGTTTATACAGCAAGGATGCATTAAATTGACCAAAAGTGACAGTAAAAACATTTATAATGCTACAAAAATTCATTATTTCAAATAAATGATGTTGTTTTGACCTTTTTATTCATCAAAGATTCCTGAAAAATAAAAATGTATCATGGTTTCCACAAAAATATTGGTCAGGATCATGTGACACTGAAGACAGGAGTAATGATGCTTTGATCACAGGAATAAATTACACTTTACTAAATATTCACATAGAAAGCAGTTATTTTATATTAAAAAACATTTATATTAATATTTTATATTAATAAAATATTTCACAATTATGCAGTTTTCACAGTTTTTTTTTTTTTTTTACCCTTTGGGACAAAAAATAAAAATAAAAAAATGGGACAAATCAAAACAATTAAACCCTTTACTCAGATCTTAAATACAAAACTGATTCAATAAAACAATCATTCATATTATATTATTCTCAGGGGACAATTCTAGGTCAGCATGAAATGCTGTCTAAGATGCACTTTACATCAAATATACAAAAAGGGCGAGGCATGATTTAATCCAGTAGGATCATAAAAAAATGGGCGTATTAGAGAGGAACCACCTTAATATTACCTTATTAAAAATTTTGAAAAATAAGAGGGATTGATGACATCAGCCACAATTATTTGAAATGAATCATGTAGTTCAATAATTTAATTAAGATCAAGTAATTACATTAATAATGACACAATATTCTAGTGTAAAGTGTCTTACCTGGTTTCTTGCGTGCTTTGTCATGCCCCAGCTGTCCCAGGTCATTGCAGCCGCAGGTGTACACCGTCCCGTCCTCCAGAAGAAAGACACTATGACGTCTGCCGCATCCCACATCCCGCACACGCTTGCCCTCGAAGAACTCGCATTTCCTCGGCTCCAGCACTATCTCCTCATCAATCCCACCCAAACCCAGCTGCCCGTACGAGGCATTTCCCCAGCACAGCATGACGACAGGCCCGTATGGCTGCTCTCTTCCGCAGGTGAAGACCTACAGGTCCAACCGCTTCTCACACACACACACACACACACACACACACACACACCCACACACACACACACACACACCTGTCAGAGGAAAGCAAACTCTTAAATGCAGCAGCAACAAGATGCTAATTACTATTTTTGTATTATTGATTTTCACTCATTAGAAAACAGGAACAAATACCAGAACCACCTCAAACTAAAGTGAAGAGAAAACTAAAAAGTACAAAAATAAAGATACAATAACTAAAAATAAAATAATAATAATAATTTATAATTTTTAGAATGCATACGGGGTATGAAAAAAATGTGGAAAAAAAGGATTATGATAAAAATAAAACTAGAAAATGTAAATAAAAAATTATAAATAAATAAAAAACAAAAAGAGAATTGTGACATAAAAAGTTGCAATTGCAATTATTCAGCGTAAACAACTGCAAGATGTAAACTTAATTGTGAGAAAAAGTGTCAAAAATATGAATTTATATCGCAATTTTGAGGAAAATAGTCTAAAGTAAAAAATTAAGAAATAAACTCAGAATTGCAAGAAATAAAATTTAAATTAAGAAAAAAAGTCAGAATTCTGAGAGAAAAAGTCTAGTCAAAAATTTGAAGATATAAAATTGAAATTCTGAGAAAAAAATAATGAACTGTAAGATAAACAGTCACAATTACTCTTTTAAAAATGTATTAAATTGTTCCGTGGCAGAAACAAGCTTCCATAGTTACACAAAAGTACTAAAATGTACCTAATTACATTATATATTATGACTCTGAGTCCCACATTTTATATTGCCAGTTTGCCACCACTATACTATAACCATATACTCTAAACCACATACCCTAGACCTGTCATATTATATACCATTACCTGACTGATGGATGCAATCACTAGGTTACAAACCTAATAATAGTATAGCTGCAGTCACAGTTGTCAATGGGTGCCACGGTTTAAATAGATAAAAATGAAAGCGTGCAAGTTAGTCCCGCCTTGAAAAGAAAATTCTCCAGAAATCTATCTAGAAAGTTCAGTTTGAGGGAGGTGTGTACATAAACATTTACTGCATAACACAGCTTACAGTCAAATAAAACGGGTACTACAGCTTTAAGTGCTTAAAGATACATGTAACCGTTTCATATCAAATAACAACAAATGTAACACTGTATCGAATTTCACGTGAGATTTAAATGCCTTGATCTCTATGGAATGTGAGGAAATGACCGTTAAAACGGTTGGTATTTAAACGCAGTTCTGAGGCTAAATTCGTATTAGCGCAAAACTATATGTATTTGTTTTCTATGACAGCTTTTCAAGATAAAATAAACCACACCTCACTGCTGTTATGCACGAATGTGTGCCTTTAATAAGACTACAAACATATAGTCCCGAATATATGGCATTAGTTGAGTTGAACAGCGCTATATTTCTGCACCCACACCCATGAGGGATAACGTTACTCATAAATCCTGCCTGCTTCTTCTTACCTGTTGATATGAATATAACGCTCCTGTGGACGCGTCCAGCACACGTTCAGAGTTTATGTTTACATGAACATTAATGCAGATATGTTCTGTAATGAAAGAGCGCCAGCCGCAGGACACGCGCTTAAATACACACACAGCAGAATGAACGCGAAGCGACGGTAATATTCAGGAGCGACACCGGATGTGACGACACACGCACGCGGCGCTCCTGCGGAAACACTAATAATAATAATAATAATAATAATAATAATACGCGGTGGAGAATAATTGGCAAGATCTGATGATTTTATAATTCCGTTGATATTATGCCGCCTTTTTACGACATGTTCTACATGTCTAGGCTGTTGTTATTCTGTTAAAGTAAAAATATTACTTTAAGAAACAAACAATCAACTTTTAAAGTGTGTTTAATACAGTCTGACGGTTTTATCTACACGGGTAAAATTCTGGAAAAGCTTTACAGCCAAAGCTAGGGAATTCTTCAAAATAAATGTACTAATCAATTAATATTAAGATCACCTAAAAAAACAACTTCCATATTTAATTCAAAAACCTTATTCAGCATCACACCCATATCTTCTAAATATTTATGATTTGAGCCTGGTGGCCTATAACAACATCCTACTAAAAGTGACTTGACATGAGGTAATTAATCTGCAGCCGTAGAACCTCAACCTCATTAATATCATCCCTTACTTTTACAGAAATATTATTCTGCACATAAAAAGCAACTCCTCCACCGTACGCATTTCTATCCCTTCTATATAAATTATATCCACTTATAGACACAGCATTATCATCAAAAGTCTCATCCAAACGAGTTTCAGATAAAGCAACAATATTAATTGTGTTTGACAGCAACAAAGTAAAAATATATTGTTCATACTTAATGTTATTTGTGAATTAACCAATGTTAAAAACTATATTATTTAACATCAACAATAATTATATACCATTTATTAATGTTAATTAATATTAAGTCCAAAATGTATTAATACATTATTAAATTTTAAAGGTGTATCTTTTGAACATGACTATTTTTCTAACATTAAAAAGATTAATAAATGCTGTAAAAAAATGTTCATTGTTAGTTCATGTTAGTTAATGCATTCCCTAATGTTAACAAATGAGACCTTATTATGAAGTGTTATCAAAACTTTTAATGATTTATAAGCATTTTTTTTTATATTTTATTGATCTAAGCATTCGTGAAATATTTTTGCCTGCATTACAGCTTAGTCTGCATCTGTCAGCTGAACTGGTTTACTGTTACTTTTAAATCAGTATTAAAGCATCAAAAGTTTAAACAGACCCTCTCTTTTAAACATCTTCAGTATATTGGCATCATGTTGACAAAGTTTGGTGTGAACTACTTGTTTCTGCTTGGAGGAGTATGAATTTATTTACAGCCTGATTAAAACAAAAACACATTAAAATAAACATAGCCGACTTCCTGTTGGTCGTAGCTAATGACTGTAAATTAGAAAGTTGTCCGGCTTGATTAGAACAATATATGTACAGAGTTTGGTGTCTGTAGCTAAAACTAACCCCCCCACTTTTGACAAAAGGTGGCGCTATAGAGTGCCTCTTCCACGCCCGTTTATGAGCTTTTTCCAGTGTCTAACTATCATTAATACTGATATGTGTGTTGAGTTTCATGACATTCTAAACATGTTATCTGCCTCAAAATCACCAGAAACGAATTTTCAAGTTTGACACATTGCCATGGCAACAGTATTTTAGATATCAATATTCCCTTCACAGTTTTACATCGGCCTGTTTTGACATTATTCTGGTGAAGTTTGAAGCAAATCGAGTAAAAATAAGATGCTCAATTCAAAGCATTTTGAAAATGACACACTTCCTGCAGCCAGTTGGTGGCGCTATAACTTTCAGTCATAAAAGTCACATCTGATCGGCATCATACAACGAACGAATCAGTGAAGTTTGATCAACATCATACAATGTATGTGGACTCGCCACGGGCAAACGGTACGAGATATGAAAAATCTCTTCTCAATTTAGCGTCCCCAATGTCTTGAGATCATGTTCACCGAGTTTGGTGGCAATCGTTTGGAAATCCTCAGAGGAGTATATCAAATTCCAGAGCATGCGCTTTCTAAAGTCGACTTCCTGTTGGGCGGAGCTTAAGACATGCTGTGCGAAAGTTGTTCAGCTCAATGAGATCTATATGTGTACCGAGTTTCATATGAATACGTCCATGTATGACCTATACGTCAAGCTTTTTGACTGTGTTCTAGGGGGCGCTGTAGAGCTCCTGTACCACGCCCGGGTCCCAGCCTCTGTGGCATCCTAATGGCCGCAGTTTCCAATGTGCGTGCCAATTTTCAAGAGTTTTTGAGCACGTTAAGGCCCCCAAAAGTGCCTGGATAGTCGATATAAAAAAAAATTAAAAATAATAATCCTTAGGAAAACAAGAGGCCCCTGCGCCTTAGTGGCTTGGGCCCTAATAAATAATACAGTGAAATGGATTTAGTTTGAACTAATACAAACAAACAGTTTCAATATGTGAATGTTTGTGTGAATCTGAGAAGGGTGAATTTTAATCATGAACATGTTCCAGTGGCTACAAACCTCAGTGTAAAATTTCAACACCCAAACCCAAAACTAGCTACAACAAAATTTTATTACAAAAACAAAAAAAATAAAACGACAACACTGTACCAAAGTGCACTTGTAAGGTTACGAGACAACAATAGTCTGCATTCAATGAGGTAGAGCAAAATAACACTTGCTTGTGTTAGTAAAAACCACATTAATTTCTTATACAACATTGATTTGAAATCCCATGATGTCTTCATTTATGAAAGATGGCTGTAAATAATAATACTTAAACTTAACACAGCAAATGAAACACCATGCATGACAGCATTAGAATATTGCACATTTCGTATTATCCCACACCTCATGAACATTAAAGTGATTTAAATCATCTAGCTTTCACCCTGATCGCATAAATTAAAAAAAGGATTCAGAATTCAGCAGCTGAGGTGTTTTGATTCAAGTAACAGTTAAGAGCAGTGTGCTTGCTTTATGAATACAAACTCTCCCCTGTGCAGTGTAAACGTTCCGATGCTTTCCTGTCCCGTGTCATCACCTGTCGAAGCAGGGAGCGGCGCAGGGGTACAGCGAGTTCACCTGGTAAGCCCTGCTGGGCACGTTCACTTTGGCATCCATGGTCTGTGTTTGCGTGAGGCCGTGCAGAGGGGCCGTGGAGACCTGCATTGAGGCCGTATGTGTCAGATATGTCGCAGGACCTTGAGTGGACATTACCACCGGCTGGCAGTTCTGCTGCATGTATTGCGTGTTCGGCCGCTGCATGTATGGATGCAAGGACATGCTCTGACCCTGGACGGGATACACCATCTGTGCAGGCTGAGCACTCGGCTGTGGGCATTTCTGCTTATTTGCTTCCTTTACGTCACTGTCATGAGCACTGAGAAAGAGAAAGAGAGAGAGAGAGAGAGAGAGAGAGAGAGAGAGAGAGAGAGAGAGAGAGAGAGAGAGAGAGAGAGAGAGAGAGAGAGAGAGAGAGAGAGAGGGGGGTATTAGGGGAGATAATGACTTCCATGTTTGTTGCGCCAAAATGTCCATTCAACTATAACACTAACACATTATTTTCTGTTTTAGTTATTTTAGTACTTTAAGGCCCGGTTTCACAGACAGGGCTTAGACTAAGCCAGCATTAGGCCATTGTTCAGTTAATTTTTTTATAAACGTGCCTTAGAAAAAAACATTACTGGTGTGCATCTAAAGACAAAACAAAGGCACTGATATGTTTTAAGATCAGTCAGTGCAAGTTTCTTTCTTGCAGCTCAGACTTACATTTTAGTCCAGGACTAGGCTTAAGTCTTGTTTGTGAAACCGGGGTAAGTGAAACTGAAAGAAAATGAGAAATGATTCCTTTGCAAGTAGCTGAAATAAAATAAGTTTTATACTATTAAAATTTATTTTTATTTCATGTTTAGTTTATTTGAAGTAACAAAAAGTGCAGAAATGCATTCAGCAAAGCTGTATATGCATCCAATCAACTTGCATTTAAAAGCATTCAGTAAAGCGGCAAATGCATCAATTCAAGTTGCATTTACTGTACATGCATTCCATAAAGTTTGTATATGCATGAATTAAGTTGCATTTATATGCATTCTGTAAAGATGTAAATACAACTTAAATGCATGCATTTACATCTTTACTGAATGCATTCAATTTGCATTTACATGCATTCAGTAAAGTTTAATATTCATTAATTCAAGTTGCATTTACATGCATTCCATGAAAGTTTATATATGCATGAATTAAGTTGCATTTACATGCATTCTGAAAAGTTTGTATTTGCAATGAAATTGCATTTACATGCATTCAGTTAAGATGTAAATACAACTTAGCATGCATTTACATCTTTACTGTATCTACAACTTTACTGAATGCATTCAATTTGCAATTACATGCATTCTGTAAAGTTATATATATGCATCAATTCAAGTTGCATTTACATGCATTCTATAAAGTTTGTATATGCATGAATAAAGTTGCATTTACATGGATTCAGTGAAGATGTAAATGCATCTTTACTGTACGCAAGTAAATGTAACTTCAATGCATGGATATACAATTTTATTGTAAACTTGAATGAATGCTTATGGAACTTAATTGAATGCATTCAGTAAAGTTGTACATGCATGCAGCCAAACTATATTTACATGCATTTCATTTGTATGGTTTTTAGTTAATGATAACAACCTTGGGTAAAACTCACATTAGAAGTCTTTCCACACAAGGCAGCAGGTGCTCCCAGGTGTACGCTGACAGACGCTGCAGGCGCGGAGGCCAGGTCGGAGACAAACGCAATATTACCCTGGAGGAGGCCACACACGCCGCAGCAACCAGGGATGGGACGAATCGCAGAAATGCATGGTCTTGACAGAGAAAGGAAATGCAAAAGAACAAAACATTCTGATTCTGTATATCATGCAGTTCTTATACACTCCTACAAACATTCAACAGGTGAAAATGCACTGCATCTGAATTAGTCTCTGCACCTTGTAAAGACACCTCTAGGAAATAGTCAGCATATTTGGAGATGTACAGCATGGTCCTCTCCATGCACGCCATCGGCCAGCCGTCATGCAGGTCCGTCTCGTTCACGGCGACTGGCAGGTAGTACTCTATGAAGTGAGCAGCGGTGGGGAGGTACAGGTTCCACTGAAACGTCTCGAGGAGCAGCAGCTCCATGTGCAGGAGACCCTGTTTGGTCAGAACCAGGTTCATAGAGCTCATGCAGCCAAGACCGTTCAGTGTCTCCAGCTTCGGGACACGGTCTTCTCTCTCCTCAAACTTACCTGGTTAATAAAATTGGTTGCTGAGTGGTTATGGCACAACACTATGTGGTGTGCTTTGTGCATCATACACAATAACAAAATATCACAATAAAAGGAGTATGACTCTTACTGGCCAAAAGCAAGCAGGACAGCGCGACCATGTGAAGCTGCTGTACTGAGATGTCATAGCGGTCCATAAACAGGTCCAGCAGATAAACAGCCAAGTGTCTGGCCGCCGGGCACAGCTTGAAGCGATTGCTGACTATAGCGATCAGGTCTGCAAAATATCGCCTAAGGCTCAGCTGTGGGGACTGGCCTTTGTACGCAGGCAACCGCAGCTCCTGAAAGACATCCAATGAGACAAACACACTGCAATTAATAGGTTTTATAATACTGATTTGTGCAATAATCAGTTTAAGTTGCACATGCATGGAATCACCAAGTAATGTTGCATATTATGCATATGCTCGAATTTGCATTTATATAAATTCAAAACAGTTGCATGTGCATGCATACAAAGTGCATTTACTGTACATGAATTCACTAGTTACACTTATATTAATAGGTGCATATGCATGTAAACAACATTTACATGAATTCACTAGTTGCATATGCATGCATTCAATAAAATCGCTTTATTAATGCATTCAAGATGCATTTACATAAATTCAGAACAGTAGCATATGAATGCATTCAGTAAAGTTGCATGTGCATGCATTCAAGTTGCATATACATGAATACAGCAAAGCTGCATATGCATGCATTACATTATAAAATCCAAACAGACAATTCCACTACCATGACAATTTTGTAATAACATATTTGTGCAAGGTTCATGCATGCATGACATTATAACACACGTTCAGTGGTACCAAAAACCAACACAATGACAGGAATACAAACTTTGTAACGCAGGGCCTGATAGATGTCCTCTGCAAGTTCTCCTTTCCACCACTGACCCTCCAGCTCCATTGGGATCCTGGAATATATGAGGTTTAAAGATCAGCTCAGCTTCATTGAGCAAAAGCACCTTAATGCATCCCAAGACAAATCCAAGCTCCAGCAACAATCAGCACTGATGACGGTGAGACCGCTGAAGGTCTTGATTGGTCCAACACATTTCAGGAGGAGAAGATCATTTAGAGTAACAAGCCCGAGTCTTCCTCAATGTGCACAATACTTCCTTGCTCAAACAAACCAATGCATATCACAGAATGAGCGGAATGACTTACTAGCATACGATAACCTACTATAAATCAAAGAGTCGTATCAATAATAGAGCAGCGCTACATGTTTGACTTTTAAAGGGAAAAAGCAGACGATGAAAACTTTTCAGTGTTCAGAACTCACCGCACACAACGACGCCTGCATACAGACAGTACGATGAAAACTAGCAGCCGAACAAACTTACTCGGATAATCAAAGTGTAAATTAAATCAAAGTTTACACTCTGTGCTCACGAGCAAAGAAACAATACACGGCACAGCGAGCCTGACTATCTCAGCCAATCAAAAGTCGCCTTACAATCACAGAGCGCGACCAATCAGAATGAAGCGTTCATCCGCGTCATCACAATGCAGCGAGAAAGAGCAACTAATCACAGAATTACACAGAAAAATAATTGTTGGGGAAACATAAGATCTCAGCAACTATAAGTTTTCACTTATAGCTTTTTGTAAAGTTTGTAAAACACATTTCAACCCAAATATGTGGGGCTGCTATAACCCGATGTCACCAGCAGGGGCCCCCCTCTCCTCAATAATCAGCACATAACCTGCGTTTTAAAAACTGCATTGATTATTTTACTGATTTATGTGTTTTGTCATGTATTTCATTAAAGCATAAAAACAATTTTTTTTAATAAAATTAATTTACCCAACATATTGTATATTTAAAAAGGGAAAGCAAACAAAAGACTGAGCAATTCTAAAATAAAATGTTAACTGGACAAGCTTTTTGGCCTCCTGTATATTACTATACATATTACTACATCACACACAGTGTACTTGAGTTGTTTATGTTAAATTGCTTTTACAGGACTGTAATGTGACTTTAGCACACAAATCACATAATTATCAATACAAGTGCAGCAATAAAGATTATGTGACTGGTGATTTAGTGCAGGATTGTTTCTTCAGTTCATTTGCACCAAACAGGCATTTTCTACAGAATGCAAAATGCTTGTTTATTTTTTTTGCTATATCATTCCTAACAAAGCAAGTCATATTAGCACCCTGAGCAGAAGGGTGAATGCAGAAAAACCTCAATCTATTAGCATATACATTGAAAGGCAGACAGACTGTACTTTCCTTTTTAGATTTGTGTTTTCCTTATGCCTTAAAAAGTGCTGTCCAGTTTTTTGATAATTCAATTTTATTTACTTTTTATTTATGGCTTTACTTATGATGCTGATGATTTTGAGTAATAGATTTAAACCAATGTTGGCCTCATGCCATACCATTGAAGCATAGCTTCATTTCTAATTTATATTTTTGTTTTATTTTTGCATTAAAATGTAAAAACAATATACGTTAATTTGTCTTTTTTATTTAAACATTTTTTAAATTCACAACATTTACTTTAACCCCATGCACGGCCCTCAGTTAATGTTCCTTTTTGGTCCTTTATAGCTATTAAAAGTCTGGCCACCTCAATATTCAATCAATATGAGATTGTAACTATTGATTATTAAAATGCATCTTTTCTCCCATTGTTACATCCTTGATATCTAAATAATGTAATCCTCATGACTTTTCCATGACTTATTTTTAATGAATAATTTCTATTTTAATAATCATAATAATTGTCTTAACTTTTTGAAACTTGGAAATCACATGACATCTGGAACCCTATATTGACTTAAATGGCCATAAATTGAATAACAATTACAAAAAAGTAAAAATAGATTAAATAAAGTAAAAAATAACAAATAATTTCTACATTGTTAGAATGTGTGTGTTTATCTCCTTCTCTCACATTCACATTCCAGTGCTGTGTGCCTCTATATGGTCGTTATAAACAGTGCTGAGTGGTGTGTGCTGAAAGAGGAAGCACATGCTGTCTTCACAGGGCTGGACTTCTCTGTGCACACAAAGTCTGTGGCATGAATGAGCTTCTTTCATAAACAGAAAGCATACAACTAGGCATGAATGCATCGAAAAATGCATGCAATTTAGACAATGCAATTAGACGTTAGTATGATGTGGCATGCAGGTAATCCATTCTTGTCATGGGTTTGAGCTGCTTTTGTCCCCGGATGGAACTGTCATGGCTGCTGTGCGCTGTTGACTGATTCTGGTTGGACGGGAGGCGGAAAAGCGCTGTAAGTCTCGTCACCTTCGACACTTTTACATGCACTTATATGCATTTTCACATATGCACTCCATAAACTTTGACTTCGAAGCAGAATGAAAGTTTTATTAGTGGAAATGCAGTGTCGGACGCGCATAATGGCATGCACGATATAGCAGTTTGAAACATGTTTGTTGGTCAACTTTAAATAGGCAAGTCTGCATAGTTGCTAAAGTAAACTCCATCGCAGGCTATAGGCATTGCATTTTACTTTGCAGTGCATTAAGTTTGATCTAAAACGATTTTAAAACTTTATAACACGTTCATTGCATTGTGACATAGGGGGAATTAGGCAGCTGAACCACAGGTGCAAACTGATTATACTTTATTTAACTCACGGTGCATGCTTAGTTTATTATATTTGATTATATTTATGTCTTTTGAGATACATGGATCAGTATGCATGTGTGTATATTAAGACAAAGATGTGAATTAAATACTCATGTACTAGTAAAACTGTACAGTACCATGGTACAGTGATGTTAATGCCATGGTGCTTTGATGTGTATCATGGGGTTTAAATACAATAATTTTTCAGTGTATTTCAAAGAATACCATGGTATTACCATGGTACATGTTTAGAAAACACTGGTACTGAACTCAGTCATTTATTTGTTGCACACGTTGCATAAGCAGTTAAGGAATGGTCTGAGGAGTTAAAGGAGGACTGAGTACACTTATATAAATATAATAATTACATGTAAGTGAAAATGTACTATCATGATACCGTGTTCAAAAATGATGGTAATACCATAGTACAGAGCATTGAATGCACTTAAATTTAGGTTCATTCAAATATATTGACTTGTAATAAAGATGTTGTAGTCTGGTTTTGGGTAACTAAGGTAAGGTAATGTTATAAATGACATTTCAAAGAAGACCGGGTTCTGTTTTTTATAGAAAATTCTTGATGTACACACTGTATATGTAACAGTTTTTTTTTATTTTTGTCATATGTGGTAAGATTTTAATCCTAAACACTAGTTAATAATTCAATTGAATGTCCATTAAATAGTTTACACAGCATGCATTACAATAATTACTCAAAAATGTAATAAACAAAAGCACAGTTCTCAGAAAATGCATATGTACTGTATGCACTGCAAAAATTATTTTCTTGCACTATATTTTTGTCTTGTTTTCTGTATAAATATCTAAATATTCTTAAATCAAGATACATACTTGAGAGGCAAAATGACTTATATAATGATATAAAGCCTTGTTTTTTAAAAATTGTATCCTAATTAAGTGAGTTTAGGCTTAAACTAAGAAAAAATCTGTCAATGGGGTCAGAAGAATATGCTTACTCAGTGTTTTTGTATTGTTTTTAGTATAAATGTCTAAATATTCTTAAGTCAAGTTACATTTACTTGAGAGGCAAACTGACTTGAGATGTCAAGTCTTGTTTTCTGAAAAATGTATCAAAATTAAGTGAGTTTATGCTTAAAACAAGAAAATATTTCTGCCAATGGGCTAAGAAAAAAAAACAAGATTATTTTTCCTTGTTTTAAGCACACATTCACTTAATTAAATTTTGATCCGTTTATCAGAAAACACAATATTTTAAATAGTTTTCTTTCTCGAATAAATGCATCTTAATGAAAAAATGTGTATTGCCTAAATATTTGTAAAGGAAAGCAAGAGAAGAATACTAAACTAGAAAATATTTTTTTACAGCGTATCACTCATGACTTACATAATGCCCAGTATTGCAACTGGAAACATTGGTGAAAATCTAATGACACTGGTTATTAATTATGATATTGCAATTTTTGTATTGAGTTTTGAACATGATCTACCTAAAAGCTCAAATTTCCCTTGTCTTGTATAGGGCTCTGTACATCCAATATGAATGGGGTCAATGCCAAACGTGATGCTCAGGTTGGGAAGAAAGAGAGGGGCCTTTGGCATAAACGCCTGCGTCTCAGGAAGACCTCCTTTTCATTCCCTACTGAACGAAACACTGTGAAAGAGGAGAGAGATGTTACAGCACGTGGCTGGAAAGTAACACAGAAGTCCAAGAAGCGACCTCAAAGTCTTCAGGCAGCGAACACATTCTCCTGTTCCTCGTGCAACGACGGCATCTCCTTCAGACCTGATGAATTAATCATGCATTTTAAGATCGCCCACGGAGGCAAAGGAAACCCACCGATGTTTCCGTGCGACGTGTGCGGTTTCTCCACGCCGGTGTTCACTATGCTTCAGCAGCACCGAATGCAACACGAGGATTGTTTGTTCGTTTGTGAGATTTGTGATGACAACGTCCAGCGAACGCTTCCCCAACTGACCAAACATTGTCAAACTCACCATGCTCTAAACGGTCAATACGACTGTCCCAAATGCAAACTCTCCTTCCAGGAGATTAAGCAGTTTGTGTGTCACTCATGTTGCATTACTAATGACAATGCACAGAAAAACGATCCTTTAAAGCACAAGGCTGCTGCATGCCGTCAAAGGTGGAACCGAAGAAATTGGTGGAGAAAGCGGGCACCTGTTAAGCAAGACAATAACCTGTCTCAGGGGTTCAAGTTATTACTTCCAAAACCAGAACCCCAATGGACATCCCCATTGCTCCCGTTCTCCACACCCGGTTCTCTACTGGACGACCACGGCGTCTTGCTGGACCCAGAGAGGACCTTGGAGGAAACACAGCAGTTTCTCGAAAGGACCGTTTGTAGTGGTAAAAACCGGCCTGCATCTCTCAAAGGCGAGCAGGAGTTTGTTTCTCACGCGCCAAAAACACCCCATCCATCACAAGCTAATGCAAAGCGGTGTACCGCGCCACACCCAGGTCTGCGGCGTGCTAGGAAAGATAAGCTAAGTGGACTCATAGAGAAGAACAATATATCTGTTCCCCCAGATTGCACTACAAAGGTGGTCGGGTTCAAGATGGTGGATGGCAAAAAGCATTTAGTTCTCAAAGTCATTCCTTCAAACAAGCAAGACGTTTCGAAGGATGCTCACACTGTGAAACCAGCCAATCAGCAAAACGAATCCAATGATATTTCAGCTGTTAATGACTCAGGAAACCGTTCTCAGGTGTCGTCTAGAAGTCCTTCGTCCCAAAGAATGGAGCAGGAACGATGTGTAGCTCAGCAGGACATTTTGTCTTCAGTGGTTGAGAGGATAAAAAGCCAACAAAACAATGGATGCAACAATCAGGAACATGCAACTATTCATCTCAATGCATGCAACGCCTTCAACCATAATTCAGATATTCAAAGTCCGCATGCGAAAAGAGCAAATGACTGCCAAGACAAAGCCTTCAGTGAATCCGAGGAAAACTTTACCGCATGCCAAGGAGATTCAGGTTGTCATAGTGATCTAACTTCGGATACAGGTTCTTTGGAAGAAAGGTGTAGTTCACGACTCCTTACAACAGTGTTTGATGAAGAACCCAATCTTGATTCAAACGTCATTCTCCATCAGCCAAAAGCATGCTCCATCTCTGGGTTTGATTGCATGAGTCCGTCCTCTGGATCTCCTCTGAAGGATCTGAACGAGTCTTTGTGTCAAAGTGAAGACGGGGGCCTGTTATTCCATGGCAATGCTGACGAGTGCACAAACAACATGGACCCCAGAGATTCTCTGGTCCCGGTGGGTCAGCGCGACTGCGAGAGGGAAAGCCGCAGCGCTCCAGACCTGCTTCACACGGTGGATGAGCTGCCTTTAACAACAGACATCCATTTGCTGGATGAGGCAAGAGTGGATCGGACGTTATCTCCACACGCCAGCTCTGATGAACCTCTGAAAGATTTCCCACACACGGGAGGTGAGCAATAAGCAGAGCACTCTGGGATACTCAAGTGTACTTGTTGTGTGTTGTATTTTGGACATGGTTCCCATAGTTATTTACATGTATGAATATCTGTATATGCAGTAGTCTTTAGTAGCTGATTTTCAAAGGATTTAGTTTACCATTAATGTTAGATAGTTCTGCATATGGTAAATAAAAAAATAATATTGATCTTATAAACATTATAAGAACCCTATTATAGATATGTATAATAAATAGTAATTATGAATGAGTAATAATAATAAAATAATAATTATAAATATATAATATAATAATTAATACTTCTTAATAAATAATTATCAAAACATTTTTAATTTTTTTTTATTTACTATGAAATGACTCGGTAACCTTTCCAAGCAATCTATTGTTGGCACAAATATTCAAAGTATTTAATGCAAGAAGTAAAAGATTGTATAAACATGTTTACCATAAATGTATCAAAACATTGTATTTTCTAAATTTTAAATCAAAATATTTTTTCAACTTTAGGTATTTACTCTGGAATGACTCGGTAAACCATTACGATTACAAAAAATAAAATAAAATAAAAAATTACAAGACTTTTTTTAATGTTTTACTCAAAATGGCTAATGGTAACCATTATCCAAGATATCTATTGTCACCACCAACATTGAAAGCATTCAATGCAAGAAGTCAATTGTAGTAATTAAAATAGTTTAAAATATTGTTTAAACATGTTTCCATATATGCATCAAAACATTGTATTTCCTCTGAAATGGTTCAATAACCATCTTTCCAAGCAGTTGATTGTTGCCACAAAATTTTAATAATTTAATGCAAATTATAGTAATTAAAAATGTTTTTAAAAACAGTATTAATTTTTTTCAGCTTTATGTATTTACTCGGAAATGACTCCATAAACAATTACAATAAAAAAAAAATACAAATTTTTAATTTTTACTCAAAATGGCTAATAATGGTAAGCATTATCCAAGATATCTATTGTTGCCACAAACATTCAAAGCATTCATTGCAAGAAGTTAAATATAATTACAATTGTTTAAAATGTAGTTTTCCATGTTTTTCCACTGTATACAGTATTATCAAAACATATTTTAGCTTTGTTACCAGTATTATAATACAAATAAAATTTTTGTTAAATTATTTTAAAGCACGTTAGTTATTCTTCTGCTCCATGTTTTCATCAGATGCAAACCAGCAATCTGAGCCGGTCAACGCCAGCATCTTCTCTCCCCGGCCTGATGATTCAAACTCTTCCACATCCGTCCCAGCAACAGCCTCTGGATCCAGCGAGTCAAGCGGCTCTGTCTCGTCACTGAACAGAAAGCGCATGGGAGAAACGTCCTCGGCAGACTCTCCCGTCAGCAAATCCCAGAAGCCATCGACTCAAGCCTCCGTCCTCTTCTGGGAGCCGCCACCTCGAGACGTTCCGGCGACCCTTCGACTGATTCCCCACAGCTCCTCTCAATCCGTTAAAATCCCACGCGACAGCCAGCCTGTGATCGTCCTCAACCATCCCGACACTGATATTCCCGAGGTCACAAACATCATGAGAGTGGTTCACAAGCACAAAGGCGCAGTGCAGCGGGTCGTACTTTCTCGTAAAACTCTCAAAGCTCTTTCAGAGTTGAACTGCGATGCCTTTCGTGATAATCTCGTCGCCAATTGCCACGCGTCCCACCGCAGGAGAGAATGGCCAAAAGGGACCGTTAAAGAAAGGTTCAGCTTGAAACTGAGGCTCAAAAGAGTGTGTGGAAGAAAGTATACCGTAGTACCAACAGCATCGGAAAGCATCGTGATGCAGCCGACGTTTAAATGCTGGTTTTGCGGGCGGCTTTTCACAAACCAAGAAGCCTGGGTGGGTCACGGACAGAGACATCTAATGGAAGCAACCAGAGGGTGGAACCAGCTCTTCAACAGATAGAAATGCATTCATCAGCCAGTTTTAAGAAGTGCTGTGAAGAATCAGGGTTGCTATGCAAATCTCAGGGTGAGGAAAATACAGCTGGATTTCGTTCTTTATAGTAATAAACCCTTCTCAGGTGCTTGAATATTTATGATGACACGAGCAAGCATTATTTATTTTGTTCCACAATGTGAAAAAGTGCAGTGCATTATCTAATAGATGAAAAATCACTGTGCTTTTTTGATACGGTCAGACCAAATCCTTCTCGCACGATGCTGTGAGATTATTGCAGAGACCTCAGGTAATATTGTCATATTCCACTCTGTTAGCTTAATACTAATAGAAGAAGTGTGTTGACCTTCACTTCAAGCTGAACAACGAGTGATTGAGCAGTAAGACATCAGTTTGTCTTAATACTTTATGTAGCTTTGCATTATTTTATTGTGTTATTTTTGACGTTTAAAACTTGGGCATGTCGTTTAACCATTAATGTGTTGCTTTACTAATCATCTTTCAGAAGACTTTGTGACTGAAATGTTTACAGAACTTGTTGATTCTCTTTGTAGGAGGCTACGGATGTGGTTTAGCCTCCTCCGTTGCCGGTATATTTAGCATTAGTTTCAAACTACACCTGTATGCGAGAGAGCATATGTTGACTCAGCATTGGTGAAGCATCACTGAAATTATGTTTTGTATTTATGTGAATATTTATTTTTCAGCGTGCAGTCAGAACATGGGTTTGATTAAGGGTTTAATCACGAGTTTCAATTAATTACCTTACATTTATTAAATTGTTAATGTATTATTCATGGATAAAGAATGTATCAGTAGTCAAAATTTTCCCAAAATATTTTTATTCTCATTTATGAAGCCAAAGGTTTTTTAGGATCAGTGTAATCTGATCATTCTTGAGTTTATTTTCCCCAGGAATAATTTGAGTGCACTGCGATTCAGGCACTTAATAGTGGTGTGAATTTCTGTAAATGTCTGAAGATGGTCTGTGATCCACCTCACTTGAAAACCAAAGTAAATGTGTCTCTTATGTTTGTGTAGAAGTTTAAACACTGGTATAAGCACTAGTGTTGCGCTAACAGCTGTGAATGACACCTTGTATTGCTGTATTAGAAGTGCCTCCACAAAAAACCCTCTAGAGCTATCAATGAATAAATATAATTATTTTGAAAATTAATTTTTGTTTTTGTTTTGTCCGAGGTACATATAGCTCTTTAAGAAAAATACTCTTATCCTGACAACACAGTTTTGCATAATAACAGCAACACTGCTTTGCATATCTTACTGTACATCAGTGCTTTTTTTAATATAATTAAACAAATGACAAAAATATAATGAAATTTTCATATGAAATCACAAAACATTATCTGGAAGTTTAAAACCACTGATAGAGAAAAATATTTATGTAATTTAATGGTCACATATGGTAAATTTAAATTTTCGGGTCGCCCACATAAGGTTACTTTAAAAGTGATGAAATTTGTTTGTTTTTTCTCATTGTGATGGATGATTAAGGGAATTTGGGCTTTGTTTTCCCTCCTATTTATATTTCTGTGAAACAGGAAGCCATGGCTGGATAATTTCATGTTCATAATCACCCTGGAGTGCTCAAAATTGTGAATATGAATATATTTCAGAGATATTTTACTCATAAGAATTTCTTGGGGTGCCAATAATTGTGTCCAACGTGTATTTGAGAAAAACGTTTATTTCATAATGATATTTCCCCCCATTTTAAATTCTTATTATCCAATGAAAGGATAGATTTTTGTGAATTTTTAAATAAAAGATCAAAAGGATTAACAATGCAGATTAATTTTCACAGCCGCCTTTGATCATATTTACTAAGGGTGCCGATATTTTTGGCCATGACTGTAAGGTTGCCGTAAAAGTGATGAAATTAGTTTACAGGCATATCATTGAACAAATGTAGCAACAGAATCAACTGTAGCCTATATGTTGTAAAAAGAAATATTTATGACTTTTTACTATACACATTAACGGTTGTCAGGTCTTTAAATGACATACTGTTGCAAAGAAATACTGTTTTCGCTCATTGAAAGATGTTTGTAACACCAAGGGAATACACAAAGGTTTATGGTAACAGAGAAAAATGGTTGGGTTCAAACAAAAGGTGCTATCTTTTAAGTTGTGTATCAGATCCAGATGAAAATACCTGTAAATAAAAGCTGAAATGTTAATCTCTCATCTCATATTCATCTTTTGATGTCAAACCCAAATGTTTTCAGTCTACAGCAAAAATAAAGGAATTGGTCTTACTGTTCCAATACTTTTGGAGGGCACTGTATATCTGTGTATAACCCCATTAATTGTAATAATCCAGTGAGATTTTTGTCTGATAACAGCCCAAATCTGTTTGTCTGCAGCAACATCTCCAAGATGCTTTGAGAAACCTACCTGCAAAGCAACAGAACTGTTAAAAGTTTTAGGAACTTGTGTAAAAATGCTGTAAAATGAGGATGCGGTCAAAAATAATGTCATAAATAGATTTTCTTTATCAGTTAACTTCTGTTTACTAAATCAAATCATCATTTGGTGTGAGCATGCTTTGTGTTTAAAGCAGCTTTCCCTCGGTGCACTTGAGCAGAGTTTCTCAGGAGCTTTGCAGGAGGTTTCTTGAAGCGTCTTGGAGACACAGTTCTTCTGGATTTAGTCTCAGTTTGTTCTGTTTCTTCGTGTCATTCCAGACAGACTGGATGATGATCAGATCAGATCTCTGTGTGGAGCACAAACAAAAATATCACTGGATTATTACAATTAATGGCAAAATGAATGTTTGGAAATATAAACTGATGTTTCCTTCTGACACACTACAGCAAAAGATAGAAATAACTGACTTAAAACCATTTTTAGCTGCTGAAAATACTAGTGTTCTAATCATTTTAGCCACCACTGTATATATTTACAGTACCCACATGACACATAATATTCCCCTTATGCAACTATTTATGATTGTACAATGCATATCCTTATAATTTTACAAAACATACACAAAACAACCACTTTATTAAAAAAAAAGCCGTTTATTTTTTTGTTTACTGACACCTCATATAAGGTAAAACAGATGTGGTTATGCATCGATTCATACACCCATAAACATATAAACTGTACAGCTGTACCATATTTGCGTATCTTTATACTACATTGCTGTTCTCTCGGGAAGGTTTGCACAAAACGCGTTCTCCTGCGCTGTATTTAAATGCGCAACACTGACTGCGTCTCGCTGCTGTTTCCAAACGCAAGAGCGCGTCCTGCACGAACGGCCCATAACCTGGCATTCAGCAAAATAGGTTATAAAAGTAGCAGCAAGTCCCAGCTTTGCAAGCGTAGATCTATTTCCATCATCTATCAGGGTAAGATGTGAAACTACCACACAGTTGAATGAATGCAGTTATATTTGTCATGAATGTCTCCACAGCGGCTTCAGATTCAGTTTGTTGCCTCATGGCTTGACTGCATGTCTGAGTTTGGTGGAGTCTTTGGTGTTGCTTTGAGAGTCGACCAGCACTAGAGGATTCTTCTGGTGGTTCTCAATGATATCAGAGACGCTGCTGAAACGCTTGAGAGAGAGAGAAAGAGAGGATTGTTTAGTGACTGATCTTTTTCACCTCATGCAGTGAAACTTATGGAAGCTTGTTTTTTTCTATGGAATAAAAAGAAAATAATAATTATGACTTTTATTATTATTACCTCATAATAGTTTTTTTCCCCCCTCGCAATTATGAGTTTATATTACGGGTGTGCCATATTGATAAAAAATAATATCTTGATATTTATTTTTTTGATAATGATAATTAAAGGGACAGTTCACCCAAAAATGAAAATTCTGTCATTAATTACTCACCCTCATGTCGTTCCAAACCCGTAAGACCGTTGTTCATCTTCGGAGGACAAATTAAGATATTTTTGATAAAATCCGAGAGCTGTCTGACCCTCCACAGACAGCAAGGATATTACCACAATCAAGGTCCAGAAACTTTGCAAGGACATCGGTAAAATAACTGATGCATGTGTTGTTTAGATGATGCAGAAACAGACACATGCGTCGTGATATTCTCCACAATGGCAGCACGCCACAACATACGGGATGAGGAGGAGAAGAATTGTTGAATTAAGTTGTTATTTTTGTTTTTTTGTGCACAAAAAGATTGAAAAATTACGGTTGAACCCCTGATGTCACATGGATTATTTTACCGATGTCCTTGCTACATTTCTGAGCCTTGATCGTGGCTGGATCCTTGCTGTTGATGGGAGGGTCAGAGAGCTCTTGGATTTCATCAAAAATATCCTAATTTGTGTTCCAAACACGAGTTCAAGTTTGGAACGGTGTGATTAATTAATGACAGAATTTTCATTTTTGGGTGAACTAACCCTTTACACAACATTTAGTACCTTGTCTGGTTTAGGCCTGTCGTGGATAAATAAATGTGACACTTAAAACCGCCAGCATGTGGCAGCAAGGCCCTGATTCACTGAATCATTCATTCGAGCAAAAAACGGCTGATTCATTTAGAAATGAAGCAAGCGACTGTTTTTATGAATGTATAATTGAATCGTTGACTCAGATGATTTGTTCAAAAACAGATTCATCCAGAAAGGAAACACTGCAGTGTTGGTCTGAGTCACAAATGTTTGTTTGGAACCATCTTCTGTGGCGAAAACAAAACCATGTAAACTCAGAATTCTGAGAAAAAATGTCAGAATTATGAGTTAAAAAAATAAAAATAAAACCTTTTTACCTTTTTTTTACCTTACCTTACCTTTTTTATTTTTTTATTCTGTGGCAGAAAAAAGCTTCCATAGACATCAGAATGAATTTTGACACTTAAGTCACATTAGCGGAGTGGTATGAGTGCATTATTAAAATATTATCGAGTTTAGGTTGACATGAGAATGAGCAAGTAATGACAACATTTTCATTTTAAATGTGAATTAAGTGTCCAAATACTCTTCGGGGTAACATCCATGTGGTTTTTACCTCCTCTCCTTGTTTTTCTTTCCCCAAAGCATACTGTTTGGCGGAAGCGATGTACCGGACAGGGATGTTGTAAACTCGGCTGTTGTAAAACACCACCAGCGTGTACGGCTGCTGCGCGTCCACCCCAGAGCTCTTCCTGAGCAGAAAAGAGCCGTCCTGAAATCAAATCAGACAAAGAGACAAATAGAGATAGACTGATATTTTTACATTTATGCATTTTCATGCTTTTTAAAAGTGTTTTATCAGCTCATGCATTCCCTGGAAATTGAACCCATTGTGTAGTGAAGTGACATTCAGCCAAGTATGGTGACCCATACTCGGAATTTGTGTTCTGCATTTAACCCATCCAAAGTGCACACACACAGCAGTGAACACACACACACACACACACACACACACAGCAGTGAACACACACACCGTGAACACACACCCGGAGCAGTGGGCAGCCATTTATGCTGCAGCGACCGGGGAGCAGTTGGGCACTTGGGCACTTGCTCAAGGGCACCTCAGTCGTGGTATTGAGGGTGGAGAGAGCGCTGGATATTCACTCCCCCCACCTACAATCCCTGCCGGCCCGAGACTTGAACCCACAACCTTTGGATTACAAGTCTGACTCTCTAACCATTAGGCTACGACTTCCCACAACTTTTGCACCATGCACTACTATTTTAGCTACATTTTACTGTTTTAGCTATGAGACAGCAGCCAGTAATTAACTGGTGATGTTGTAAAGCAGGGGTAGGGAACCTTTTTTGACCAACGAGACTGTATTTTAGGTAGATTTTTCCAAAAGAATGTGGCTGGTCTGGAATGTGGCCTAGACCACCTCCTGAAGTGGTTTGAGTGAGGTGTAAACAGGCCCTTATAGAGAGGTGTGTGCCTTTCCAAATCATGTCCAATCAATTGAATTTACCACAGGTGGACTCCAATAAAGGTGTAGAAACATCTCAGCAATTATTAAGAGAAATGGGAGGAAATGCACCTTAAGCTGGTTTGCCAACCGCCATTAAACGTAAAAGAAGAAGAACAAGAAGAAGAAGAAGAAATGGGAGGAGTCGGTGTTTGACGGGTGGCAACACTGGATTGTGACTGGAGCACTAATGGCAGGAAATGATCCGGAAGTGATGCTGTATTCAGGAAGTGATCCGGAAATGGAAGCTGATTCGTGTAGCGGGAGTGCAGGAGGGAATGAATGGTGGAAAGTAGTCAATCGGAAAAGAAAGAAAACTAATAGTCAAGGATCATTTACGGATAGTGGAAAGGATGATCACGTGAGTAGGAAAAATACAGAAGAATATAAAGTAATGATGAAATTGGCAGAGCCTGGTATGACGATAAACCCAATTAAACTGACTAAATCTCTGAATAAAGTGTTAGGAGAAATAAATAGTGCAAAGACTCTGAGAGATGGAAACTTGATTATCATGTGTAAGGATGGAAAACCACAAAAGAAGGCACTAAGTATAAATTTGATGCTTGGATTCTCTGTATCATACACATTGATGAAGACGAAGCCTTGGGTTAATTACAGAGCACAAATTCCGAGTATGGGTTACGATACTTGGCCGTATGTCACGTCACTTTCACTTTTTTCACTTTATATATATATTTGAAGTAGTTTCTATTTTTATTTTCTGTATTCATTTTAATTCTAGTTAAAGTTATGTTTTTACACACGTCTGTGTGTGTATATATTATTATTATTTTTTTTTAAGTTTATTTTAATAGGTCACATCAAGTTGAAAACAAGAAATGTTGCCTTGCTGAAATAAAATAAGTTTTTTTTTTTTTTATATATTAACATGTTAACATTTAATTTTTCTTTCAAGTACTGAACATGTTTTTATGGTTTTAGTTAACAATAGTCCTGTCTGCTCCTTGCTCTAGCTGGTATTTATAATGCAGTGTCATTCAGCATAGTTTTGGGTTATTTTGTGCAGGTCTGACGTGCCTTAGATGAGCGTATGAGAGCGTCCTCTGCTGTCTTGCGGTCACAGCTGCTGGCGTACCAAATCTTTTTATACACACCAGCTTCCTGTGTGAGAGAACAGGACAGTTAGACTGACAGACACTGCAAGTACATGCTGGGATGTTCTTGATTATAGTAGTTATGCTGCGAACTGAGACACACAAACATCAGGAGCCTTTTTCATTTTCTCTCAGAGCCAAACCCTACAAAATGAAAACATATACATAAAGAAGAAATGCATTTAAAGGGAGGTCAGTAATTGCAATCACCTCTTCAGCATCTCTAGCTGATCTGCTGTCTGAAGGCAACGTCCCTCTGCCTGTGGAAATAAAACAATATTAATCAACAGCTAGAAAACGAAATTCATCAAGGCTGTCAGAATGTGTTGATATTTATATGGGCTTTATGGACACATAAATGTATCTATTGCAAACTGAAGAAGCTTGAATCTTACTTTGGGAGGGAAGTTGTCGAGGCAGAGGCATCCTATAGCAGAAAAGGAGACTGTAGTTTAGTCCTTTTTTTCTCATGAAATTAGAATAGTTTATGCATAAAGGAGAAAATTCAACTTTTTTTTTTTACTTGGCTCGATGGAACCCTGTTGGCGACGTGCTTGGCATGGTGTCCGGTGGGCTTCGTGATATAGTTACTGGCGTTGTTTTAATAGATGTGGCTGTAACAGAGATCATGCAATTGTTAATAGGCGACTTTAATCCGCTCTAAAACAATACAAGGTCAGAGTTAAAATCGCTTTTTATAAATGTGTTGGAAACTCTCATGTCGGCCACATCTACAAGCCATTGGCTATATTCAGAATAGCCTACTAACATACTAGTGCTACTTGAGCAGTATAAGTTTCTGTATGCATGCATATATGGATCTGCAACAGCTTAATTCGTCTGTCAAGTTGTGCATTTAAAACAGAGTTTAACTTATGGAATACTGCATCAGTTTAACTAAATGCAGTGTAGATTTTATTTGTGCACTATGCTACTTTTCTGTATGCATGCATGCATGGATCTGCCAAATTGACAGCTTAATTTGTGGAATACTACATGGGGAAACGTGCAGTATTCACATTTTCTGTATGGGTTCATGCATCGATCTGCCAGCTTGTGCTGGAATACAGCATCAGAATCATGCAGCATGCTGATTTTCTCTATGCATGGACCTGACAAATTCAGCATTTTTGTGCATGATCAATCAGAACTTACTTTGCCGAAAACTGCATCGGAAACGTACAGTATGCTAATTTTCTGTATGCATGCATGGATCTGACAAATTGTGGATTGTGAAATGAAGCTTACTTTGTGGAATATTTGTGCGGTACAATAGTTTTCTACATGCATAGATCTGCCAAATTGCACGTGAAATTCTGCATCAGAAACATGGTGTATGCTATTTTTCTCTATGCATCCATAATGCAAATTGTGCATTATTAAATAGAGCTTAATTTGTGGAATACAGCATCAGTTTGACCAGTAGTGTAGTTTTTATTTGTGTGGTATGCTGATTTTCTTTATACATGTATGGATCTGCCAAATTGCACATTATAAAACAGAGCATGTATTGTGGAATACTGCATCGGTTTGACTACCAAACTTAAAAACATTGTTTAACTTAGATTTATTTTGGAGATCATTAATGAGCATCTCTTGCTGAGGTACAAATGCAATGTAATGAGGTCACATGACCACAGTGTAGTAAACCGCTTGAAACATTTATTGCAGCATGATGCTTTCTGTTTTGCATCTTACTATTTAAAATAGTGCAGTATGCACCATATATAATGCTGTAAGCCGTATGCTAGTCTGTTCTGAACATAGCCATTGCTCTCTCTGTTCTTTTGCAGTGATTTTGATAGTTACCTTCACTGTCTCTGTGAGCAATGTTTGGTTTCTGCAAAAATGGACAAGTATTTGTCAATGAATGCTTTGATTTACCATTAAATAGTAGAGATTAGATCAAATAAACGAGTCCATACCGGTGTCAAAGCAGGATTAGGTTTCTTTCTGAAAGATCAGCAGTGATGAACTGTTAGATAGTGAATCTGATATTATGGCAGATTAATTTAGTATTGTTCAGTGTTTAAGGGAGTCACTTACAGGTCTCTAGGTCGCGGTGTGGGCATTGATGGTCTCCGGGCCTCTGTGATCTCCCCTGGCCCTTCATTGACACCTAATGAGAATCAGACACATGTTACATACATGCTTTTTCATGCATTCACTTGCTCAGGTCTGGTTTGTGACTGATACTCACTGTCGTCCGCGTCACACACCTCATACTCGTCCTCTGACTGTGGTTCCTGCTTAAAACACACATAGACCATCATAATTTTCTCCATTCAAAACATGCATTTACATTCTTATGTACATATAGGCCACGTATTTACATGCTAATCACATGTAGACTACATGTTGTATATTTGCACCATGTTTTTTATGATATATATACTGTGTGTGTGTGTATATATATATATAAAGTAATTTAAAAAATCATCAGTACTCACTGGAGTTATTGTTGGCCTTCTGAGGTTCATTCTGTGAATAGATAAAATTGTTTTTTATTTGTGCAATCAACCTTTCTTTAAAACACATATCTTAGGCATATTTTGTAGTGTTTTCGAAGATGGCTGTGACGTTGTCATTGTCATAAATGTTTAGCATTGTTAGAGAACCAAAATAATGAAACTGAAGAAGTATGGATATATGCATCTAACGTAATTTGATAGAAGCTATAATATTTTGATACGGTTATAATGATAAATGTTTGTAAAGTTGCTGAATAATTGAGCAGTGGTGAATGCAGAGCTAATCTGGTGGTGTGTAATTGTTGTCAGGTAATAATGGTTGTGTAATACCGTGGACTGGCTTTAGGTAGCGCCATATGTGTGATGTTGGGTTGTAGGGTCGTGTTACTCCTGCTGATCAGAAAAACACTTTTTTTCACAGAGAACAACAGAACAGAGAAGCATGTGATTTGTGACTCATTAACAAAGAACATGAGGAAGTGCAGGACTGAATCATTAAAGCCTGTTGTTGCTCTTTTAGAAAAACAGTCATATTAACACTTTTACTGTAAGCTTCACAATGTAGTTGTGTAGATTTTAACTTGTAATTATTCTAGTCTCATGTGTAATCGCTGCCTTAAATGAAGTCAAAGTGGCATGTTTTTATCCAAATTGAATATTATTAGTGCTGTAATTACTGCTAAAGAGTTCAGTGTGTGTAATGTTGGAAAAGGAGGGTTAATTTTTAATGGAGTTTTACCTTGTCTTAGACTGAGAATTCTCCTATAATTAAACACAAGCATTTCGTCAGAGCAGTTATAAAGCAAATTAATAGTCCATAAATTAATATTCTATATAATGCATGATGTTATTTGTTGTACCTGTCCAGGTCAAATTTCATGGCAAAATTATAAAAATAAATTATATAAAATTAAATTTTAAAAAGTAAAAAATAAATATATATTTATTTAAATAATACAAATTATATATCAAATATTATTGTAAATATAGTATTGTAAATATAAAAAATATTATTATATTATGCATGATGTTGTACAACCTCTAATTTGCTGATTTTAACTTCAATAATAATAATAACTGTGTTAAAATCATGATTTCCATTTATTGTATTAGGTTACTAGAATCTAATGAGAGACTTTTCTTGCTAAATAAAATGCATTCAAAGAAAATTATTATTTTGATCTGAATATCACATCAAAGCTCTCTTTATTTCAGCTCACCTTCATATCAGAAACCTCATAGAAATCTAAAAAAAAGAAGAATTAGAGTGTATTAAATGCTTGCTCCAAAAATCCTTCTGAAACTGTGCATTTCTTGAAATCTCATGAAACTCTCACCCGGACTGTTTACAAGGACAGGAATACACGGTTTGGCTGTTCTGTTAATCGTCGGCTCTATAAACATTAGGACTTGATTTACCCATTACAGTCATATTAATAATTCAGTGCGCTACAAAATAAACGCCTTCCTCTGTCATCTTACTTGTTAGTGTTTTCTCAGTGGGGTCAATGTAATTATCATCAACCGGCTCGCCCTCCGGCTCAATGTAATCGCCCTGAACGGAGGAGAGTGCTTTAATATCAGGAGTTTATTGTGTGATAAATGACATTCTGAGTTAACAGTACAAGCCGTTATTACGTCATCTTCCTCTGCCAGGCTGCGGTGGGTCGGTCGTGGGGGTTTGTGCCTCTGTTGCATATGGAAAGGATGGTTTGGTTTTGCCGGTCGACCATGGCAGCTGTCTGCAAGACACAGGAAGTCTGGTTTTACATGCTATTGCTGCTTAACAGAACTTTCTTTTGTAGAACTGAACCTTTTAGGCTTACGTCATCCACTTAATTTTGTTCACATTTATTCTGTTGAACACAAAGGGAGCAGTTTTGAAGAAATTATATAGTCCATATAGTGACCAGAGGCTTTTTATGCTCCCCCAAAAAAAATCACTTTTCATTCAAAACCTCTCAAAAATCTGTTGTGTTCGATGAAAAAAAAACTCATACAGGTTTGGAAAGACGTGGGTAAAGAAATTATGAGTTTTAAAGTGGAGTCAGTGATCACAATCCATTTTTCTTTGTACGTATGACGAGTTTGAGAGTGAAAAATGTTGGACAAAACTTAATGTTCAATCAGGAATCGACTGGATTATGGAAATAGGAGTGACAACAGCTGAAAAGGAAAGTCAAGTTTTTACATTTAGACATTTAGTTTTCTTTGAAATAAAGTGCACCATGAATCATTCACAAAGCCCTTTTTGTGTTTTTCTTGTTTCGCATTGTTTCTTATTTACAGGAGTTTGTCAGTGATTTTATTGCCGTCTGTATCCAGAACGTCAGTGTTTTTCCTCGCATTTGTGTAAAGATTCACAGCCAAGTTTTGTCAAACCCCATGTTCGTGTGGTAATTCAATTGCATATGAATGCACACCTCTGAGTTTACAAGAAGGGATCAATCCAAAAGTCGTTTGCATCTTTTTATTCACATTTTTATTTTTACATTTTCCGTTTTTATTATTTTACATTTTACCTTTTTATAGTTATTTTCTGCTTTCATTTTTATTTTTACATTTTCATTTTGTTTTTTTGGTAATTTTATTATTTTTTTTTATTTTGAATATATCAATATAGAATTCCACATCTCTGAGTTTTAACCACTACCATTCACGTTTTACATTTTTTTTTATAGAAATGCTGGAAAATATTTGCATATTACATCACCCTTCCACTACAGTAAGTGGGAGCTTTAAAAAAGAAAGGAAAAAAAACAAAGTCACAAATATTTTTAAATGGGCCATCATTATGGCATGCAAAAGAAATGTCAAATATTTATTATATACATTTAAATTAAAGGTTTGCACAACTAATCATTTTACTAGTCCAATAAATAGCTGGGTCAGATGTTTACCTTTTTCCCTTAAACGTATTTCTGCTAACTTCTACATTTTTAAAAAGACATCCACCCTTTTTAGAGATAAAATGCAAGACAGAAAAGCATTTTAAAAACTATAGCATAATATTTAAATTCTTAAATATTTAATATCCATGTTTAAAATGTGCGTGCATTACCGTGAAGCCCAACAATTAGTGCACGGTGCTTGGCAGTGGTCAAAAAGGATTTAAAAAGACTTCTGCTGGGAGTCTTTATGCGGATGGTGTGGAAAAAACAATGACATTCTAGATTCAGACCTCAATAAAATCACTGACTAGCTCCTGTAAATGTTGAAATGACCTTATGTCCCCATGAGAAACAATTACCATCTAAACAGTAAATTGCCATTCAAATGCATGAGTTTTAACAATAATATACGACTTCTGACAACAATTCAGAGTCAGTTTTGATTTCTGATACAGAGAGCATGATCCTCACCCACATACTGTCCTCTGGGGTTGGTGATGGACGGGCTGACCGTAAAGGCCTTCATGTGTCCTTCAAGCCTTGGCGGAGGTTCGTAGTTGTCGTCATGATCGCCCTGAGGGTCCTCGTACGTATCGCTGTCCTGTTATATTTAAAGACGTATATGTGATCAATGCATTTCCTGTCTCTTTATATTTCATGCTTTTACATCAGTTCAAATCTGTATACGTGTAAACATGTTTTACTCATTAATTTTGAAAATGTTTCACTTAAAGCTTAGATTCATCTTTAACATCTTTGACATGTCAGCAGGCATTGCTTGTTTCAAATAAATGTATAACTTAAGATTTGATTGAATTGGATGTACATGACCGTGCCATTTTAGAATCACTGAGATTATAGTTTTAATTTATATTATTATTTTTTATTTAAATTTTTATTTTTACCTTTTTCATTTTAATTTTATTTTTCTGTTTTAATTTTTAATTTACTTTTTACATTTTAATTTTTAAGTAATTTCGTTTTTTTTTTATATGTCTATATTGTTTTTATTAACTTTTATTGAGTGTGTAGTACATCAAATTAACCTAAATTAAAATGAGATGTTTCCTTGGCAACTAGTTAGTTTTTATTAATATTTTAGTGCTGTCAAATGATTCATTGGGATTAATCGCATACAAAATAAAAGTTTTTGTTTACATAATATGTGACCCTGGACCACAAAACCAGTCTTAAGTGTCAATTTTTTCTAAATTGATAATTATACATCATCTGAAAGCTGAATAAATAATATTTCCACTGATGTATGGTTTGTTATGATAGGACAATATTTGTCTGAGATACAACTATTTGAAAATCTGGAATCTGAGGGAGCAAAAAAATCTAAATATTGAGAAAATCTCCTTTAAAGTTGTTCAAATGAAGTTCTTACCGATGCATATTACTAATCACAAATGAAGTTTTGATATATTTACGGCAAGAAATTTACTAAATATCTTCATGGAACATGATCTTTACTTAATATCCTAATGATTTTTGGCATAAAAGAAAAATGGATGATTTTGACCCATACAATGTATTTTTGGCTATTACTACAAATATACCCCAGCGACTTAAGACTGCTTTTGTGCTCCAGGGTCACATATGTATGTGTACTGTGTATATTTATTATGTATATATACACACACATGCATGTATACATTTCAGAAAAATTTTATGTTTATATATTAAATATATTTATCTATAATATAAATTATATGTATATAAATATAGACATGGAAATGCATGTAAATATTCATGTAAAATAGACATGTACAAATTTCTAAATATATACTGTGTGTGTATATATATATATATATATATATATATATATATATATATATATATATATAATCAATATACACACAGAACACACACATACATTATGCAAACAAACTTATTTTGTATGCAATTAATCGCGATTAATCGTTTGACAGCACTAATTTTAATTAGTTTTTTTTTTTTTTTTTTTTTACATTTTACATTTGCTTAAATGTTTAATTTTTTTTGTGAAATTTAGCAATTTCTGGGTAAAAATAATTTCTACTCCAAATTTAATTTTTAATTGTATTAAAATGTTACTAATTATACATGTCACCTTTCAGACATTTTAATTTCATGTAAAACAGCTTTTTCAAAAATATTGTGAAACTTAAATTGAAATGTGTTACAGTAGTTGTGTTAGTTTGAGGTAGCATATTGATTTGCATGCACATGTGACATGGGCTATAGAGTTATTTCATTGTGCATTACATTATTACTTATGTTACATTCATTGAGCGTTACAGTAGCAAAAGTTCTCCTGTAGGCGAGCTGCGAATGTCTTTTACTGAAGTAGACTAATGCACTTACAAAATCTGAATCAGAGTCTCTCTCAGAATCTGGAGCTTCACCTAAAAAGTGACACAACATGATCATGAGGTCTGTAGCTGAAAATACTTACAATGACATGTGATTTGTGAGAACACAACATTTATCCTGCACTTTGAATGATATAATTGTGTTTCGACGGTCCATAAATGTACTGAAAATTCCCCCGACTGCACTGAGTTACATCAGCTACTCTCTTAAAAATAACGGTGCTTAAACCTTTCTTCACAGCGATGCCACAGAACAACCATTTTTGGTTCCACATAGAAGCATTCAGTCAAAGGTTCTTTAAAGAACCATCTCTTTCTTACCTTTTTATAATCTAAAGAACCTTCTTTTGCCACAAAGAACCTTTTGTGAATCAGAAAGGTTCTTCAGATGTTAAAGGTTCTTTATGGAACCATTCAGACAAAAAAGGTTCCCCCGGCCCCAATAAAAGAAAGGGGGAAAAAAAAGAAGGTTCTTCTATGGCATCGTGAACCACCTTTATTTTCAGTGTAAAGCCATTTTTTAAGATCAGATCAAGTAAAAATAAGTTCATGTTTTTCAACTGCACATTCACTTTCTTGTTCAGAGACTTGAACTTGCCTTGATAGTCTCGTACTGGTACTTTCGGAGGTCTTTTCTTCTTAATTCTGAAACAAAACCAAAAGCAACCCTAAATACAGGAGGTTCTTCATTCCTGTTGATTTCAGCACATTGTGGATTAGTGATAGTATGCAGAGTTTCATTTGTCAGCAACGTTTAAGCACATAATTGCATGTCATCTATAACATACGAAAGCAAAAACACACAGTGGCAGGACACAGAATAATGAGACGGTTATTAAAGTTAAAGGCCAGCTTATAGCAAGTCTTTCCAAAGACACCACAAAGCTCTCGTAGACGTTACGGTGGGCGTCTGGTGCCATTGCTTCACACACAGACAGACAGAATCAAAGCAGAAACCTTAAAGGCTGTTACGTTGCTCCTGATAAGAGCTTCGATAAAGCTTTTAAGCAAGGTCTTTTGCTTGAAATGAAATGATATATATATTTTAAATAATTAAATCGTTAAATAAACAAAATAAAATTAATTAAAATAAATAATTCAATAAATGAATTAAATTTAAACAATCAAAAATTAAATTAATTAATAATTAATTTTTTTTATTAAAATAAATTACAAATTCAATTGAATCAATAAGTTAAATAATTAAATACATCAAATTTATTAACAAAATTGGATTTAAAAATAAGCTGAAATTGACTCATAAGTTATATATTTATTTTTTATTTAAGCAGACGCATGTGCAGGTAAATGGATAAAGATACACATGCTGGGTTTTAAGGATCTGAAGCGTCAATCAACAGAAACACAGTGACACTTTAATCATACCGGTCCAGCGTATTTCTCCCAGTTTTGAGAATATTAGCTGTTTGTTCAGTCTGAAACCTTCAATAAATGGAAAAAATGAATAAATTACAATTTGTATTGACAATTAACATCAACCTGTATCATATCTGCTGAATGAACTAATACAATTTGTTTATGTTTTTAATACTAATTTTGGATGCTGATTCCAAAAATAGTGTCAGTTTTGCACATTGAGCACGTCACACTTTCTATAATAAAACCCTAAATATGTGGGTTTTGTTGCATTTCTGCTTTTGAAAACCATTCAAATTTTCCTTTTTCACATGCATGACATTATTTGATGCCTAATCCTGATATCTGCTTTTTCCCTTTTGTAGATGGTAAATGAAATTGTGCATTTTGAACTTTTGACATTCGACCACTTGTTATTTTGATTAACACACACACACACACACACACACACACACACACACATACATAATTAGCAAAATCTTCATTGCTATTTTGTGAAAAAATCTACATAATGGAAAGTTATTGATATTTTTATACTCTGCATCACCAAATTAGGCAATGTTTGGCCTTTTTTGCAAATTGATATGCAGAACTCCAGTTTCTTAGGTAAATTACCAGCACAACTTTTGTCAATAAGTCGTATGATTTGATGAATCATTGATGTCTGGAGCACAAATGGCGTGGAACAAAAATGCACTGCAGTTTCATTTTGAGGGTTTTAGAAAAACCCCTAAACCGTAAGCATGAACAATAGTATCAGTGATACTTGACTTGCCAAACACCACAAATAATTACATTTGTAAACACGAATGAGCTAAAACCATTTTTGGGTTTTCGTGTTTTATAATGAACACATGCATTTATGAATGTTTTTATACGTCAGGTGTTCCTTCATTAATAACAAGTGCTTGTTTTTGTAGTAAATTTCACATTGTTTCTGTCATGCATGCCACACCTAAGGGCCTTTTTGGGACTATTCCTCTGTATGAATAGAGGAAGTGAGACGAAATGTGTTTGAGGACAGTCACCAGATGTTTCCTTACGTCTGTTTTTAGAGTAATATCTTAAACTCAAATTTTAACTGTTGTATTTTTAATTCATGAAGATGTATGCAGAATATAACACACCTTTTTAGTCTGTTGAAAAGGCTGTCGTCGTTCTTTTTTATGTCTTGAACGATTTTTTGGAGCTGCCTGAAAATCAAAACACGAGTTAATAAAAGCACATGCAGATCAAAAGTTTGGTTGGTAGGGTGTCTTTTGTAATAGAAAGAAGGCTGGATTTATTTGATCAAAAATATAAAAATATAGAATATTTTAAAATATAAATACATTGTTTTTTCAAAATTCACAGATGAATAGAAAGCATTTATTTGAAACAGGAATCTTTCATAACGTCATAAATGTCTTTACTGTCACATTTGATTAATTTAATGCATCCTTCCTGAATAAAAATAATAATTTCTTTAAAAAAACACTTTGTTTTAAATGCTAAGATAGATGGATAGGTATTTGTACGAGTACACATGCTTCGTGAAGCTCTCAGACGTTCTGTAAGTCTCTGTTGAAGCGTAAAGCCTGGGTTTTTAACAGCTTATCAGAAACAAAGTGAGCTGCGTCTGACAGACAGCGTCTGAGCTGCTAACGTCTAGAGACAGAGGTGACCGAGACACATGATGAATATGATTACAGTCCTCACCGCCGCATAGAAACTCAACATATTTCCAGTTTAAACCACTCAATGACTTCAAGATATCCATCAATCGATACGAGCCGGTCACTGACCTTCATTGGCATCAAGTATTGTTGTATATCTGATTATATCTTTATTATAATTTTTTATTATTGATAGCCTCTCACAGGTGTGTCCTGGACACAAAGAGCAGCAGTCAGTTTCACCACAAGTTTACAAAACAAAACCAAAGAACACTTATCTTAAATGGTTTTGCTTTTTGTAAATAATGATTTCAGTGACCTTTCAAAAGCTTCCTGCTAGTTTTCAGAGATGCAGATAAAAAATCAAATTTATTGAAAAATAAGTATTTTAAATGAATCCCTGTAATGTAAATCTTAGTCCGACTGAAATTGAGCGCAGATGACTTCCTTATGCTTAGATAACAGTGAAACTAAATCATTTTAGAGTTTGCCTTACCTAAGTTTATCCGTAGCAGGAGCCGTGAATCTGTTGAAATGCTCCATTCTGTGTTTCTATACTGACTGCAGTGAGTTAGTAATATGAGCTGCTAGTTGCGTGTCAGGTAGTAGTTGAATGGCTCATACTGAGCGTGTTGGACATCAGTGGTTAAGCAGCACATGCTGCAGATGTGTTGAGGAGGGCGATTTTTTTTATTTTTTTTTTCCTCCACAGAAGTGGTTGGTAATGAGGATTATGAAACTGCTGTTGAATACCATGCTACCTCTATATTTAGAGACACTTTGAACTGATTCACTTCAATGAAACAATGCTATTTCTTGCGTCTCTGTGTTTTCAGTTCTCTGTCTGTGCATTTTCCAAACTTTTATGCATCTTATAATAATTATGAATGGTTTCCCTTAATGAATTTGATTATTGCGCTCTTTTGTTGTTGTTTTTTACCAGTCAAGAGGCTGCACTATGAATGATGTTTAATGAATTTGTATTCATAATTATGCAAATGTGCACGTGTTTTACTTCATGGATATGAAACAAACTGCTTGATTCTAAAAATGTTTGTAAAGGTTAGTGAAAGTATGCATTTTATGTTTGGTTGCAGTTGTAACTGACGAGGAACTGACTTTTTGCTCAGTTGGTCTTGTATGCACTTTATATAAAATGTATTTGTTTCTTTCCAAAAAAAAAAAAAAAAATGTATTTCTAAAATGTCAAAATCTTGTAGAACGTGAAAAAATTCTGTAATTTTTTTCATGCATTTTGTAAAATATAGAAAAATTAATTACAATAAAAATTGAATGAAAAATTATATTTTTATAAATTATTAAAATTTATATAGATTGCAAATATAACATTAGATCAACATAAAAGTAACAATTTTATGTTCTTTACTGATTTTTTTTGCATTCTGACCATATAGATTTGTATCTTTGCCAAATTCACATTCCTAAATCGTCAGTATATTTAGGCCTAGTTCTGCAAACATTCTGCTTGATCTGCAAACCAAGTAAAGAAACATAATATAATGCTTGTGTATATTCTGCCCAACATATATTGGTTTCTTTGCAAAAAAATAAAATTAAATAAAATTGGATTGCTAAAATGTCTGTTTTATTGTTTTAGCAGTGAACAGAGCTGGGTAGTAACTGATTACATGTAATCTAGATTACATAATCCGTTACAGTTACTTTTTATGGATTGCATGATTACATATCTTACATAGCTTCACACAATGGCAGTAAATTATTCATAAGTTATTAACACCTAGCCTGCATCTCAATGTGCATACTATCCATCCTAAATTTCAACACTATTTAGGGCAGATAGGGTGGATAGTATGCACATTGGGACGCAGGGCAAGTATTTCTTTTCTTTTTTCTTTCAATGTTTCCTTTCTAAATGAACCTACCACTTCTATTTGGACAGTCTTCCAGTTTTTGTGTAATTACACATGCCATGCACTAGTCAGGAGGCTACAATTGCACAGAAACTGGACACATTTTAATTAGTATTTTTATGCAATGTATAGATTTGCAATCCATGGGATTCACTTCACTATTTTCTACAAACAGACGGCGGGGTGCAGAGTAGAAATAGAAACAGAAACTGATTCCTTACGGCCGATGAATGAAGCCGAATTTGTTGAGGTCAGCGTCCGACAGCGTCTGCAAGAGAAACAACGGGGTTAAAAAAATCACTTCAGTCTGTTATATAGAGGAAAGTTTTCCATAACTCGTCTGTGTTGTATAACTTCAAGGAGAATTTCTGCAAAGAGAATCAGTAATGTTTAGTGACAGTTTTGTTATGCTTTAAATGAAAATGTTATATTGCTTTGTTTTTGATCAGTTTATATGAATTAGTCTTATTCAACATGTTTTAGTTGTTAAATTAAAAAAAAATAAATTAAAAAAATTAAAAAGTCCTTGACATGTGGCTTGCAATTAAATAATAACAGGATAAATATTTAAATATGCATTTATTTTCTTGCATTAAATAAATGAAAAATGTTAAATGTTATTAAAATTATAAATAAATAAATAAATACACACACATGCAAAATAATGCATGAATATATGCTGATGAAAAATTAATCCTCTTAAATATAATAGTTTGCCATTAAATCTTGTACATGATATACATTACAATAGTAGGCTAGATCATAGTAAGAAAAACAACATATTACTTCACAGAATGTGATTTCTAGTCAGGCCAAAAGGTGAAATCATGTTTATAATTCAGTTGTTATCTCAATGTTATGCCACTTACTAATTTAGCATTTTTTTCTGTTTTGGGACGCACTGTTTATGTTTGGAATGAAAAACTATAGCCCATGTTAAAAGAGTTACTAATGGTGTTTTTCCACTCCATAATAATGGACACACTGAGCATCTGTGTTGGCTTAAATGTTGATCAGATCCATACGTTCTCAGGGAACACAAACTGATTCAGATATACAGCCTGAAAGACTTTTTATTTGATTTTATATGAAGCAGCTGCCAAATTCTGTGTAATCAGAGAACTTGAACATGCTTTTTCCTCATTTCTAACACTAGGTGGAGTCCTTAGCCAGGCTGTGTTCCCTTTCACCTGCTTATGCCATATGTGTTGGGGAAATCCATACATCTGAGTGTTTTGATAATAGACATACTGTGATGACAGCAGACCTATGAGACCCACAGAAATGATCCTCAATAGTATATACTGCATTTGGCCTATTTATGTTTGATGTTGGAACTCTTAGGCCTCCTTTCATTTTGCCCTTTTTAGTCTTTACTGAGTCTGAATATTCCTGAAGATGCAACTTTACTTTAAATGACATTTTGACTCTGAAGGAAATGAGTGGTGTTTGCTTGGAAGACCGAAGACGCTGTCGTGGTGTGAAGGTGTTTTGAGTGTTTGTCAGGGCACTGCTTTTAACAGTGTTTTTAGAATGTTGCTGTGTGGTTGCTATGGTGTTTTTGGAACATTGCTATGTGGTTGCTAGGGTGTTTTTAGAACATTGCTATGTGGTTGCTAGGGTGTTGTGGGGTGTTTTTAGAATGTTGCTATGTGGTTGCTAGGGTGTTTTTAGTACATTGCTATGTGGTTGCTAGGGTGTTTTTAGAACATTGCTATGTGGTTGCTAGGGTGTTCTGGGTTGTTTTTAGAATGTTGCTACGCAGTTGCTGGGGTGTTTTTAGAATGTTGCTATGTGGTTGCTAGGGTATTTTTAGAACATTGCTATGTGGTTGCTAGGGTGTTGTGGGGTGTTTTTAGAATGTTGCTATGTGGTTGCTAGGGTGTTTTTAGTACATTGCTATGTGGTTGCTAGGGTGTTTTTAGAACATTGCTATGTGGTTGCTAGGGTGTTTTTAGTACATTGCTATGTGGATGCTGGGCTGTAGGCCTTTTATTTTATTTTTAAATAAGATGAAGGCTTATTTTACTTTTAATTTATGTTATTGTATTTCTGTATTTTTTTTAAATTTTGATTGCATGTGAACGTTGGTTGACACTGTCACATGATCAAGGCTTTAGTTAGCCTAAATATTGAGCTATAAATGAAAATGTTTGTCACACATCCTTCTGCTTTCATTGTAATACTTCCTGCATGACGTATCTGAATTGACCCGAGCTTCAAAACCCTTTGCATCCGAATTTAGCGAGGCGCCTTTCTTAAGAATCTGAAGAGAACCGGCTCTAATAGAGACAAATGCAAGAGGTTGAGTGCTCTGAATCCCTGCAGCTCTCTGAAGAGACAAAGACAAGAAAATCACCTAGCCCTGCCTAAAAATCAAGCTTAGCCTTTTGACACAGAATAAAATATGGAATATTTCACCCTGGCGCCTCCTGGATGCTGCTTGCTGAAGTGAATTATTTATGTGGAGTTTCTCCAGGAGTCGGAGAGAGACTTCAGCAGAGGCCTGGAATCGCAGCTGCATAGTAAAAAGCTCAGCAGAGTCTCCGCTCGAGTCCCACATCCACTCACCCCTCGCTTTCACAACTCGGTCCAAAACTGTCTGCAAGCCGTGAAAGACATCTGAGGAATTCTGTATCAAGAACACGAGATCGTCGAGTTTGACCCAGCGCTCTGTCTGAATGAAACGCCACAGTTACTTCTGTACTGAAAGAGGAGAAGACAAGCAAACGGACTCCAGGACTCTTGTGTTGACACTTTTCATCTTTCACACTGATCTGAGAACGGCCGGCGCTGGCGAAGCAGCAGAAAATTGCTTTCCAAGCTGCAAGCTGCTCATGATTGAAGACTCCTGACTCGTTTTCTCTCCTGTGCTTTTCCTATTGAAATCACAGGGTTGTGATTTATAAAAACAGACCTCTAATGTTTTGACCTCTGCTTTTTGTTGGAAAAATAGCTTTTAAAAGAAAAATGTAGTTAAGTTAGAATGCAAAATTTTGCCACCTGATTCAACTTAAAAAAATTGTACTTATGGTTTTTATTAGTATTTTGAATTGGCTTTTAATTTTCTTGTTTTCAGATTTCATTTTAATTGAACTTTTAGTCATTTTAATTAAAAGCTTTCTTTTCTTTTTTTTTTTATATTACTATTTAGGTTTAACTTTTTTTCTTTTTTTTTCTTTTCTTTTTTTTTTTTACTTTTGGTTTTTGATTTAGTTTATTTGCAGTTACTAATTTTAATGCTTTAACTTAAACTATGAAAATAAGAAATGTTTCTTTGAAAGGTTTTTCATCTTACAGTACAATACAGTTTTTTTTTTTTTTTTTGTAATTTTTAGTTCAGGGTTAGGTTTAGTTTTAATTTCTTTTGATTTATTTCCAGTTAGTAATTTCAACCTAAAGTTTTCAAGGAAACAGTTAGTTTATATTTTCATCTTATATTTACTTTTTATTTCAATAAACAAAACTTAGAATTACTATTATAGTATTTATTAATATTTTGAATAGTTTTTTATTTTTATATATTCAGTTTAAAATTTGAATTAAAATGTATTTATTTTTTTTATTCACAAAATTGTGTTTTTTTTATATTACTATTTAGGTTTAATTGATTTTTCTTTCAGTTTTAGTTTTACATTTTCTTTCTTTCTTTATTTAATTATTTATTTAGTTAGTAATTTTAGTGCTCCAACTTCAGATTATATCAGTTCTCAAATAAATGTTCATTTTTCATCTTATATTTATTTCAGCTTTTTTTTTATATCAGTTGCTGCCTTAAATATTTTCATATAATCAAACTATTTCAAATTATTTCAGCTTTTTTTTTTTTTTTTATGTTGTTGAATCTTGCATAACTTAAAAAAGGTAGTTAATTATTTGGAATTATAATGTAATGTAACAAACAAACATATTTGCTTTCTGATAATAACATTTTTTACAGTGATCGTTGGTTATTTCATCCCACTACTCCCCAACAAAAAGTGATCATGTTCTGTTTACAAATGGCTCATCAGGCTCTCAGCACACACTCACTGCGTGTCAGAGGAAACGTTCCTGTGATCTACAGACTCTTTCACCAGATGGTTACCGTATAAACGCCACATGAATATGCAAAAATGCTTAATATATGCCCTTAACATCCATTCAGGAGGACAGTGGGAGTGATGTAGAGGAGTAATAGAGGAAAACATATGACTTCACTGAACTTCGAGCAGAAGGCTGATGAAGCTCGTACAAATAGAGTATATTTGCACTCGTCCAGTGCCAGTAAGGCCACAAATGGAAAAAATGCCTTTTTTTGTGCGTGAATTAAACTGCTGGCTGGTCAATCACTATTTAGGAAGTAGTGTTTTTTTTTCCCCTAATCTAAAAGAAGGAGGTCAACTCGCTGAGTCAACAAAACAAAAATGAGGAACGATGTATTTCATTTTCAACATAGAAAAAGCATCCAAAACAGGTAAGAAGTTTCCTTTCAGTTATGTTTTTTTTCTAATTTTCTTTTATTTTTTGTATTATTTCATTTATTTCATTACATCTTCTTATTTTAATTTATATTATTATTTTAATTCCGAAAAACAAAAATAAGAAATACCGTATTTCCTTTTCAACGTAATTTAAATGAGATAATTAAGAAGCATAAAAACAGGTATGAAGTTTTCTTTTTTCTGTATAATTTTTTCTTTTAATTTCTCTGCCTATATTTTTTATTTATTTTATTTACGTTTTATTTTTGAGTGTATTCAATTTTTAATAGGTAATAGTTTTTATTTTTTTTTTATTTTTCAATTTTTATTTATGTATTTTATTTAATTTTGTATTTTATTTAATATTATTTTTGAGTCAACAAAACACAAACGAAGTGTATTTAATTTTCAACATACTTTGAATGAGATTATAAAAAAGTCTGAACCTGTACATTTTATTTTATTTTAGGTGGGGCCTATCCCAGGGTCTCAGGCTGAAAGCTTTTTGTTTAATTTAAGTTTTTAATAGTTTATTTATTCATTCATTTAATTTGCCAGCCATAATCACAAAACTACACACATACTGTCTACACTCAATCCAACAAAACATTGATATCCACACATTTTGTAATTGATTTTAATAGATTCAGGCTGAATCGAGTTACTTTCAGAGTTTATATGGTGCTCAGTCATTAATTTTGTTGGACTGATAACCTAATTTCAGCCTACTTCAAGCCCCACCATTAAGTTTTTCCTCATTGAATATCCTATTTCATTGGGAAATGTCAAATTATTAATTACCCACGTTATGAAGGGTGTAATTTCTCTGTCACCAAACGGAACAGCAAACATTATGATTGTTTCCAAACAGGTTTCCCAAGCACTCCTACAGGTAATCTCACCCAAACCTGCTTCGCTGATTCAGAGGCATGTTGAAATGTTAGCTGACAGCTAAACTATCCCAGTTAGATCATGAAACGTGTTTGTTAGACCACGTTTGGGACACTCATCTAATATCTGCACCAATGCAAATCCATTACAGAAACCAGCAGTCATCATTACTCATTTAAGGAAGTCAGGTTTATTTGCTCGCTTCCCCATGTGAAAGTGTGAAAGCACTGCTGTGTTTTTTATTACATTCATCAATGATATGATCTAAAATGTGTGAATTAGTGGAAACAACTGATATAAATGATGAAAGAAAACAGATTTGATTTAGCTAAATGTGCCATTTGCATCAATATTGAGCAAGAAAGGAACCTACCAGAAAGCGAAAGCCGTCAATCTTGTTTCTCTGTACAGCGTCTGCACAGTCTTTCATGTTGTGCTGTCAACAAACATTTAGTTATTTTACATAGTCGTGAATGAACATTGTGTGCATCATTAAAATAACAAAAAATGTTGAAAAAGACGAATAGTCTTGCTAATATCTCTTGCAAAAAAACCTAAATTGAATCTCCAAAGGCTCACCTGACTCAGAAGAGCAGCGACCTGCGTTGGACTCCAGCCCTCACATTGCTCTCTGGTTGGTAAACTCATCCTGGTCAGTTGGCAAGACTAACTCCTCTCAACCGGTTCTGATAATAACTAACATTTAGCAGAGGCTTTACTGCTCTTTATCGTAAGAGGCAAGTTCATGCAACATAGGAAGTTCCTCTTGACGGTAACTGACCCAACGTGACTGTTTTTTCACACTTCTCTGTCTGAAACTGTGGTGAGGAATTAATTTGTTTAGGTAATGCAAAGCCACAGCAGACTATTTCAACTGACGTGTGATTTTGAGGCCACTTAACAGCGCACAAAGTGTGAATGAACTGCTTTTTAAAGTAAAGTCCTTCTCTGTGGGAAAACACAGGTTGCAGAGACAGAAAGGGAAATGAATACATATTTAGAGCGGAACTAGCTGTTACATGAGCTTTATGTCAGGAACTGAGGCTTTTAGCCAATTGTTTGGTTTTCATTGGTGATTTGAAAAAATTGGGTTATTTTCTATTTTAAAGCAAAAAATTATGGCAGTTTGGGGCAAGTTGTCACATTTTCACTGTGTTTATTTTCTTACAATTCATTAAACATTTTCTATATTTTCTATAAATAGTTTTGCATAATTGTTTGTCCTGATTATTATTATTATTATATGTTAAATATATATATTTAATAAATAAACAAATGCATAAATTATAATACACTATAATGTATTTCTTTAATGACCATTTGATCTATTTTATTATTTTGTATTTATCAATATATTTTACCAGGTGAAAATGTTTGTTAAATGTGTATTTTTGGCCCTGGTTTCTGCAAATTCCAGATGAGAGGAAATGTCATTTCGAGCTGTTCATTTAACCTGTGTCTTTGTCTCGTCTGTAGGCCGCACATAGAAGATGCACCACAGCTCGAGTGCTTTCAAACGGGTCAGTTTCAAGAGCTGCTAGGGTATAAATAGGTTTTTCACAAAGACGAGATGCAATAAGCTCAAGATAACTTTCTGCATCTAAAAATGCCTCAAATGGAAAGTTTTAGGCTGTTGTTTTAACCGTGCTGTTATTTAGAAACACTATACAGGAGTTAAAGCAAAAAATAAAAATCCTGAGCCTGAATGTTTTTCCCGGGTGGAGGTGTGATTGCTGGGGTGGACACATACGCAGGGTTATTTGGCAAACAAAAAAATGAACATTATTTGAATGATTTTCCTTGAAACTAGTAACTAGGCTCAGACTACTGAAAGGGTTTTGTTCAAAAGAAATAATGGTAAATTAAATCCTAGGAAATTAATATAAAATAGGAAATATACAAAGACAATTTACTACACAAAACTACAGTTCAGTTCAATTAACAACAAAAACAATAAAATGCTCCAAGATCTGGAAACTTAAACAGGGTTCGTACAGATACTGCAAAATCAAATTCCAGGACTTTCAAGGAATTTTCAAGCACTACTTTTTGGTTTTCAAGGGCTAAAATCAGAGATCTCACTTATCAAACTACATCATTATTATCTTTCAAATTCTAATTAATAAACTAATACAACAAAATGGTACAAATAAAGTGCAGCACATGCAAAGAATGCAATGACTGTGCATGACAGCTTTAACATTTGAAAGGATACGATGGCAAAGTTATCACTTTCCTTATTCCTTATGATTGACCTGAAGAATGAAAGTTATATCATACACTTGGAAAATTATGAGCTATATCACTGCTTATCAACACTAGGGGTGTGACAATGTTCTTAGCTCACGAGATGAGACAAAAGATACTTGGTTCACGATATTTTAATACTATTTTAAAGTCATTTGCAATGACAGAATCACAAAAATAAAAACAATGCAGTTGTATTTTGAAATATTTTAACTAATCTAGAGCTGTAACTAACGGTTACTTTGGTAATCAAGTAATCTGATTATTTTGACAATTGAGCAATCTGATATTTTTTATTAATAGACCTAAGTGAAAACAAGGCTTTAATATGACTATATTTACATATAAACTAACGAATAGGCAATAATAATTAGCTTAAATACAAGTAATTACATGGTGCCTATAATATGAACATAACCAACTGTATTTATTATATTATAACATTCATTATTATAACAGCCTGGTGTTGTTTCACTTTACAGAGTGATTCAACAATGTTTAAATCCGTTTAATTTCACATGCAATCAGAGCAAGGGTTTAACATTTTATTTTGAAATCGCAATGTACAACAAATTGCATATAGAAATATGCTGATGTATTATCCTGTGTTGGCATAGAATATTATAAATGAATATAAATTTACGTTACAAATCTAGTGAGATGATGCACATTGTTTTCCGAGGTGACCCTTAAGTAACCCAAACTCACAGCATATGCAGAGGAAGAGTTTAGCCCCTTTCACACATACAGTCTACCAGCAAGTTACCATTAAGAGATCATGTGTTCCTCTCATACCATTGGTAGGCAAACTCCTGAGCTCGAACGTGATATCAACAAGTTTTTTTAAATGTAGGACTATCTTTTTTTTTTTTACGCCGGAGATCCGCCATGGTGCCAAGAACTTTAAGCCCTGACTATATGATACTATGAGAATAATACACTGAAGAAAATTGGCGTTGAAACTATTTTCACTTACAAATTGCTCAGTAAATTGCATAAACCATATGGAAATGTAATATGACATACGCTGCCCCAAACAGATGAATGTTTCTGCAAATTTTTCACACAAAAAAAAATAAAAATAAATTTGTATGATTTATTAATAGAGGAAAAAATTTAGAAAAAAGGCCCACAAAAAAACAAGTGTAGGGGAATAACTGTTAAAACCTATGGACCAGGTATGATGAACAAAGACCAGGAGTCAGAGATGCAATTAATTAAAGAAATTTACTGAAGAAAATAGTTTGCAGTTTCATCCGCAGAAGTCAGCTTTAACACTTGCACGGAGCTCGTATGCCGACCTGCATACAATTCAAAATCACCACAATTATACCCTAACGGAGGTTGCTAATTGCATCAATGCATAAGTCATCAAAATTCTGATTGGTTCTAAAACCTAGATAAACTTAAACAATTGATCAGAGTGATCAGAGGTCAGACGCAATACATCTCTCCAAAGACGTATATCTGATACGCTGGACATCGGCAGCTGAACGTTTGTCCTGGACTATCTGAGCTTCTCCCTGTACAGACAGATTCTAACACACATGCGCAGAGAAACATGTATTTTGGCATAAATATAATACGCACCTACCCCACACCCCTAAACCTACCAATTGCGTATCATATGCACACCAAAGGCCATTTCTGCGTATAAATAGTATGCCAACTAGAAACAGAAAATCGTGCCATTGAAACACTATAATGGACTATAAATAGAACTGACAGCTTTCAAATGCTCAAAAGCTTTTGTTCCATAACAATTCACTGAAGTAAAAAGTGTGACAACTAGCCCCAGTCTCTAGTCCCTTACAGCTTGTACACATGCAGCAGACATAGTACATAATAGAGAACAATTATCAATTGTGGGTGATTTCAAATATATCCACTTACTCACTTTTAGATGGCCATGTCTTAGGAGCTTTTCTCTCAACAGGAAGCAATGACAATATGTAAAGTGAGCTCACATGTGGTTCTCCGCTCTGATACTTTTAACAACGTTTGTCATTTCCTTTTAAAATTGGTAACCACAGTACCTAACAAACCATAGCATGTGATCATGAGAAGATATTTGGCATTGAATTATCTGCTTTATGCAATAACAATAACCTAAAAATATTAATATTACTCTGAAATTGATATGTGTTTCCCCCACAGGTATCATATGTTTTTGCTGACCACAGAATGCAGAAGTTTCTGTTTCTCTCTTATTAATGAATTATCACACTCAAGCACTCTCTGTAAGCTTCAGTGCTGTCCGGATGAGAGGAAATGTCATTTAGAGCTGTTCATTTAACCTGTGTCTTTGTCTCGTCTGTAGGCCGCACATAGAAGATGCACCACAGCTCGAGTGCTTTCAAACGGGTCAGTTTCAAGAGCTGCTAGGGTATAAATAGGTTTTTCACAATGACGAGATACAATAAGCTCAAGATAACTTTCTGCATCTAAAAATGCCTCAAATGGAAAGTTTTAGGCTGTTGTTTTAACCGTGCTGTTATTTAGAAACACTATAAATACTATGAGAATAGTACACTGAAGAAAATTGGCGTTGTGAAAAATGTGATTTATATAACCAGAATATGATACATTTGACAAAGAATTGATTGGAAGAAACATTTAAAGCATGATTTTTCACACTCATACATACCAAACACGCACCTGAATCCTTCAGCTATTCAATAATGATTAAAAAGACATAATATTTGATTAAAACATGATAGTCTAATATGTGGGTTACAAACATAATATGGGGTTCTGCATAGAAATGTCCTTTTAGGATGATTTTATGTGCATATGAAAAAGAAAGTCTTTGTATAGTTCTACGGAGAGCGAAGGCATGTTCTTTAGACAAAGGAATTTTGGTTTGGTCTGTCTTCTATGTGTGGGGGTAGTCAGTCTAAGGAAGCTCGTGAATTCAGCGTGGAACCCATGTGATAGCCATCTCTTTGACCATCAGTCCTGATTACTTGCCCCAAATTTGACGTCTCCTTCCTGAATTGGAATTACAAATAAGTGTTCTTTTGTCTCAAGGTCGTAAGCTGTTCTGTGAAAGGTTTGGTTAGTTTGCTTGCTTCAGACTAGTGGTGCCAGAATCTAATTTATGACATTGTCCTGTTTCCTTGGGAATTCCAGCTCCTCATGTTTCAATGGTCTGATCGCATCTTAAATTTGTCTGATTCAGTCTCTGATATCCTACAACACCTTTAGTTCCATAGTCAGTCGCAGCAGAAGAGACCACCTCGCAATACCCATTATTGCATCCATGAACATCATCCATCCACAAATGAGCTTTCTGGATCAAAGCAATGTCAACCTTTTTTCGTTGCAGCAGTTGTAAAAAAAACTTTATGGGGGCCGTTTAAACCATTGACATTACAACTTATATTAATTTCAGTCATCACTATCAAACAAATAAGTGAACTGAACAAATGAGAGAAAGTTATACCACTGCAAATGAATTAACTCAAGTCTGCCTTTAAAAACTCATTAACATAAAGAGAACCCACCCCATAAAACTTTACAGACTGGGGTAAAATCCCCAGGCTGCCACCCTCCCCTGTCTTAATCAGTGACAGTAACATGACAGCCAGTACCATTCTTTATAACACCGTCATTAGCCCTATTATAAGTGATAAAGTGCTGTAAAAAAAAGAAAAAAAAGAGTATGTGTACTATCCATAACGAGGAAACAAACATAAATAATTGCATCATGTACATTGAAAACTGTACATTAGTGATACCAAGTTTCCTAGCTTACATGAAGAACTGCCAGTAGCCGATTGTCCCATGAAGATCTAGATCAGAAATCAGAAGTCGAGTCACTCTGTATTATCAAACCTTATGCCACGTCCATCCCAGGAGAATGAGGAGCGGGAATGGAGCTCAGGAATTGATACGCTTCGTCCGGTGAGTGCATTATTTTGGTCTTGCCATGTTTCATGAAGATCTTCAGAATAGCTGGATACTGAAGAAAGGTCTGCAGACCTTCCTCTTTCAATTCCTTCGTATTGCACTGAAGGAGCTCCGCTTCTTTGCCGTCGCGGGAGAGAAGTCAGGGAAGAAGCTCAACATCGCACCGTCACCCGCTTTCACAGGACCTGTCGTTGTAGTGTAACAGATTGAAGAGAAACACTCGCGGTTTGGAGTGATCCGTTGAAGCTCTGGAGTAAACTTGATGCATGCGTTCGATCTCGATATATTTGCCCGCAAGTGATGGGATCCAAATCGGCAGAGACCGTTTCAGAAAGCCAATCGGGTCATCCTTCTAGGCCTCTTCAGGTAGTCCAAGTAGGCGGAGATTACTGCGTCTGCTGCGGTCTTGTAAATCAGTCACCTGCTGCAGACGCACAGTATGTTCGCCGATCACTTTTTTCTGCTCTCTCTGTTCCAGTCAACTTTAGAGCATATATTCTGGATTGTAGTCATGTGAGAGGTGAATTCGGTGCGCATTGCTGCTAATTCAGCCTTCAAAATGTCCTCAAATCGCTTTATAGTGATCGCCATGTTGTCTTCAATGTCGGCTCGGCCCGCCGTGGCTGCTGGTTTTGTTTTCTTCTTAATTGGCGAGGATGATGGTGAAAGATAAGCGAGCTTCCGACTGTGTGACATCTCCAGACCAACGACAACAGTAAAAGACAGTAATCTATACAGAGCTCAGCTAATGTGCAACTTGGCTCATGAAAGCATCACGTGATGCCCCCTCCTTTAGTACTTCTTAAGATAAACTTAAGATCATCTAAGTGTACTCAACTGTGCTATTTTGAGACCCAATGAATATGAACTAAAATGCGCTTTTAACATACTATCTTTGTATTTTAAAAATGTATTTAGCTACCACTTGTAGTACTAGTGTACCAGTGAATGAAAGATGGGTTCAAGTGTACTACAAGTGGTAACTAAATACATTTTTAAAATACAAAGATACTATGTTAAAAGTGCATTTTAGTTCATATTCATGGGGTCTCAAAATAGCGCAGTTGAGTACACTTAGATGATCTTAAGTTTATCTTACAGTTTTTCTCGATTGCTTAAACACATTTCTTGAAACTATGCCTCGTATTCTCAAAACAGTAAACACGAATCCATAACTTCTAACTCAATTCCCCAAACTTCCTATATTCAGGTCAAAATGAAGCTCTCCACTGAAAAACCAAACTTTGCTCTCAGACATGACACACAAACAGTCAAAAACACACACACTACGACACAGTTTTACACACTGATGAGATAAATTCAAAACAATGCTACAAAAACCGGTAATAAGTGTTGCTTGTGGTACTCCCCGAATGTTGTATTCCTCAATTTAATGTAGTGTAGAGTACAATGCAGCAAACAACAAAAATAATTATTCTGCCCCAGTATCCGGTCTTGGTCTGGTCTGCACTTCTTATGTATGCCATATATCCTTTCAAAAGTACAAATGTACACATTACTGTATGTGGGATATTGATTGAAAAAGACTGGATATGGTTCACAGTTACACTTTTACTATTGGTCTGACCCCCCCCAAAAAAACACATTACAACGTCATTGTGAATAGAATAGAAAAAGAAATATGCGCACAAATGCGAAAATAAAAATGAGAAGGTCCACTGTCAGATTTGTAAGTCTTGTGTTGTCCTCTGTCTATATGCTTTCCAATTGAAGGTTGATGAGATGTACCTTTGAGCTATTTCAGAGAACTGGTTTGTCATTGGTTGATCTATATTCTCTTCATTACTGAAAGTCAAGATTCACTTGAACAATTCATGGCAAATTTATAAAACGTCTAATAGAAATGTGTTGAAAATATGCTTGACAGTTTGACAACTAGATCAACCATTTTGCATTTACCGTAATGATTTATATGATGAACTAATGACTTGAGGTTTTGAGGGGTAACAGAGAACTATACATTTTGAGCAACATGACATTAGCAACTGATGATGTAGGAAACCACAGACAAATGTACATACAGTAATCAGTTGCTTGAATGTACCAAAGCAATCACAACTTGTTCAAAATAACTTTTTATGATGTGCACAAGTGACTAGATGATGTGGAGGTTGAACAAGTTTTGAGAATTTAACTTCTGATCAGAGAAATGCTCCAAAGCCTCTGAGAAACACTGTAAGCTGACTTTGGCCCTTTATCCATTGACGGTTCTGATTGGTGTGTGATAGATTTAGACTCCTAGTGTTTCCACTTGGGTAACTGTGTGCTAATTGAGCTCAAACTGTGCAGACTTGAGTGAACAATATTGAATGCTAGTGCTTTCTAAATGATCACATGGTGTAAGCGCTGAGAAATGAAGGATTTGTGTGTAGAGTTTTGCATTAACAGTTAATAGTCAAATCTGACTCGTGTTAAAGCAGGGAATAGTGTTTATAGTTCAGCAAAATGGGTGTGCTTTTTGAAAAATGGCGTTATGGTTTTGAAATTTCCGTTCAAAAGCCTGGTTATAGTGTTTCAGCAGAAAAACTGTAAGAAGTACTAAAGGATCATTTTTAGTATATTAAGTACAAAATTAGTGCGCGAAAATAGAGCACTTTAAGTACATTATGGAAGTGTACTTGTTTTTCACCTGGGATATTTCATATAGGGAAATTTAGTACATGTATTACATTTGCATATAGGAATATGTGAGTATCAGTTTTAGTAAGATACAATCATCTACAGCTCAGTTATTTGGAAATACTGTGATGCCATAAAACTCTTTCGTGCAGGTAATAATGTTTTTGTGATGCACTGTGTATTATGTTTATATAGAATTATTGCATTATTAATCATAATAATTCACTTTATAACAGCTACTTCATAATGCTATGATAAATTATATACTGATGCAGTATTTTTATACAAAATTAATAGCAGTTGTTGTTAATACAGTTGTTCCAGGAATTGTCTTTCTGCAGGTGCTCAGACACAGACTATTTTTCACCGGCCTGCGTTTTTTAAACCTGGACCGGATCCAAACCCGCACTGACATGAAGAATTGAGAGGAAGTGGATTTACAATTACACAAAAGCTACAGTGTGACTCCAGTTAACCTCTGGCATCAAGTTAATGAGAGTCGTAGCATCATTGTCAAAAACATGCACACTCACACACACACACACACACGCACACGCACACGCACACGCACACACACACACACAGACACAGACACAGACACAGACACACACACACACACACACACACAGACACAGACACAGACACACACACACACACACACACACAGACACACACACAGACACACACACACAGACACAGACACACACACACAGACACAGACACACACACACACACACACACACAGACACACACACAGACACACACACACAGACACAGACACACACACACAGACGCAGACTGAGGTTATGAGAAAATGACCCGTACTGATTCTGTGCACAAGGTCGCTCTCTTTGCTGTAGTTTTCTTTTGGTCCAATTTAAGGATTCCTTACTGTAAAAAGTGATAAGTTGACTTAACTTGAAAAAATTGAGGAAACTCGTTGCCTTAACATTATTAAGTAAATAATAATAATAATAAAAAAAAGTTAAGTGAACTTGACAATTCTCTTAACTTATTTTTTTAATTACCATTTACTTAATAAATTTAAGGCAACCGGTTTCCTCAATTTTTTTAAGTTAAGTCAACTAAGTTAAGTTATTTGGATGGGAGTGTTTATAGAGGCCTAATGCTGCAGCAGTGTGTGTGTGATCTATTAAGCAGTCGTGGCCTAATGGATAGAGTTGGACTTGTAACCTGAAGGTTGTGGGTTTGAGTCTCAGGTCCAGCAGGGATTGTAGGTGGGGGGAGTGAATAATCAACACGCTCTCCACCCTCAATACCACGACTGAGGTAAGACCCTTGAGCAAGGCACCGAACCCCCAACTGCTCCCCAGGCGCCACAGCATTGGCTTTCCCTTTCCCCCTATTAGATACAGGGCTGTAACAACCATAGACATTGAGGAGGACAAGTACACCCCCCCCCCCCCCCCCCCCCCCCCAAATAGTGTTGGGTGTAATTAGTTACTGTAATTAAATACTTTTCCCTTGAAAAAGTAAGGGATTACTCTTATTTTTCTGTAATTTAATTACAGTTACTTCTTATGTAATTTAACTTACTAGTGTGTATAATCTATAGAACATTTATATACAATACAATAGTAAATTTAACATCAAAATTTAAAGTCTAACCTTAAAATGCATGCTTTTTATGTAAATCCTTAATTCTACCCAGTTCTTAAACTTTACAACTACTTTACTAAGCATTAATAAGCAGTAATTAGGAGTATATTGAGGCAAAAGTAATAGTTAATAGTAAGAACTGGACCAGAATAATTTATGTGGTTACTTGAAAGAATTAAAAGAACCGTTTTATTTCTATCCTTGTATAATTAACTTGTTGAGGTTGATAGGATTTAGAAATTAATTATTAATAAGTAATTAAATACTTTTTGGAGAGAGTAATTAGTACTGTAATCTAATTACATTGTTGAAGGTGTAATTAGTAACTAGTAATTAATTACTTTTTTAGAGTAACTTACCCAACACAGCCCCCAAATAATTAGAAATGTACCCACAAATATTAAAACGCAGAGTTCAGTTGTTTGCAGGACATAAAGGTTTAAAGTTACATTTTTAATTTAGGCTGGTGTGGTCCGACTTTTGAAACTAAATAGTTAAATATGAAGAGGTCAAGCAACAGATGAATAAATTAATCCAAATTTCACAAAAGGCTTATATTACGATATAAATCAGACATTGAAGTGAGTTGCTGTTTTCGGCTCTTCTGAGGAATATTTACTTAAATATTCATTCAATCTCATTTTGTGAGTGACTTTTCTTTCTGTTTTAAAGATGTTTTCTTTGGGTTGTTTGATTACTTGAAAGAGAACACAGGGAAATATAACTTTTTATAGCCTAATTTGTTTCCTGCTGGCTAAATTTCACATATCTTACATAAACATGGCTCTAAACCTCTCTTTTCTTATTCAAAGTTGATCTAGACAAGTAGCTATATAAACTTTTATTTACTTATTCATTTTGTTAATCTGGCAATACAGAACTTACAAAATTGAGCCATTTTACTAAAAAAACAAACACAAAAAAAGACCACAAATTATGCCTTTCCTACACTAACCGTATTTATGGTAAAACTGTAATTATACAAAAACAAAACAAACAAACAAAAACATTACTACACTTTTTGATTCATTTTTAAGGGATTTATTTGTTAACACCAATAAGTTGGATGGCTTTAACAAATGCACATTGATTAACAACCTCGTGGCTCACAGTAAGTCAGTTTCTAAGTTATCATTAAAAATCAATTCCTCTATGGAGAAAATAAAAGGGATTTTTACTTCCACAACTTGACTATTGTGCTCTATTCCTGCGCAGTTACTAGAGTGTTTGCTATTATGTTTTTATTTCATTAAATTTTTTATTGGATGAAGTTGAGAAAGTGATAATTCTCAATGATAAAGCAGGTGAAATTTTTTGTCTCTATATATGAGACCAGAGTCATATCTATAAACCAGAGTTGTGCACCTGTTTTATCAATAGCCAGGTGAAAACTGTAATATGATTGCTTAGAGCATGCATTAGAATAACAGAGACGAAGACAAAGATAAGCAAAAAAAAAAACTGGAAAAAACTCAACAAAGCGTCAACAGAATAAATAAACAAAGCAGTAGGAAGTAAATGATGCGCTGAGGGAAACAGTGTGAGTTCTGTAAAGAAGAGGCATAATAAAGATCTAAAAAGCCCTCAATGACCAGTTCATCTCCACATATGGTACTTAGCGTCCATTCAGCAGCTAATGAAGGGTTTCTTCTTAGCAGGTAGAGGCTCATTAGCTCGCTCAGGCAGATGGTGGTGCGGTAGGAACAGGATGGTGTGCTGTACTACATATGTGCCACGTCTGTGAGGAAACTGCTGGACGTTACTGGACAGCTGTAGAGGTTTATCACTGTGATGAGCCCTCACAAATCCCATGACAAGTCGGAGAAATTCAGTCCAGCACTTGTGAGATGCAAGAAGAAAAACAAGGTAAAGTTCACTCAGATGCACCTGCAGAACATGAATATATTGTAAAACAGACTGAAACAGACTGGTGTAAGCATTGTTTTCAGAGATGCTGTGGCTGCAAACATATGGCTTGAATCCCAATTTGCCCACCATCCATCTCATATGAAATGCCAAAGTGAGACACATGTATCCCAAATGGTGTTGAAAATACACTAAATGGCCAAAAGCATGTGGACGACTTCTAATTAACAGGTACCACTGATTTCCATGAGGACAAACCTTAATGCTACACATAAAATGATGAAATCAAGGGAATTGTGTGCTTTAGATTTTGTTGCAACACTTTATGAGGTTTTTTTTTCTGCACCAACTTGATGACGCCCCTGTGTACAGAGCAATGTCCATATTATTTGTTGAGTTTGGTGGTGAGGTTTGTTTTCACTGGAATTACTGCAACAGCCAAAGCCATTTATTAGAAAGAGAGGGACACATACTATTGCTTTATAGTGCAATAGGGTTGATTTAGGATAATTGGGCCATTTTTCTCCAGTTATCTCAATGGCAAAAGTGTCCCAATTTACTTGAATTCCCCTATGTCAAAGGTGCTTAGCTTAAAGTCCTTATTTGTAGTAGATTTGCCATGTTTGCATTCGTTTATGCCTGTTGTTATTTTAGGCTAATACTGCCCATGTACCCTTGTGTTATAGAAGAGGAGGAGCTTGCAGTGAACTTTTCTGCATCCTTCCATCTAGTCTGAAATAATAATCTTGACCTTTGCATTTGTGTTTGTCTGTTGAGTATTATATCTGATACATCATATTGTTACGTGTTGGAGTAAGGAAGCGCAACACGAAGAATGGAAGAAACGGAGGTTTTTAATAATCATCAACACACTTTACAAACTTACAAGGTCTGATAAAACATAGGGGAGAACTCAGGGAACAAAGGAGCAAACGAGATAATTAATACAACACAGGTGATCAGGATGAACGATGATTAACTAATGACAGGAAACTAGAACAGGAAAAACCAAATAAGGGCAAAAGGGAAACTAAACAGAAACCAAACCGTGACAGATATAGCCTGATATAGTGAGAGTATGGAGGAACAAACAGCTTGATTTCATTCAGAGACTCAAACTGATCAAAAATGTGTAATTTGGTGCAGATGCTGATATTTGTACTTGTGATGTAAATCAATGAGATCTTTATAACAGTATAGCATAAACTTATATGAATATCAGTCGTCACTCTATCCCCTGGTTTCACAGACAAGGCTAAAATGTAAATCTAAGCTGTTTCAACTGAAAGAAACTTGCACTGACTGATCTTTAAACATGTCTTTGCTTTGTTTTGTCTTAAGAGGCACACCAGTAATGCTTTTTTCTAAGGAATGTTTATAAAAAGGACTTAAATGTCCTAATTGAACTATAATCCTGGTTTAGGCTAAGCCCTTTTTATGAAACCAGGCATATATCTTCAATAAGGGAAGTCGTGGCCTAATGGTTAGAGAGTCGGACTCGTAATCCAAAGGTTGTGGGTTCGAGTCTCCGGCCGGCAGGGATTGTAGATGGGGGGAGTGAATGTCCAGCGCTCTCTCCACCCTCAATACCACGACTGAGGTGCCCTTGAGCAAGACACCGACCCCCAACTGCTCCCCGGGCGCTGCAGCATAAATGCCCACTGCTCCGGGTGTGTGTTCACGGTGTGTGTGTGTGTGTGTGTGTGTTCACTGCTGTGTGTGTGCACGTTGGATGGGTTAAATGCAGAGCACGAATTCCGAGTATGGGTCACCATGCTTGGCTGAATGTCACTTCACTTCACTTCATAATATGTCTCAGTAAGATGATCAGAACATATAATGCAATGCAAATAAATGTTCCTCAAAAGCCTGATGATCATATTTGATAGTCACATTTGAACATGATTTTTCTAAAAGACTGTGTATGAATGATCAAGTATAGTTACTTCAGTTGCATTTAGATTTTTTAACACCACACTGTAAAAAAAAAAAGTGGAGCCAACTTTTTAAGGCAACCAGCTTGAGCAGATTTTTGAGTTCTCTCAACTTGTTGTTTTAAGTTTATACAACAAAAAGTTGAGAAAACTTAAAAATCTGCTGAAGCTGGTTGCCTTGAAATTTTAAGTTGGCTCAACTTTTTTTTTTTTTTTTTTTTTTTTAACGGTGCATTATCATCATGACAGGCTTTTTTGACCACGTTTTTTTTTTTTTTTTTTTTTTTTTTTTTTCTGCTTTCTATAGATTTACATGGAAATAAGAAGTGATGGTCACACATCTAATTTTAAGATTTTAAAGGGACATTTCACCCAAAAATGAACATTTTGTCATCATTTACTCACCCACTCCATTCCAAATTGGACTTTTTGTCTTCTTTTCTGGAACAAGATATTTTGAGCAAAGTGTATTTTTTTTTTTTTTTTTTTGTCCATACAGTCAATGAGCCTTAAGATTGTTTGGTTACCAGCGTTCTTCAAAATATCTTCATTTGTTGTCTTTTGTGAAAGACATACAGGTTTGGACTGACATGAGGAAGATTAAATGATGAAAATATCAATATCTGAGATGAGGGAAGCCTTGTGTCATTTACAAACCAAGCAAAATTTAGGATTTTTATTCAGAAAAAAATATTTATTTTATATTTAGCTGACGCTTTTATCCAAAGCGACTTACAATTGCTATATATGTCAGAGGTCGCACGCCTCTGGAGCAACTAGGGGTTAAGTGTCTTGCTCAGGGACACATTGGTGTCTCACAGTGGATTCGAACCCGGGTCTCTCACACCAAAGGCATGTGTCTTATCCACTGCGCCATCACCACCCATTTTATACATTCAGAGTGGTCCTAATTAAAGAATCAGACATTAATGTGTGTGATCGTATGGTATAAAGGCCTGTGGTGTCACATTGCTATACCAGTGAGTTTGTGAAAACATACTCTGCTATTTATTCAACTTTTCCCTCAGTGCAGATATTTTCCTTTTTTCTTCCTCGTGACCCGGTGTTCTGCATCCATCTGTTAGTGGTAGTTTTGGCAGTGCCCTATCAGAACGAGTGCCAAATCAAAAGCACCTGTTGTAAGACTCTTCTACTCTTTGCCAAAACCATAAACAAACACGCCACACCAACTGCCAGTTTTGTCTGTCAAAGAAAAATAAGACATCAGCAGCATCACCCCATGCAACAGAAGCCCCAGGCCCTGGTTCAGAGATGTTTCCGACAGCTCTTCTTACTCGAAAGCGTCGGCGGCCTGAAGTTGCCTTCACTGGGGGTCGAGAGGAGGTGAAGTTCAAGGATGTGACTCTGTACCTGGTGGAGAGGAGGATGGGAAAAAGCAGGAGGAATTTTCTGTCTAATCTCGCCAGATCAAAGGGCTTCTGCGTAGACGACGCTCTCAGGTACGTGACCGAAAACAACCCAGTGGATGAGGTGAGACACCGTGACCTAATTTATATTCCAGAGTCTCGCATTATTACCGCTTGAAGGGAGAGTTCACCCAAAAATAAACATTTGCTGTTAATTTACTCACCCTCAGGCCAAGATGTTGGTGACTTTTTTCTTCATTAGATCAGTAAAGAAGATTTTTAGTTGAAACCGTGGTCCTTGGAGAGTCATAGAAATACAAGTCAGCGGTTAGTTTCTTGCCCACCGGCAAGAAATTGATGTGTCCCAATTCTCATACTATCTGTCCAAATACAGTAGTATTCAAAAATAGAATTAGTATGTCCCGAATCGTAGTATGTTGAAATGAGTATGTCAAAGATGGTCTACCACTTCCGGTTAGAATTAGAAGTGCAGATCAATGCACACTTTAATGGCTAATATTGCCCATAACACTTTGTGCGGTGAACAAGGATTCAATTAGAACTACAAACACACATAAAAAGTGTTAAAAAACTACAAACGTGGCGGACATGCAAGACCTACAGACAGAGAAAGGGGTTTGAGTGATATTTTTTTTCATCAGGTTAGACATTGAGTATTTATGTAATGCTATCCGCGTTATATTTAATCTGCATTGACATTGTGAATTTTTATAATGATATGTTTGGTCATTAACTTTTAAATGCATAATTGTGATATAGTATAGAGGCGAATTGGGAACAGCATTAGTTCAGTTGGAAAACATACGCTTCAATTCTAACCTGAAAATGTCTACTCTGCTCTATACGGCCAGGGTTGCCAGGTCTGCGTGACAAATTTAGCCCAATGGCCAATCAAAAACAGCCCACAGTAGAGCAATGACCATATCCCAAATATCAAAACTCAAAGAGGATTGACAGGACCATGCTGGAGGATTTGATGCTCAACAGATCCTGAGCTCGATTTTGGCCTCCAACGATTAGGAAAATACAATAATCGAGATAAAACAATTATTGCGCCCCATTCCACCCCTTTCCAGCGCTGCGCAGCGTTCCTCAATAAAAGCCCAATTTCATGTGCAAATCAGTAAAATAATGTAACGTGACTTTTGCAAAATGGGAAGTGCTTGATTTATTGAAGTATATTAGATTTATTAATGTTTTTAAAAGCATGAAAGAGAACTTGCGCTGCTCCTCAGGAAGATATATGTGCTCAGAGATGGAACAGAACAACAGAACATGTGAGTTAAAGTCATCATTTAGCTCAAGGTACATGCCTAAATGGTCAAATAAATGCAAAAATGTGGCGTTTAGGGATTATTCATGTAAACCTTCGTCGGTCATATAATAAATGAATGTAAAGAGTTGAGAATGAAAATACACATGTAATCTTAAAGTGACAGCGGGCTATATTCCTGCTGCTGACTGTGTGCTTAATATTAATCAAACAACAAAAGACAAAGACGAAATCACACACTGCTCTTGAGTAAAGGACTGTAGCTTTAATAAGAAACAAAGAAAGTTTAATTCTTACAGTAAAAGATGCTTTTTTATTTTACATTTGATTATTCATTTCTGGCAACCTGGTCTCATAAAAATACGTACCTCTGTGCACTTTCGGTGCGACACCGTTTTATGTACCTTACTGCACGTTTCGCCGCAGTTACTTGTTTCCTTTAGTAGGCACCTGGCGGTGTGTGAGCCCCTGCCAAGCGTGTCTCATTGGGTCCTGCCTTGCAGGCTCTGGTTCTACCAGTTTAGTCTTCCTAGAAGATAACGCGGGTCTGAGGACAGTCGCTTCAATAGGAGACTTTGGCTGAGGCAGTCCTGGTGCCCATGGCCCAGGACTCATGAGGGCAGGTCCCGCTGGGGAAGAGTGCAGTGTACACCACAGTATAAGGTGCCCGACTCTCCTCAGTGCCCTCAGGAGATCGGTCTGCCAACCCTGCCACGTTCGGTGTTTCAGGGCGCAGCGATCTCCAGTGAGCATAGATCCCAGTTTCTTCCGCCCGGAAACGTAGCAAAACTGGGATGCTTGCCACCCCTTCAGGGGTCTCTAGAGCAGCTAGTTCGGCCATCTGATTACACCAGAGGCCAGTTTCGGGAGACTGTTTCCCTTAGCAGGGGGTTCGTGAGGTTTGCTTTGGGGGCAAAGCATACCAATATCATTTCTTGCCCTCGAAACGGTCACTGCAAGCGTTGTAGGCCTCCTCTCGCTGCTGAGAGGTTTAAGGTCTTTAAGATTAAGGTCTGGGGTAAACCAACATATAAGATTTACAGTAGTCCAAATAAGGCTAGGGCATGTGTGGCTTTCTCAAGATCTTTAAACGATAACCAAGACTGAACTTGACTTCACTATTGTGTTAATCTGTTGATCAAATGTTAGGGAGGTATCTAAGAGGAATCCCAAATATTTCACAGTGTTTACAAATGTATGTAAAACTATTGAATCATGAACCAAGTGTAAGAACAGTCAGAGGCATTTTCTGTTTGTTTGTTGCTTTAAATCCTACTTAAGTGTCATTCAGATCCCATATTTTCCCTGTTTAGAGACGGTGAGTGACATACATCTTTGGCAAACAATTAAAAGCTCTATTTTTCACTGTGTAATAAAATATTTTAATTTGCATACAATTTTATGCAAATCACAGTGATAATGACTAGGGCGGCTGGAGCCTCGATGAGTTGCATAGAAAATTACGTTTTAATAATAGCACAGAAACCATCTATTAAAATCTCATCGCGCAGCTATTGATTAATAGAATTAATCAGTGGCTTCAAGAAGAACCAAACTTTACAAGCACAGGCAAACTTGTTTTGAGTTGAAAGCACAATGACAGAGTGTGTAATGTGTTGAACATCACGTGTGAAGTGTCGTCTGTTATTCTTCTCTTCATGGCTGCTTGGTCAGAAGCGATCCTGGGCTGTTGGTGCCAGTTTGTGCAGGTGGAGAAGCACCAGTGGGAGTTGTTTGGGTAGATGGGCATAACAGCAGCTAGCAGTTTGCCGTAGCGTAGCGTGCCGAACCCAGCTGAGCGATGGCACCATTCCCAGAAATGCAGCTTGAGCTCGAGCGGCCTACGGCTGCATGCTGTCTGCAGCCAACCACAGGAAACCCGTCGTGATGAGCCGAAAACTGACATTTCATAAGCCAGTGAGGATTTGATATCAGTACGAGTCTGATAATACAATGCCCTATAATAAATCCCCTGGTATTACGCTGCACACGGATGCATGTCTTGATAGAGACGGCACAGAGACGCTGCACGGGAAGGGCTGTAACATTCATAATGCACATCTTACTGCATGTTATATTGAAGCTGTCTGAATCAATCAAAGCGTGATTGGCTTCCAGTGGAGTTTGATGTAAGAGGAAAATACCATACAGGGTTGCTCGTTGATTGCTCGGCATCAGTTTGGATGCTAAAATTCCTTTTGGAGGAATAAAAATAGACACAAATGAGTCATGCAGTGAAAGTTTAGAGCTATAAAATTCAGATCATTTGAACTTGTGGGAGTTTGCGTCGGTCTCTCTGACTTCTAATTGCAAACATTGTTATCTTTAAAAATGACAAATTTGTATGGAATTTAAACACTGGATGAATTTCAGATTCATCATACAGAGTCAGAGGCTTATTTGACTTTATTTGAATCAAATGCATAGCGACACCCGGGCAAACACCTTATCATTTTGGCATTGAGTTTTGCACATAACGCCAGTAATATTTTCTTTAAAAACTGTAAAAATTATTAAATATGTTGGACTAATAATGTATCGTTTCTCTGATTTCAAGTCGAATCAGTGTGTTAAAAATGTTGACAACTAACTGAAATAAGTTTAAGTACTCAAATTACTAAAACTATGTTTTTGTTAATCGAAATATAGCTGGAATAAAACTAAAATTTAAAGTAAAATTTCACATTTCAAAAAATGAATTAAAACTAAATAGAAATGTAGTAAGGTAAGTTTTATTAATTGAAATAAAGCTAAAAAAATTTAATTAATAATTAAAAACACAAGAATTAGAAATGTTGCCTTGACAACTAACCGAAATAAGTTGAAGTACAAAAATGACTAAAACTAAAAATGCAGTAAAAATACAATTAGTTAAATAGCAGTATTAAAAACTAAGTTTTTGTGAATTTTAATAAATAAAGATAAATATTAGATGAACGGAAACTTTAAAAATCTTGAGAAAAAAATGTGAATTGTTGCCTTGGCAATAAACTGAAATACTTTGAAGTAATGAAATTACTAAAAATGGAGGGAAAAATAATTAAAACTAAATAGAAATATAAACTATAAAACACTATAAATATAAAAGTTTTTTTGTTAATTAAAATAAAGCTGAAAAATATAAATATTAGATCAAATACTAAAATGACAAAAACTTAAAAAAATTTAAGCTAAATAGAAATTTTACAAAAATAAAAATGACTTTAGCACATAACAAAATTGCTAAAACTTAAACTGAAAATATAAAAATAAAAGCTAATCCTAAATATTTATAAATGTTCTAATAGTATAGGTCTACAATAATTCTAAAGTAGTCAGAAAAAAGTTTTTGTTTTTTTGTAATTTGGAAAGAATAAAGATGAGAGAATCCGATGGCAAACAGAAGTGAGTAAATTAGTCTCGCAAGGCACGTCAGCGGTCGATTTCCCTCAAGCGCTCTCTGTCTCGGGCTAATTTTAAACACCCACAGCGGCACCTGTCCGTTCTGCTATTGTACCTCGATGGGGGTAATTTGGTTTAGCCGACTGCTCTGATAGACTCAGTCATTTAGCAAAGTGCTGAAAGCTCAGGACTGACCGTGTGTGTGTGTGTGTGTTATATGTGCGCATCTGATCATCACACACGTCACATTCACATCCTAATGTGTGAAAGTCCACCTGATTTGATTTCATATGGTATAATCTGATCATTGAGAACCGCTGGAGAACTGAAAATCGCCGGATGTGAGTGTGTGGGTGTGTGTGAGAGAATCAATCAGTCGTAGAGTAGATGTGAAACTGGATTAAGGTACTTGAAAACAGCTATTTATGTGCCACATGATCTGGGATCCATTATGTGTGTCTAATGGTGTGTGTGTGTGTGTGTGTGTGTGGTTGGCAGCACTGGCGTGACGCACGTCGTGTCGGAGGGGAACGCGGCGCAGGAGCTCTGGAGCTGGCTGGAGGAGCAGGGCTTCAGAGAGATGCAAGACAAACACGTGCTGCACATCAGCTGGTTTACTGAGAGCATGAGTGCCGGCCGGCCTGTGCCTGTGGAAATCAGACATTACATACAAGTAAGTGCACTCAAGAAGTTCATATAACAGCATCTGATTTTCTGTCTTTTTCCCACAGTCTGTTAGCATTGCTGTGTGTTTCACCTGTGCTCAGGGTTGTTATGGATTAAAACTAAAACCAAAACACACACATTACTTTAAATATTGACTAAAATATAGAAATAATATATCATAAATCAACATTTCTCATTTTTATTTATAAGTACTAAAATAACAAACACATATTAAAAACTACAGACATATTTTTTTTAAAAGTAAAGGCTAATAAAAAAACACAACAAATTGCTAAAACTTTCAGCTTATATAAAAAACCTCATAAAAACATTTTCATTACTTTAAATAAAACATATATATATATATATATATATATATATATATAAATTCCAATTGCCAAAACAACAATTCTCATTTTTGTTTAGTTTAAGTTGAAGTACTAAAATAACAAAAGCTAAAACTTAATAAAAACTGTGGAAATATTTTTTAAAAATCAAAAGCTAATAAAAAAAAAAGGCTAAAACCTGAACTAAAATAAAAATGAAATCGACTGTATTCAGAATATGAAAACTTTGTTTGTTAAACTTTGTCCCATTTGCTTCACCTATATGAAATCACTCAGTTTTGCTCAGGGTTATTTAAAACTGAAATAAAATAAACAAATAAAAAATAATTATTTGAAATAAAAATAACATAAAATACAGAAAAAGGATTCAAAAACAGCTACTCTCTTAAAAATAAAGGTGCTTCAAAAGGTTTACATTCAGTCAAAGGTTCTTTAAAGAACCATCTCTTTATTACCTTTTTATAATCTGAAGAATTCTTCAAATCTTAAAGGTTATTTTTTACTAATGTATATTGTGTTGTAGAATAAAACATGCAAATATCTTGAGCTTGTGTTCAATTATAGACCTTATTTCAGACATTTAACCAAAAAACATTCAAAAAACGCACTGACTTTGGGATCATGGCTCTTTCTAGTGTTCAGAAATATGCATAAATTAGATGTGATCTAAAACATAAAGACTTCACAGTCTACTGAATGGACTGTGCGAATGAAATATGGCATAGGTTGATTCATGCAGTGCTAGAATCAGAAAGAAATCACTGCTGGCCTCATCAAATATTCATGTGCTAAAGGCTCACGCTGCTTGAGAACTGTTGGTTCAAATGTTGACGTAAACATGTTAAATGCAGTTAGGATGTTTCACAAGTAATAACCAAAGCAAGTCATGTGCTCGTCATGTTCATTTAATATTATTAACCTCATGAATAACAAATGAGAACCTTAATACTGAGTTTTTCCAAATGTATCAAAACCTACCAACTCCTATAAAGAATTAATAACCAATTCATGTTTTGCAGTATTGCAGTTTTTTGCAGTCATTTTCCAGTTTAGGATAAACAGTGTAGTTCTATTTGATTCTGGAACACATAGTTCTCCTTTTTATGCTAAACTGGGCTATTTGAACAATTTCAAGTGTAAAAAGTCAATTGAAAATGTGCTGAAAGTTTACTCACCCTCAGGCCATCCAAGATTAGGATGAATTTGTTTGTTCATCAGGTTTGTAGAAATGTGTCTCTGCATCAGTGTCTCAGCAATGGATGCTCTGCAGTGAATGGGTGCCGTCAGAATGAGAGTCCAAACAGCTGATAAAAACATCACAATAATCCACACCACTCCAGTCCTTCAGTTAACATCTGGAGAACACAAAAGCTGAAACAAATCTAGCATTAAGACGCTTTTAAATAAAATATGAGTCCATAATAACTCTTCCTCCAGTGAAAAAGTGGTCTGGTCTGAATCAGGAGAGAAATCTGCACAGATCAAGCAGAGTTTACAAGACAAAACAGCTCTAAACGAATATGTGTGAACTATTCCTTTAAATCTGTCATGTTGTTTATTAGGTGATTGTTTCCTCAGATGTAGTAACAACTACTAGAGCACTGGGTGTAGCTGTGAGCCTGAAAGGGTTTCTGACATGACACTGAACATATGTCAAATAATGAAGGTTTGCACATCTTAGAAATGAAGGCTGAAATAGAAGTGCAGAAGAATAGATCAAATAAAACGTGTTACATGTTCTTTTGTTCAAATGAATGACCAGCAAACACTCACAAATGCAGATTCAATGCCGAATTTTTGTTCTTTGATCTCCAAAAAGCATTTTCCCCATCTGTTTGACACCTCCATTGAATTCTCAGAGCTTGAATACGCTTAAATAGAAAGCAACTTCACAGCTGCTTTGGGAAATAATGGGAAAGGACATTGCATTTCACATGTTGGTTGCAAAAGCACATTTCATAAAGCCGTAAGGCCAGAGCCTGACAGCCTCAGAGTGATGCTCAATACAGCGTCAAATCAAGGCATCAGTGCGACGCCGGGCCTCGTAGCCCATCGCTAACTGACGCTGAAGACTGATTCTCCACCCCTGGACAACGCTGTGGGCGCTTCCGCAGCATATGTGCCTCAAATAAAGAAACATGCTGCCTGTTTCACAAACTCCATTAATCTTTCTTCTCCTTCTCAGTGGGAAACAGACGAGCACAAGTTGTCCATCTTGCGCCGCCGCTAACCGTGCCCAAAAGCTGCGCTCTCGCAGGACATATGACTGTGAACTTGAGTTTGTCTTTAGTGCCGCAGACCAGAAAATGGCTTGTTTACTTTTGGCCGGCATTGATTGAGGCGTTTAGCATGGAGCGGCTCAAATGAAGATGCTTTGATTGATCAAAATATCAGAGTCGGGTAATGATGCAGAAGACAATAATTGATCTGTGACATTAAAGGAGTAATTCAGACAAAAATGAGACTTCTGTCATTGTTTACTTGAGACTCGTATGTTGTCATTTCTGTGAAGAAATTTGCATGCAAAATCTTTCATATGATAACATGATCTCCAAAAAGGACAAAAAAGGAAAAAAATTAATTATATATATATATATATATATATATATATATGTACACACACACTATGTATAGTATATTCCAAGTCATTTCCAAGATGCTTTGAGTGAAGAAAATGGTGCCTTTAGATGGATCACAGCAGGTTTTATGGCACTGAATTCCATTAATTTTTGAATGGCAGATGAAAAACATGACAATAAATAAGGTTTAAGAAGAGGAGATTTATCAATGAATGACTTAACCTTGGGTCTGTTTCTCATGCAGAGCTGTCAGATGATTTCAAGAGTCAGAATATATAGAGTGCAAGACAAATTATGGTTTTATGCTATATTTTGTCCTTGACAGAATAAATGACCATCCATTTCAGTTGTATAACATACAGAGATTGTTAAATGAAGGGTTGAGAAAGTTGAGGACATTTTTAATTTTTGGAGTGAACAGGGTTATTATTGACATTTATGCATTTGGCAGATGCTTTAATCCAAAGCAATTTACATTTCTAGCACCATGATCTACAGAAATATTATAGAATTTAAATATTTTAAATACGCTTTTTATTTTTCAGTTTTGATTTTAATTTTAGTTTAAGTTTGTCATTTAAAATGAAATTCTTTTTAGATTTAATTAATTTAGTTTGATTTAATTTTAGTACTTTAAGTACATCTAATTTGTAGATTTGATATTTTCAGCTTTATTTTAATGAACAAAAACATACTTTTTTATATTTCAATTTAGCTTTAATTCATTTTATTTCAGCTTTAGTTTGAGTAATTTCAGTACTTCATCTTATTTCAGTTAAATGCCAATGCAATATTTCTATTTTGTTCTAGGTTTAAGCTTGTTTTTCAACAATATATATATATATATATATATATATATATATATATATATATATATATAAATTATTTTTTTTTTTCAGCTTTGTCAATTACCAAAAACTTTGTTTTTAATATTTCTATTTAGCTTTAAGTAATTTCTATTTCGGTTTTATTTTAAGTAGTTTTAAACTTTTAATTTTACTTCAGTTTTAGTAATTTTTTAACTTTTTATACCTAAACTCTTTTTAAATTAATTATTTTATTTATTTTAAGTTATTCAAGGCAGCATTTCTAAGTTTTTCATCTAATATTTATTTTTATTTTATTTGAGCTTTATATAATTTGATAAATTATTTTTTAATAGCTATAGTTATTCTGAACTATTCCTTTTATAATGATGCATGATGAGGTGTAGAAGTGCCAAAATGCACCTCTTCAATAGAAGTTGCCTTTATTAGCACACTAAAAATGCCGTTCTTCAGTCGCCTTCACGGCTCTCTTTCTCTCCTGAGGACAAGCTGCAGCTTTTACACCCACTGACTTGTAATGATTGTAAGAAACACAGATAAATATACGCCTCTCTCTGCCGTCTAGACGGATGGGATGATCTGAAACGAGTGTGAGTGTGTGTGTGTCTTCAGAGACATCTGTTTCGCTATCAGTCATGCACTTGGAGAGGAAACGGAGGCCCAATCAGGAGGGACGTGAACCCGAGCCGGGCCGGTGTTCAGGGTGTGATCTCATTAACCCGAGCGACTCGGCTCACCTGCTCAAGTGTTGGTCATTAACCCGCAGCAGACGCTTCTCTCACCTGCATTCATTTCAGCTGCTCATTGTTTCAGCCTGTTGAGGTGAAGTCTATCCTCAGACAAAAAGCATCTTTTCAGTGTCTATGACCTCCAGATGTGATTGCTGCATTGCGCCCCCTGGTGCCAGACATAATGCTCTTTTAATTTTTTCCCAAAACAGTGTAATTGTAGCATGAGATGCACTCGAGGAATGCTATTGCTCTATTAAACTGCCCTGCATCATATCTGCTGAATGAAATCCAATATTTCTTTCTTACTAATTTTATGCCGCTGATTCCAAAAATAGCCTGTTTTGCTGGAGCACGTCACACTTTGTCAGTAAATAGGATGCATTTTGTAGCATTTTTGCTTTCAAGAGCCATTTATTAGGCGAAGAAGTCTTGTACTTTCCCTTAATCAGAAAAAACTGGAACAAATGCATGATTCCTGTCTGAATCTGAGCCAGATTATAGTTTTGTTTTGTTCAATTCTCAGACCATTTTCACATTATTTTATTTGTAATCCTGAATTATGGCTATTGACAGAAGAAAATGCAAACATGAACATTCTGCTTTTACTGCATCCAAACAGCCACAGAAATGACAGATTTTTGTAAAAATAGCTGTTTTATATTTATAAGTGTGTGTTAAATTCTTTGACATTAAATGGAGTATTTTAACATATTTCCACTCCTTTGCACATTGTAAGTTAAATGATGTATTTTGAATCTTTGATTTTTGACATTTTGTTTTTTTCAGTTTTATTTAAATTAAAAGAAATTCCTTTGTAATTTTAATATATTTTTTTTTTTTTATAATTTAAAAAAAATTAAGTAATCTTTTGTGCATATTCCTTTTTATAATTTTTTAATATCTATATTTATCTTTAATTTGTATTTCCATTTTTAGTAATTTTAGTACTTAATATTTTAGTTTAGATTTTAGTAATCTTATGCGCTTTTGTAATGTTTACTTTTTTATATTAACATTTATCAATAATTAATTTTATTTCAGTCTTTGTAATTTTAGTGCTTGAAGTTTAAAGTTTTAGTTTTTATATATCATTTGAAAAATCTTACGTATTTTGTGAAAAAAAACTGTACATGATGAAATAATATTAGGCCCTTTCTATTGCAAATCAGCAGATTTTTCTTTTTTTATTTAATTTAATTTATTTAATTATTTCTTTTATTTCAAAATTCAGGGATGTGTAATAGATCAGGAGACATAATGTAAAAATCAACTTGGTCTCAGATGTTTCTCTTAATTTTTTATTTTTTTTTTACAGCGGAATTGACTTGAATTTGATGGGAAACCTTAGACTTTGGAGTTCACACTTTTGAGACCTTGTCGAGTCTCCATATTCTCTCCATGCAGTCTTATCGCAGTCTAGGACAAAACTGAGTTTTTTTAGACATTGGAAATGATTATTTTTGCCTGAGTGGCAGTGAAAAGGCAAGTGAAGTCAGAGACCCACAGCGAGGTCTGGTGTCACAGGAAGGGAAATTAAATCTGAAAGTGCATAATTTCATAACATAATGGGGGACCAGATTAGTTTCTGATTTGCCCTGAAATAGTCATCATACAGGCATTATATGCAGTCTCTTCATGCTTGTGAAAGAGGTGACGCCCCTGACGGCGAATAATGGCTCTGATTTTTCTCACTTCTGAGCGCTCGATGCCTTTGCTAGAGGGGAGTGAAGATATCAGGCCTCTTTTCATTCAGATCCACGACGCCTCTAAAATAGCTGGCGGTCAGAACAGCATGTTACCGTTCACTTTCCCTGCTGAATCTCTGAATCGGCCATTATCACAATGTGCCGAGACGATTGCGCAGGTCATTTTCATGGGTACAGACTCCCATCGCATCAAGCAATTATTCCCAGAGTGCTGACATTACAGCTGTAATCCTTTAGTGAGTCGGGAGGGGGTGAATAATCAAACGCCAATTCATGAGGGCTAAACTGGAGCTGCTGGCTGTAACTGTAAATCATAAACCTGTAATTGATTCTGATAGGTCCTGTCGTTATTGTGCTGTTCCTGTGTGACGAGATAAGCATTTGCTAGCAGGAGTAACCAGACTCTCACGTGTTCTGAGGATAATGTGAGTGTTTACCTGTGCAAAAGATCCTGCCATGATGCTAAGAAGTGGTAGGTGGTTGCTAGGGTGTTGCTATGTGGTTGCCATGATATGGCCTAGCAGTTGCTTGGGTATTCTGTGTGGTTGCTAGGGTGTTGCCATGCTATGTGGTTGCCATGATATGGCTTTGCAGTTGCTTGTGTATTCTAGGTGGTTGCCAGGGTGTTGCTACGCAGTTTCGAAGGTGGTTACTTGGGCGTTGCTTGGTAATTGTTAGGGTTTCTTGGTAGTTACAAGGATTTTGCTATGTGGTTGCTATGATGTGGCTTTGCAGTTGCTTGGGTTTTCTGAGTGCTTGGCATCTGGTATGTACAGTAATTGCATCGAGCAATTATTCCCAGATTGCTGACATTACAGCTGTAATCCTTTAGTGAGTTGGGAGGGGGTAAATAATCAAACACCAATTCATGAGGGCTAAACTGGAGCTACTGGCTGTAATTGTAAATCATAAAGCTGTAATTGATTCTGATGCATCCTGTCGTTATCGCTCTGTTCATGTGTGATGAGATAAACGTTCTTTAGCAGGAGTAACCAGACTCTCACGTGCTCTGAGGATAATGTGAGTGGTTACCTGAGTAAAAGATCCTGCCGTAATGCTAAGAAGTTGTAGGTGGTTGCTACGGTGTTGCTATGCAGTTTCGAGAGTGGTTACTAGAGTGGTATTCTGGGTGGTTGCTAGGTATTTGGTATGTAATTGTGTCTAAGGGGTTCTAGGTTGTATCCAGGGCATTGCTAGGGTATTCTGAGTGGTTGCTAGGGTGTTGCTATACAGTTACTTTGTCATTTTTAGGGTGATCTGGGTGGTTGCCAGGATGTTGCTGTGCAGTTGCTAGGGTACTCCACATGGTTGTTAGGGCTTTTCTATATAATTTTAAAGATCTTCTAGATGTTGCCAAGGTGTATTCTGAGTGGTTGCTAGGGACCCTCCTTCATTGTAAGTCTGTTGTTGTTTTAGCATACACCACTAATACTGTAAATGTAAGTATGGCAAAGTGATTCTATATGTAAATGTATTAAATATCGAGAGGCTTTGTGAACTGATTCATGCCACTTGTTTATTTTGATCTAATATTGACTGAACATCTGATTGATTTATGAGTCTCTCTCTCTTTGTGTGTGTGTGTGTTTATGAGCAGAATCCCACTGTGGATCAGAAGTCGTGTGCACATCTATCAGCCAAACCTGAGTCTGCTGTGTCTACGTACGCCTGCCAGAGACGAACGACATTGGATAACCACAATAAGATCTTTACAGTGAGTGCAAACACATGTGTGCTGATAATCAAACTCCAACATCATAAAGGACACTGAGATATTATTTTAAAACTGACATCACAGTGTTCCGGAGTTATTTTAATCTCTGGCCCACTTGCAGCACAGTATGGACAGAACAGAAGGGGGCCAAACCACACACACACACACACACACACATACACGTCCTCATTAACACGCACATTAGCTGCTTCAGCTGTACACTGTGCCGTTTCTCACGACAAACAGCAACACAGCCGTTTATGTCAGAACAGGGGTGTAGTGACCATTGTAAGGGATTGCTTGCTTTTATAAACTGTCCTCTCAGACGTAACAAGACTTTTACATGCTTTCTAGAAAATGTGAGTTGCGTCTGTTTGTGCAAGGTAGTTGCTAGGGTGTTCTGGGTGGTTATGAGGGCGTTGCTAGGTGGTTTCTAGACTGTTTTGGGTGCCAGGATGTTGCTAAGTGGTTGCTAGGGAGTTCTGAGTGGTTACCGGGGTGTTGCTAAGTGGTTTCAAGGGTGTTTTGGGTGATGCGGTGTTGCTAAGTGATTGTTAAGGAGTTACCAGGGTGTTGTTAAGTGGTTTATCTTAGTTCATCGTTAGTCTAAATAATTTTTAATCTCAGAAGTAATCTTTTATAATCTATGAATTTAGTACATGGCAAAATTGTACTGTGTGTAAAATCTGACGTTACTCATGGACATCAGCTGGTGTGAGGTGAAAAACAGGAAAGATAGAGCCTAGTCAAATGTAGATCAACACATTTTTATTTTCTCACAAGAAGTGGAAACTCAGGCGTAATCGCCAGACGGCTTTCGTTTTGTCTTGCGATTTGCTTTTGGAAGGTTACAGGCCTGTTATCAGTTGTCGAGCAAAACTTCAGTCATGTTCTGCTTTAAATATTTATTTGATAGTCAAACATAAACCCATAACAGATTCACCTTGAGCTTTTGTGAGGAAAATTACAAGCGACTCTTGAGACGCTGCCAGAACCGCTTAACTTTCCGCACGAGGCACATGTTCAGTGCCAGAATTAGACTGACGAGCGCTGGAGGTTTAAGAGCTTTTGGATGCATGAGGCGTCGCTTGCTGATTATTACAGCTGATGTGTTGTGGTTCTTTGAACATTAATCAAGAGAAAAACAGTGTGAGAATATGCTTTGTTTCAGATTTGACATTTGCGTAGACTTGTATTTTGCGATCAGCAACGTTAATAAATCAATTACGATGAAAGAGAAAAGCACCAAAGACTGTCAGGGTGAGGTGAACCGCAACCGAGAGCACAGATTAAAATCTCTTCTGTATTTCACTGGCAAATATGATATTTTAATGGAAAACAGAGATTTGATTGTCTATTGCCAGGAGAGAAAAACACCTGCAATGCAAACATTATTGAGAATAATGATTGAGCTGAAGAACAGCAGGAAGAGATATTTATTTCTGAGAGATATAATCAGTTTTGTCTTGGCTACAAATGTCATATGTGTGCATTTTAGTCCTTATATATTTAAATATCTAAATGTTGCATCACATTCGTCTACTTGCAGTGTGTCTTATTGCTGCGGCTGAGCATTTTGCTTTGTACATCTGAATGCATTGGTAAATCAGAGGTGTTTAACTGGTTAGCTGCCAGCGTCTAGCTATCGAGACGCTCGCTGCTCTTTTTGGGTTACCTTTAGTTCTAGTACTATTTATTTTAATTTATTTTTTTACCCATCACAAATTTTAGCAATCATCATAAAATTAGATATCATTTGAAAGCTTAAACACTTCACAAAATTTCTCTTGTGAGAATCGTTTTGAAATCAGACGTTGTGACACAATTATGGAAATGGGACTTTTTAACCCCTGGTTCATAGACAAGGCTTAAGCCTAGTCTCAGACTAAAATGTAAATCTGAGCTGTTTCAACTGAAAGAAACATGCACTGACTGATCTTAAAAAATATCATTGCATTTGTTTTGTCTCAAAATGCACACAGTAATGTTTTTTTCTAAGGCACATTTATATAAAAAAGCATTTTGCGTGTAGTTGCTATGGTTTTCTGGTTGTTTTGGCATGATTTTTTGCATGTTTACATATTAAATAATCATTTATATAGGTATTATTATTAATATTATGTTGAATTGCTGTTATGGTGAATGGTTGAATTTTGCATGTTTATATATTAAATTATTTATTATTATTATTATTAAATGTTTTTCCCACATTATGTGATTGCTAGTGTGTTCTGGATCAATTTTATGCAATATGTTTGTGAAAAACACTTTAAATCAACTGGTTTAAAGTAATATCAAATAGTAAAAACAAAGTAATTACAATAATTAAATGATAATTTATTTAATATTAATAAAATATAAATAATATAGTTATAATTATATGTATTATATAATATTTTCTTAATAATTTTATGAATCATAATAATAATATCAATTTGTCATATTTAGACATTTTAGTTATGGTTGAAAATTATGGTTGAATTTTTGCATGTTTAATGTATTAAATATAATTAATTATTATTACATTATATATTTTGTGCTATATGCATTGTGAAAAACACTATTTAAATCAACTGTTTAAAAAAAGTTAGTATTTTTTTTTATTAGTATGAATAATAAATAATATAAAAAATATAATAATAAAAAATGTATTCATTATATATAATTATATGCATATATATATCATTATATATAATGATATATATAATAATAATAATAATACATATTTTTTTTAATATTTAAACATTTTAAATCAGAGCTACTGTGTGTCTTTTTTCTTTCTTTCTCTTTCTCTCATTCTGTTTCTTGTATTCTGTCATCTCTACTTTCTTAAAGTTTTCTTCATTTCTCCATCTTTGCCAGGCCTCCACATCAATCAGTACATCCGTATGTAGCGGCACTGACCGCCACGCTGTGAAATCGCTCAGAAAAGCGTGAGTGTGAATGAATGCTGGCTGATTTAATGTGGAGGGTGTAAATAGACATTAATGAGCAGGCGTCGCGTGTTGTTTGCTTTCATCTCTTGGCCTCTGGTGCCACAGCTGCGTTGACAGCAGCCTAGAGAAGGTCTTTCCCCGCCAAATCAATCTCTGTAACGACCCCGTGCTTCATCATACAGCCGACCGGGAATCACACCCAAGTCTGCTAATGAAAGCCAGCACACATACACATTAAAGCATGGTGTTATCCGATGCAGGAGGTGTCTGATGGCTGGCATTTACATCTTACAGCAGCAGATACGCCGGTTATTATATGTGCTGCTGCATGGATGAAAACCTCTGGAAAGCCTTTTTGTGGCTTGTCCATTATTTTCAGAGCCGCTCTACAGTTCTGTGGTCATAAATAAAAGTTCCTCTGTGAAAAATGTTCATGTTGTGCGGGCGTGTTGTAGGTCAGGCGTCTGTATGTTCTTCATTGATTAAGGAGTGCATTATGAGTCGTTCAGCATTGGAATTTGAAATGTATTCAGACATAAATAAAGGATTGGTAGTGAAGTCAGTGCTTCAGTCCACTTGTCAGAACTAGAAATAGATTTTCCCTGGAGTTAGGAGAGGTTCACCTGCACATAGTCAGTGCTTCAAGCATTAACTCTGGTGCATTCTGCAGTTATTTTGGCTAAAAACAGCACACTTTGGCAGGAGAGACTATCTGTCTGATTGAAACAACCAGTCACTGTTTAGTTTTTATATGCTGCTTAGAGACGAGGTTATCTGAAATAGATCATACCATAATAATAGACCAACATGGAGCTCAATCCAATTAAAATGACAAAGTGGTGTGTTTAATTTAATAGAAAGCACAGGAGAAATTAAGAGATATATTATGTATGTTTTATTATATTTTATAATGTATTTTCACTATTTTATTTTATTATATTTAGTGCTGTCAAACGATTAATCGCGATTAATCACATCCAAAATAAAGTTTTTGTAAAAATATTTATAATATAAATTATATGAATATAAATATAAACATGTAAATAGTTTCAAAATATATACTGTATGTGTGTGTATTTATATATACAAAATAAATATACACAATCACATATATATTATGCAAACAAAAACTTTTATTTTGGATGAGATTGATCGCAATTAATTGACAGCACTAATTATATTATATATTAAAATATAATGTATATTATATTTAATTTTTTTATATTAATATTTATTTTCTTGATTTTGCAAGAAGCCTTTTCTGCTCACCAAGACTGCATTTATTTGATTAAAAATACAGTAAAAACAGCTCAATTTTGAAATATTATTATAATTTATAATAATTGTTTTCTATGTGAATATATGTTCAAATGTAATGTATTTCTGTGATGCGCAGCTGTATTTCCAGCATCATTACTCCAGTCTTCAGTGTCACATGATCTTCAGAAATCATAATAATATACTGATTTACTGCTCAACAAACATTTCTGATTATTATCAATGTTGAACACAGTTGTGTTGCACAATAATTTTGTGGAAATCGTGATATATTTTATTTTTCAGGATTGAATAGAAAGTTCAAAAGAACAGCATTTATTTGAAAAAGAGCATTTATTTGTATTTCTAATAATATTCACAATATTATTGTTTGTGCAATATTATTTTTTATCAAATAAATGCAGCCTTGGTGATAAATTATGATTTTTGATCAAATAAATTAATAAAGTAATACAAATAAATACAAACTAAGTTGCGTAGCGTCAGACAATTACTGTAGATAGAAACTGTAAATCTTCTGCCATTGTTGTGTACAATATTTATCATGCTCCGTGTTTGGTCTGAGGCTTACAATAACCTTCAGATAACCCAGAATATGAGTTTGATTTTAAGTGTCTACTGGGGAAAAAAAATCAGTGAGTAAAAAACCAAAACTTAGCATTGCAGCACATATGGGCTTCGGGAAAGAAATACAGAATATCTTACAGACTTATTGCAGAGACTCCCACTCATTCATCATACACTCAGTGCTAATGTAATATCACAGCATTACAGCAGCAGACAGTGCAGATGTGTGTTCAGAGGTCTTCATTAAAGCTGCAGATCTCGTCTTGAGTTCTCAGTGAGACGTGAGCTCTCCAGAGTTTCCTTCGGCACAGCAGGAGCTCAAACTCACACACACACACACACACACACACACACACACACACTCACACTCCCGCTGTCCTCACACTCCAGGACTCTCATCATCATCCTCGCCACACACACTCACAGCACGGCTGGACTCGACCTCGTGACCCCCCGGCATTACTGGCCCGCTGCTCTCATTAACCAGTACTGTGCATGTGTGTGTCTGTGTGTGTGTGTTTGGTGTCAAAGGTGTCGTGTATGTCACGGTCGGGAGGGTTTTTAAATATGTCTGGGTACATTCATGTCATGAAAACAAAGCGGCTGCATGTATTGATACACACCGGGCCGTTGCCCATACTAAACCTGTTCTGCTGTTATTCTACTGACTCAGCACTCAAGGGGTGATACAGTTGCCTTCAAGCTGCTGGAGTCAGAGAAATTCAAGCAAGCACACATCCAGATGATGAAAAAATGAGAATATTTGGGGTAATGTTCCTATGAAGTTATAAAAACATTATTTCTGAATGTTCTCTGAAAATTTAAAATGTTCAGTGTTTTAAATGTTTATAAAACGTTTTTTCTTGGTTATGCACACAGGGTTTTTTTATGTTATTTTTTATTTGATTAAATCTTAAACCAAACTTCAGCCTTGCCATTATTATAGTAATAATAATAATAAAAAAAATACATTAAAATAGAAAACAGATATTTCAAGTTTTGTAATATTGCATTAATAATATTTCACTATTACAGTTTTTACTGTACTTTTTAAAATTAATGTAAACAATGCACATTTATGTATTCAATAAAAATAAATATAAATTAGTTACTTTATCCAAATATTTCATCATCTTCATTGTTGCTCAATATTCAATATATTAGAACTTATGATACATTTTTTTGCGTTTTTGATGAAGTTCAAAAGAATAACATTTATTTGAAATTCCTCTGAAATTTTTACACATTCTTAAAATAAAGTATAAAGTATGAATAAAATTACTATTATTATTAATATTATTATTTATTTTACCACTGATCTATTATAGATCGGTGGATTTTACAGATTTTTCAAGGGATAAATGACATTTTAAATTAAAATATATACAGATAGAAAACAGCTATTTTAAATTGTAATAATATGTCACTATTACAATTTTTACTGTATTAATGACTAACTAAATGGATCCTTGTTAAGCAAAAGAGAACGACTGTAATTGCAAACTTTTGAGCACATAATGTAGCTTGTTTTAGGACCTAATTTTGCTTATTTTGACTGCCACTGTACACTGTAGAAATTATATGATCAATAATGTAATTTGCATTAGTTTAACTCATCAACATAAGTTGCACAATTTAAAGTACCATGACATTCAGTTTAATGTAATTTAAGTTGCAATGATAATCAAGTTGATTAAAAAGGTTTAGGCAGCAACCCTATGTAAGGTGGATGTTTTTACGCTGTACAGTAAATCTAGTATCTGTGAAAAAAGAGGGGTTTTCTCAGTGGAGGAACAAAGGCAGCGTCTCTCTCTTCATACAGTACACTCTTAAAAATAAAGGTGGGTCAAAGACCAAAAAGGGTTTAAGCATAAAACAATAAGTGTAATACTGCTTTAAATTGTTGCCCCCCTCCCAAATTAAAAAGTTTTCTGTTTAATTCAATTGCAATTTAGTTTTTTGTTTTCTGAGCAAAAAATAAATATTATACATTTTTCCCTGATTTACAGAAGACACCCACTAAAATGTCATTCAGTGTAACAATCTTGTCAGGCATATTTACAACAAAAATCCATTTATGACGTATTAAAAGACTAATTTCCTTCACCCCAAATACTAATTAGTTTGCCACTGTCCTAGGTTTTGCCCATTTGTCAGTAAGAATTTTTTACTCACTTAAAACACAATAAAATTGAATATGCTTTTATATATTTTAATATGAACAAGTCAGAATAAGCATGTTGTTTGAATTTTTACATAAATATTGTGTTACACTGAATGACAATGTAAAATTATTTTATTAATCATTTTATTCTCCAAAAACTTAAAAGTAGACATTTTACTTACATTTAATGTGCTTTCTATGGAAATCCCTTTTGTAAACTTCTTTTGATGCGGACATCTTAACATCTTTGACCCAGGTGCTTCACGATGCCACAGAAGAACTATTTTTGTCTAAATGGTTCCATAAAGAACCTTTAACATCTGAAGAACCTTTCTGTGTCACAAAAGCTACTTTGTGGCAAAAGAAAGTTCTTCAGATTATAAAAAGGTAAGAAAGAGATGGTTCTTTAAAGAGCCTTTGACTGAATGGTTCACTGAAAAAAATGATACTAAATGTTTTTAAGGTAAGTGGCTACATTTAAAAAAAAGAAAAAGTTGAAAGTTAGTCAACTAAATTTATTTGAATGTAGCTAAAATAAATCGATTGCAACCACTTACCTTCAAAAAATGTAGTAAATTCAATGAATAATTTTTTTCAGTGTTGTTCTAACAGCTTTATTTTTAAGACTGTAAATGATGTAGTAGCGTGTGCACACGTGTGCCAGCGGCCCTCAGGGAAACGCTTGTGAACAAGTGGAAAATGACAGGTTCCTCTTCACTGATCACAGAGCCATGAGTCGCTGTGAGGTCATCTGAAAAACGGCCTGGCCTGCACAGGAGCACAGCATGATGGGAAGAGTACAGAGCACACTCTCTGATTGCTGTCCGCCGCCGGCACGGGTCACTGCGCTGCCCGTGTAAACCCACACCTGACTTACTTTCTCTTCTCATCTGTTTTCCTCACTCCTGCTGCCTTTTATTTGACCTTTTTACATTTTTTCCTCAGTCATATTTTTGGTGTTTTTCACACTTCATCTCCGCCTGTCATTCTTCACTGTCTCTGTGCCGTAGGATGCGCTGGAGGTCCTGGCAGAGAAATATATTATTTACCAATTTATATATATTATTTAGATATTTCTCCAAAAATCATATATCGTTTATATATGATATTATAGACGTCATATATATATATTTTACAGTCAATGAGTATGATATTACAGTCATGATATTTTGAATGATTTTTTATAATATTTTGAGTTTTGATTTTATTTTTAGATTATTTTTTTATTTTTTTATCTGTCTATATAGTTTTCTTTAATTTTAGTTTTAGTTCAGTAAATTTAGCTTGGGCAACTACAAAAACAAACTAAATAAATAAAATAAAAAATACAATGTAATAACTTGTAATATTACGCTTTAAAAATGAAAGATAATTTAATAAATGAGTGACGAAAGCACGGTTTTATTTTAATTTTTCATAGTTCATCTCCTGTAATATTTTACCCTAAAGTAAAATTTTAGTAAAATTTAAAATTTAAAAAAATTTAAAGAAATTTTTGTAATTTTACTAAATTAGTAAATTATATTGTCATAAAGATTATTGTCATGACTAGTAAGCACATTTCCCCTAAAATTCTCATTAAAGTATGTGAAAAAAATAATATATTATTAAAATGGTAATTTATGAAAAATATTTGATGAACTGTTTTATTTATGCTTATTTACATGAAAAAAATGGTAATGTTAAATTAGTTTTTTGTTTCTAATATAATTTTTTGGTATCTTTTGTCATTTTTATTTTATTTTATTATTATTATTTTTGTAATATACGTCTATATAATTTTTAGCTTCAGTTCAGTAAATTTAGCTTAATTTGGCAACTCACTGAAATACTATAAATTTGTTTTTTAAAATATATTTTTTATATTTCAGTTAAAGTTTTTTTTTCCAAGTAACAAAAATAGTTTGGTCTTAGTGTTAGTTATGTGTGTGAAATATTTCTTTATTTTATGCTTTAGAATTGAATTGGTTAATTTATTCAAGATCTATAAACATATTAATTTAATTGATGTGCTATTTGGCTCTCTGTATAATATTGTTTTATATTTTAAGCTTATTTTAGGACCATTTTGATTTAGTTTTTTTGTAGTTTTGGGCATGTTTTCATGAGATTTATCTGAAGATCCTGCAGTTTTTCAGCACAGATATGTGTTTATATTTAAGTGACAAACATCTCCTCCTGTCTGCTGCTGTAGGATGCGTTGGAGGTCCTGGCGGAGAACCTGGAGTTCAGTGGGAATCAGGGGCTGAGCCTGGCGTTCAGAAGGGCCGCGTCTGTGCTCAAGAGCCTCCCCGCGGCCCTGAAACACCTGGAGGAGACGCAGCATCTGCCCTGCCTGGGAGAACATAGCAGGGCCATCATCGAGGTGAGCCTCGTCCGTCTCTCTCCTCTCACTCCACACACATCAGCAGTCATCTGAGCTGCTCTGCTCCTGCTGAGGCTCTGATACGCTTTCACACCGCCGCTGTTTGTTTTCCTGAGGGGGAAAGCTGCAAGACATGGTTTGGAAAGAAAGAAAGAAATAAAGAGCCAAACATTTCACCAAAAAGAAGTTTGAGTAGGTTTTAAATGAGATAAAATGGTGAAGCTCCAACCTGTTGAGAATGTGTCTGCATGGGTCATGTTTAAAGCAAAACCTATTTTTTTAAAAAGATTATTGTTATGACAATTAAGCACATTTCCCCCTAAAATTCTCACTACTAATATATTATTTAAATTGTCATTTAAGAAAGTATTAGATGTATTGCCTTTGATTTATGCTCATTTAAATGAAAAAAAATCAGCTTTCTTAAATGACAATTTAAATAATGTTTAAATAATGCTTTATGGTCCTAAAAATTTGGCCAAATACTTCATATTCAGGATTTATAAATATATTTTGAGAATTTATTTATTGCCTTTTTATATACATATAGTGTATAGTACAAAATTATAATATAATTAATTTAAATATTATTTGAAGCTTTAAATATATATGATTTCTGAAGGATGATATATATTTGAAATGAGTTATAAAGTCTTAAGAGTTTGGAGAAATTAGGATATGTGTCAGATCCGCATTATTTGCATCAGATTTAAAAAAGAGACTGATTTTAAAGTGAAACCTGCTGAAGTCTGTCATTGATGTAATCAAAGAACGAAAGAAAAGGAGAAGTCACTTGACTGCTCTAGTCGTTGATTAACTTTTGTAGTTGAATAAAGATTCATCTGTGTAGTTTATGCATATAGGCTACAATTTATAGTTTATGTGAAGATTGTTTTAAAATCACTTAATATTTCAGAGCCTATTAAATGTTAAAAATAATCTCAACATTGTTAGGACAAAAAAAAGATAAATTAATAAATCTCTTTGTTGTTTTTTTCTTGCGAGTAAAGTAAAGAACAAATTAAAAACACTGTAAATATGTTTAGTCATTGTAGTAGGAATAACTGCAAAAAGAGTTTCATGGCCGGTACAAAATATATATATATAAGCTTATTTTAGGACCATTTTCTGTTTCCTTTTGATTTTGGGGTTAAATGTGACATGTTTTTATGAGATTCTCCTACATTTAGTTGAAGGTCCTGCAGTATTTGTGAGTTTGTGTTTGTTTGACAGCTGAAGTCTGGAGAATACAAAGAAGAACTTGTAATAGCCATTTTAAAAATGAAAGACAATTAGCTTTTAATAATTGAGTGATGTGACAAAAGCACTGTTTTCCTTTGTGTTGGAAGTTGTCGGATTACTGACAGCATGTAGAGTGGTAAAACATCAAATCAAAAACGTCTCTATATTGGCCCTCATATCACTAGTGCGTTGCATTTCGTTGATGATAATGAATTGCGTACAGCTTTCCACCAACTGCTTAAACAAATACAGACAATTAAATGACTAGTTCACCCTAAAATGATCATTCAGTCATCATTTACTCTCCCTCATGTCATTGACTTTCTTCTGCGAAACACTGTGAAAATGGATTGATATGAAGGTGATGATTCTCCAAATGCTCATTCCCGAGACTTTAAGTAACTTCTCTGATTAATGGGAAGCGTGTTTGACGGGAAAGTCAATCATTGCGTCCACGTTCACAGTGATAAATGTGAAAGCAACACACTGTGAATGTGATTAATACACTGATTGTGCTTCCTGTAGGCTGAGAGACTGTAAGACAGCAAATAAAGCATCTTCACAACAGCGCCAGAGCGATGGGAGACAACGCAACGAGCGTTTCATTAGACTTATTAAGCTGCAATTAACTAGACACAGTTAGCGTGTTTAATCATAACAGCTCATGAATACGTTGAGCTCAGCCATGTCTGACATCTCTATCTTCACAGGAGATCCTTGAATGCGGCTCTTCCTCCAGAGTTAATGAGATACTGAATGATGAGAGGTATCGGACTATGAAGGTAAAGTGAGTCTCTCAGGACTTCAGAGTTTAGCAGGCGGATCCCTGTTGAAAAACCAGCTGGTTAGGTATGTTTTTAAGCATGGTTGCTGGTTTAAGATGGTCATGTGCTGGTCCTAAGCAACTAGCTCCTGCTCAGGACCAGCCCATGACCAGCAGTTGACCAGATTAATCCAGCTCATGACTAGCTAAGGACCAGCTTAAACCAGCTCAAACCAGCAGCCATGCTTCAAAACATATGCTGTTTTTTTCAACAGGGATGAGCAAGTGTGTGTGTGTGTGTTAATGTGTGTGTTCATGTGTTTGTGGCTCAGTTGTTCAGCAGTGTCTTCGGGGTCGGACCCAAAACGGCAGAGAACTGGTTCTATAGAGGACTGCGGACGTTTGAACAGGTCCTGAGCGAACCCAGCATCAGACTGAACCGCATGCAGACCGCAGGTAAACCGTGACATGGGTTTTGTGTTTTGTTTCATGTTCATTGTTTTCATGTCTTTTATTTTGTAGTCCTGCCTCAGTTGTGTTCTCTGTCGTGTTATTCCTTGTGCCCTCATGTGTACTTGCCATTGGTTCTTTAGTTCATGTGTCATGTTTCCATTGGTTCATTGTCTTGTCATGTGGTTACTAGTTCTTTTTTGTCTTTGGTTGGTTTGTCATGTGACCCTCTGTTTGATATATATATATATATATATATCTTTATATATATATAGCCCTCATTTTGCCATTGGCTAGTGATGGAAAAATGAAGCTTTGCGAAGCACCGAGGCTTTCATCTCGACTGCATCGTAAAAAGGTTCATTACTCGAAGCTTTTCAAGACGGTGCACACTAACGACATCTTGTGGTCAAAAGGTGGAAAAAGCTGTCTTTGCGTCCCAGCCATTTTTGAACAGTTTCAGATAACGAATCAGTTTGTGCTATAAAAATATGTATAAAGCAAAGAAAGTATGAATTCTATATACAGTCGTGGTCAGAATTATTGGAACCCTTGGTAAATATGATAAAAGAAGGCTCTGAAAATAAACCTGCATTATTAATCCTTTTTATCTTTTATTTAAAAAAATCATAAAAAGCTAACCTTTCATTGAACTAAAACTATTGAAAATGGGGGAAAATATCATTATGAAATAAATGTTTTTCTCAAATACACGTTGGACACAATTATTGGTACCCATAGAAATTCTTATGAGTAAAATATCTCTGAAGTATATTCCCATTCATATGCACAATTTTGAGCACTCCAGGGTGATTATGAACATGAAATTATCCAGCCATGGCTTCCTGTTTAACAGAAATATAAATAGGAGGGAAAACAAAGCCCAAATTCCCTTAATCATCCATCACAATGAGAAAAAACAAAGAATATATTTCTGATGTGCAGCAAAAGATAATTGAGCTTCACAAATTAGTGAAGTGGCTTTAAGAAGAGAGCTAGAGCAGTGAAAATGACCCTGGACCTCAGAAGCAGTCTTAAGTCGCTGGGGTATATTCGTACCAATAGCCAACAATACACTGTAGGGGTCAAAATTATAGATTTTTCTGCCTAAAATCATTAGGATATTAAGTAAAGATCATGTTCCATGAAGATATTTTGTAAATTTTCTACTGTAAATATATCAAAACTTAATCTCTGATTAGTAATATGCATAGCTAAGAACTTCATTTGAACAACTTTAAAGGAGATTTTCTCAATATTTAGATTTTTTTGCACCCTCAGATTCCAGATTTTCAAATAGTTGTATCTCAGCCAAATATTGTCCTATCATAACAAACCATACATCATTCGAACGCTGAATAAATCATCTTTCCATTGATGTATAAATCTCAGTTTTGAAAAATTGACCCTTATGACTGGTTTTGTGGTCCAGGGTCACATATATATGAAGAGTTCATTTGCAAAAACAGATAACTGTTTATAATAATTTTCAAAAATCATGTTTTTTCATTGTGCGTTCCAATTAATCTCAATCAAACTGCACTTGGGTTACTTTGATTAGGTTAAAAAATATAAAAAAATAGAGCTAACTAACACAAAACACAATAAAAACATAATAAAAAACATGATTTTTAAAAAAAAAGCAAAAAAAAACCTCTTAATATATGTGTACATACATACACTTCCAGGAATACCATGTTTTACCATGCACTTACTCACCAGAGTATGTGTCCAAAACAACCCTGTTTTACCACAGTTTATAATGTTTTCACAGAAGAGTCACTTTTTCTAGAAGTGTTTGAATGTTTTTTTTAAGCCAGACCTCCTCTCTGTTTCTCTGTCTGAGTAAAAACACAGTGTGGACGTGATAAATGTTCCTGCCAAACCACACTCATCATTTGCTGGGCATTTTTATGCAGCTGTCTGCCTCTGACGGTGTGTGTCTGGGACCGAGGGCTCCTGCTTTGCTGAAATCACACTGTTTACCGCTCGTACTCTGCTTGTACCGTGCTTCGGGAGCATTGCACACAAAACCCCTCGGAATATAAATACACTTATCGATGAGTCTGGTTTCATGTGGAGCGTCACGTATTAAAAGCCTCCCGGGAGGCGGAAGGAAGTGGGAGAATGGCCACAGTTTTGATTGTTATACATTCAGAGCTCATCAATCAGGCTGGGAAAAGGCCAGCCGTGTTCCCGCTGTCATCTCATTTATGAATTATGATATGATTTTATTGTTAGCGTTTAAAGCGATTGCCTCATTTGACCTGTTGTTTTATGGCCTCGAGACTTAATATGGATTTATGATGGAGGGCCGTGTTGTTAATTACTGATTGTTTAGGAAAATCTATTGTAAGTTTAATGAGGCACACCGCTAGTATTTTTAAATCATCAGGCCTCGTAATTTTCCACCGCTGTCTTCAGGCGCTCATTTACGACCTGCTGATCTATAAACAACACGCTGGCTTTAAACAATTATGCAGATCCCGTTTGGGAGATTTCCAGTCAGGTGAGAGGCGGATCAGACACTCTCCTGTTGGAAAAGGTCTCGATTTTCATACTGATTTCTCTGGCTGTGTGCTTGTGATGTTTATTTTGAAGTTCAGTGAATGACATAAAATACTGATGCTTTTCTCCAAAAGTGCTTTATCTAATTATAGCAGCATGCATCCGTCTCCACTTATGTTTACAGTATTTAATAAATATTTATAGTATTTATTGAGAGAAATCAATACTTTTATTTGACAAGGATGCACTAAATTAATCAAAGTGACAGTAAAGACATTTCTAATGTTACAAAAGATTTCTGTTTCAAATAAATGCTGTTCTTTTGAACTTGCTATTCATCAGAAAATTCAGAAAAATAAAATTGATCAGCGTTTCCCCAAAAATACTGGGCGGCAGAACTGTTTTCAACATTGATGATAATCAGAAATGTTTGTTGAGCAGTAAATCAGTATATTAGAATGATTTCTGAAGATCATGTGACACTGAAGACTGCAGTAATGATGCTGAAAATACAGCTGCACATCACAGAAATACATTACATTTTACATTGTAATTAATAATATTTCAATTTTTTTTTACTGTATTTTTGTAAAAAATTTTGACTAAATAAATGCGGCCTTGGTGAGCAGAAGAGACTTCTTTCAAAAACATTTAAAACCTTATGTTCTCCAAGCTTGGTAACTTTTAAATCATATATGTCATATATATATATATTAACTTCATTGCAATGTATTCAGAGATATACAAAAATGTCAGTAGCTTGAGAACTGATTGATGAATCTCTCGTCACAATTTTGGGTGAAGTATGTTTTATATTTGCATTAATGCGTTTGGCAGATGCTTTTATCCAAAGCAACTTTAAAGTGCACTCAAGTCTGTCAGTCAAGGTGCTTTATCACTGAAAGTCGTTTTCTCTATGGAGCAAATTAATGGGTTTTTATTTCTGGAAACCGTCGGTTGGGCACTATTAAGTGTGACAGCAGCACAAAGGAAGATGTTCACAATATTAGAAAGCAGATCAAAAACTCCAAGATAAAAACAAGGAATGTCTACTGTATATTCTAAGGAATAGTTCACCAAAAATGTAAATGTGCTGTAAGTGTGCTCACACTCCGGCCATCCAAGATTAGGATGATTCTGACGTCATTCTGACGGCACCCATTCACTCCATTGCTGAGACAGTGATGCAATGCTACATTTCTCCAAATCCAGTGAGTTTTCGCAGGGAAACTCCTCTCACATTTTCTTCAGACAGTGTAAAAGTCTAGTTTGTGCAACAGTTGGTGGGTGTTTGTCTTTCAATCTTTTATTCATCTGCTCTGGTCGCAGGGTTCTTGTTTTATGAGGACATCAGTAAGCCGGTGAGCAGGACAGAGGCCAGCGCTCTGAAGATTATAGTGGAGGAAGCTGTTATCTGTGTCAACCCATCCGCCACCGTCATCATTACAGGAGGATTCTGCAGGTAAACCGGCAAGATTACTGGTTTGCGCCTGTTTATGTCAGTTCAGGAGTGTGTGATTGTGATTTTTATGGAAAAAAACCTTTGCCTAAAGGAAATTGCATTGCTCAGAGTTTGTTCTTTTATAGCTCACATGTAATGTGGTTGTGCTAAAGGTAACGAAATATCCCAGAAATCCCTTAGACATACATTAATGGGGTGTTTTGAGTCTGGCTCTCTGTTTATGCATCATGCAACCGCTTAGCAGCCTTGTGTATATATATATATATATATATATATATAGAATACCCTCCACTAATATTGGCACCCTTGGTAAATATGAGCAAAGATGGCTGTGAAAATAAATTTGCATTGTTTATCTTTTGGATATTTTATACAAAAAATTCTCAAAATTCTAAACTATCATTGAAGTAAAACAAAGGAAAGTGGGGAGAAAATCTCATTATGAAATAAATGTTTTTCTCCAATGCATGTTGGCCGCAATTATTGGCACCCCTAGAAATTCTTATGAGTAAAATATCTTTGAAGTGTATTCCCATACATATTTGCATTTTGTTGGCACACCAGGGTGAGTAGGAGCGTGAAATTGTCCAACCATGACTTCCTGTTCTACAGGATTATAAATATGAGACCCTGCAGCACAGAAGCAGTCATGAGTAACACAGGTATATTTGTAGCAATAGCCAACAATACATTGTATGGATCAAAATTATACATTTCTCTTTTATGCCAAAAATCATTAGGATAGTAAGTAAAGATCATGTTCCATGAAGATATTTTGTAAATTTTGTAGTAAAATTAGCTTAAAAAGGGGAATATTTATTATTATGTTATAATTAATAATAAATATTTAGATTAGATCTTAGAATTGACTGTAGAAGAATCGATATTACAATTACTTGATCTGTCCGTCCACCGAGCAGACAATATAATTATTCATCAGTTCTAGGTTAGATTATTTTCCTGGCCAAGGAACAATAGCCGTCCTACTTGTACAGTGCTAGCAGCAGTTTAGCAAGGAGCAACAATCGTGAGCAGAACACAGAGACAATCAATTGTGAATATAAGGGATTTAATAAATGAAACAATTAAACTAAACAAAATACATATATACAGAATGAAGGAGAGTAAGGAAAAGAGAGAGAAGAGCAAAAGAATAGCAGTATTTCACATCATTTAACCACAATGAGAATCATCAGAGAATCACAATTCACCTTAAAAAGGGGTTCAAACTTAACACGCATCTAAATGGTTGTAAACGGTTACTTGCATTAGATTTGTTGCTGAATGCGAGTCTTGATGCGGTAGACAAAAGGTTCTTGATGATCTCTTTAGGAGTGAGCTGAAGATTTTCCTCTGGTTCTTCTGAAGATAGGAAGGTCCACAGCAAGTCCACAAAGTTACTTGAAGCTAAAACTGCCAGAAGGTTAAACTCAAGAGGAGAGTTTGGGAGTGTGTCCGTCTCAAGAAGAAGAGTTTTGAGCACCGATTAGTCTGAGTTCGGAACTTTTGATAGTTTGTAGCCGCACCCACTTTTTGGGTGGAGTGGCCAATCAGAGGCATGAATTTTGAGCGGGAGAAACTTTTTTCGTCTCCGTTTATGGCCCATTTGTATTTCTATTGCTGGTCTGGAGAGTTGGTGCAGTTTTACTTCAGAGCATAATAAAAATTGTATGATGCATTTCATGATCACATAGTGTACATCATTGTTCGAGGAACTCCTAGACTATATTAAAGCAGAGATACACTCATACACTTGAATATAGGCATTTAAAGTCTAACTGATACAAGTAACGGGTTGTAGCAGGTTAATATAATAGGAGAATATACATACAATACATGCATATACCAGATACATTTATAACTGCTTAATTATGGCCTAAATGTCTTTGTGTGTGTGTGATGTGCATTTGGATTTGTGAAGACAGATCACTGGTCTAGTCGGGCCGTTGGTGCCTGGTCGGTGGTCTTTCACTCCTCTTCTGAATGTGTTTGAAGCTTGATAGGGAGACCAGGGAGGTGACCTGCTTAGCATCTTTTTGAAAGTGGGGAAAAACCATTGGCAATTTATCACCCATATAAATGTGAACGGTGAGGCCAGGTCGGTAATTTATATGCAGATGTCAAAAGGCTAAAAGGGTCTCTTAAAACCAAGTGTAATCAACCATCAATGAGCCTATGCAGATGCTACAATTTCCTACCATAAATATTTTAAAACTTAATTTTGATTAGTAATATGCATTGGTAAGAAATTAATTTGGACAATTTTAAAGGAGATTTTCTCAATATTTAGATTTTTTTGCACCCTCAGATTCCAGATTTTTAAATAGTTTTATCTCAGCCAAATATTGTCCGAACATCTTAAAAAAAACAACAAATTCACCCTTTTAACTGTTATTGTGGTCCAGGGTCACATATGAGGAACATGCATTTTCATAATAATATAATAGTATTATTATATTATTTAGTTACATTAGGCTTTAGTTTAGTATAGTTTTGTGTATAGTTTTTTTAGAATAATAGTTTTATTCAGATGCGCACACACACACACACACACACACACACACACACACACACACACACACACAGTATTTATTTATTTATCAATTGTTCGTAATATACCATTGCATACATGCAAATCATTTATTTAGATGCAATTGTTATTTTCTTACTGTTCAATAGTAAGATATATTGGTCAGATGTTGCTCTTTTATAGATCAGATGTCATTTTTGTTTTGCTTAAGTTTATCTCGAATGTTTCTCCCTAAATTTTTTTGGGTGAAATACAAATAAACACAAATGAGTCAATACATGACAGAGTGGGAGCATAGAGCTGTAAAACTAATATGGATTAATCTGAGAAGTTGCTGAGCGTCTGATGCTCTTTCTCTCAGTTACTGAGAGTGAGAGGAAAACATCTGAGAAACAGGAGAGTTCAGCAAAAACTAAATAATAAACTCACTGCTGTCCAGCAAAAACAACTGAGATAATGAACAGATCTGATGTGTTTTTGTGTCGTATGGATGTGTGTGTTTGGTGCTTCTATATGCACCGAGGCTTTGTTTATGATTGATTTTAGAATTGTGTGAGGTTTTTCTGTTTAAACTTCAGTTTGAATGAACCGTGTCCTGCGCAGGCTTCAGTCTGTCTGTGAGCTCCACGCTAGAGGATTAATGTCACAGGATTCACTCGGGGCCTACGAACAAAATAATTCCCTTAGAATAAACTGCGTATCACATTTCTACCATGTAAATGTAAGTCTGTGTTTGTTGTACCTCGAGGGTCCGTTCGGTCTATGAGAAAATGTGACCATGAGGTTCCGAATCTTAATAACATTCGGCAGGCAGAAAATGCCAAACATCCTCAAGCAATCATACAGTGTTTGTGGAGCATGAATGAATTTCTGATCATGAACAGAACAATTATCCTTTCTGACTGTCTCGTCTGTTTGGTGCAGTTGTAAAGGTTCTCTTTTACGGCTGGTGTTTATGTGAATTATTCAGAGGTCAGCTGTCTGTACGGACAGAGATGCTCTCCATTCTGTTGTTTTTGCTGCTCTTGGCCTTCGGGCTCGCCGATGGTGATGAGAATTATGTGAAGAGAGGCACTCGACTGCTTTAAAACCTCCACGGGCTCATCTCGACATGTCACGCTTCAGATCAGATTTGTGATAGATTGTGTGCTTTGTAAGGAAAGGTGCTGTATATATAAGTCTGGTGGGGTTGCATTATTTCTGGTGCATTTGTTTCTGCAGGAATGAGTTTGATGACATGTTGATTAATTTAGAAGCTGACCAATTTAAAAAAATTAAAAGGTAACTGCAACTTTTTATCTCATGATTCTGATTTTTTAATCTGGACTTTTCTTCTCTGAATTGGCAGTTAACATTCCGTAGTTCTGACTTTGTTCTCACAATTGTGAGTTTAAATCTCACAATTGTTTATATTGTACAGTTTGGACTTTTCTTCTCAGAAATGTAGTTTATAACTCAATTTGGACTTTTCCATCTCAAAAATGAACAATTTGTACATTTCACATATTTTCAAGATTTTATCCCAAAAATATTTGTCCATATTTTACCCAGCGCTGGGTTGTATTTAACCCAGCATTTTTATTCTGTGGCACAATTAGCTGTGCTTCCATAGCCTAATGACATTCCTTTAAGTTTTTGGAAAGTAATAATGTACCTACACTCTGATGAATAAGATCAGTGCAGAATTCCAGATGCTTTTACATCTGTTTTGTTGTGATACGGTGCCGTTACTCCCAGATAACATGGTCTTGACACGCAGATAAGTGTGTTAAAGTGAAAACAGCGCTATCACCGTGCACCTTGTCAGTAAACTAGTTTATCTTGTCGGTAGTTGTTTATTTCAGGCTGGCTTTTTATATCTTATTTGGTTTGTAAATCTTGTTGATGTGCTTTAGTCCTTTGCGTATGAGAGATATTATTAGCTCGGGCTGAACAGATGTCACAACCGCACCTCTCCTACATAACAGATGACAGATGCAGTGCAAATGAAAACAAAAGCCTTTCTGAAGATGCGACAGTGTTTTATAGTCACTCGAAGAACTGGAGACCATGACTTTTCGTGACGTCAGTGACTCGCGCAGTGTTAATGAAGTTTGATGCGTTTGTTTTATTGGCTTCACGGTTGTCAGATACAAACTCAAATTGAAATGTGTGTTTGATTTATTATGTGAGCTAACATACTGCTAGTGTGAAAACGCCTCAGGCTTCTCTCAAATCTAAGAGCGAGATGTCTGACTCTGAATCCTCGTGGAGCAAGCAGACTCACCGCAGACCTCCAGCCTGTTCGGACTTTGGACGTTTTATCTTGTTCTTACTGATCAGACTTCAAGCAGATAATGAAATATCCCAGAAATCCCTCAGACTTACACTGATGGAGTCTTCTGAGTCTGGCTCTCTGTCGATGGATCATGCTGTATCAACAGCTTAGCAACCGCTGAGGACACCTTAGCAACTGCAACACAATTTGCCTAAAACTTCAAACTCCATTTCCAGCTGTTTTGCAATTTCAGACCAATCAAGCCCAGTTTTAGTTTGTTTAAATGCATGTTTATTTTACACTATGTATGTGTGTGTGTGTGTGAGAGAGAGATTTTTAATGGAATATATTCTCTTCATTTATATATTTATTTATATGGATTAATTAATTCCAATTAATCTTACTCAAACTGCAGTTGGGTTATTTTGATCAAGTAAAATACAGTTAACTAACACAAAACACAAAAACATGATAACATAATAAAAAAAATTATTTTTGAAATTTAAAAAATGACTGTTTTTTTCAAATAATATGTCATATGTATATATGTGTGTGTGCACATTCATATATATACATTCATATTTACATAGTAAATTTTTATATATAAAAATCATCTAAATAAATTGTATATATGTATATGTGTGTGTATGTGTATTTATATAAATATAAAAATAAATTATACACACACACACACACACACACACATATATAGTACCAGTTAGATGATCTCCATTAGATGATGTTCATGCCATGTTTAGTACACCCTGTGTGATTGTGATTTGTAATTGCTGATATGAATTGTATTGAAGGGGCAAATGTGAATAATGCGGCGCTGCAACACAACTGAAGCCGATTATATATAGATATCAAACCATCTCAGACCGTCAGCGCTCGACTGTGGTGCATCTGCAACAAATAAACCTATATAAATAAATAAATGCCCAGATTTTGTTGCTCGATAGAGCCATCCCAATCCTTCGTGAAACTCCTCTGTAAAACTGTGCGTCAGCCGCTGCATTCATCAGGAGCTGACATTTGACATTGACAGAGGGTGTAATTGAGCAAGCTTGTTGAATTCAGTGAGGTTTTGACTATAGAGCTATTAGTCACGGGTGCTATATGAGTTTTCCTCACATGACACTTCTCTATATCTCAGGATGACTAATGTGACTGAGCATCAGTGTAACGGGATTACGACAGCGAGAAAACATCATGTTTACCTCTGAAACAGTCTTCAAAAACTTTATGGCTCAAAATGCAAATCTGCAGCTCTGTCGAGGCTAAGCTCTTTTGAAATCTGCTATTTGAACTTCGGCAGGCTTCGCACGTTGGCCGTGACGGTTTTAGTGATGTCTGGATTTACCTCCGTGTGCCGTACGAATAGTTTCTGCTTTAACATCTACAGAGGATCAGGATATACACTGTAACGGACTTCACAGCCGAGTACAGCGAGATGGCAGGGGTTCCTGTAGCCCAGAGTCTTCACTTCTGAAGAGATGTTTGTTCAACTGCTGGTGAAGCGACATGAATCATTCATTTATGCTTTGACAGTCATACGGCGGCCATGAAAACTACACTTACAAATGTCTGGATGTCATTACATTAGACCAGGTTTCCCAAACTAGTGATCTGTGAGTTGATGAAGAGTAAATTAATGATTAAATCCAATATAATGGATCATGTTTAAGACAGAGTTTCTGTGGGTCTTCAAAAGGTCTTTTATAAATCTTAATTTGCCCCTCCACAAATCAAGGGCCTAAAAAGGTCTTAAACTGGAGCATAAAGTCTTAGAATTAAATGTTGCATGCATTGCACACACACACACACACACACACACACATAAAACATATCATTAGTATTTTTTTCCCAGAAACTACTAACTAATGTAAAAATCGCAAGTTGATGAAAAGCGAATAATTAATTTAATCCTAATAAATAAATAAAGGATATTTTTTTAATACAGGTTTTTTGGGTCCTAAAAAGTCTTAATTCGCCCTTCCACAAATGAAAGCCCTCGAGTCATGGCATTAAATGTTGCATACACTTCCAATATACAAATAAACAAAACAATATCTAAACATCCTTAAATCAAGACACATTTACTTGAGATTTTTTTGAGAAACTGAAGAAAAACTGATTAGTTTATGCCTAAAACAAGAACAAATATCTATCAAGATAATTGATCGTTCTGATCAATTTCCTATAAAAGGGTTATTTTGCTTCTCAAGTAAATGCATCTTGATTTAAGAATCTTGAAATTTGCACTGGAAACAAGACAAAATACTGAAAAACATCACTTTTTGCAGTGTGATCAGCAGATCACTCTGCACAATTTTTGTTATATTGTATATTGATAAATCTCAATGTTATATTGTATTTAAATTATATTTTCAAACTTTAAAAGTCCCCTTCAAAGTGTTTATAATACAAGTCATTTTTGTTTAGAGACCATATTGACATTCATGTTTGTTCCATTCAGTTTATTCCTTATTTTCTTCATTTTCTCATTTGAAACTGAAGAGACACGCTGTGAGATTAAAAATTAAAATAACACCATCTATTGAAAGCAGTACTCATAGTCGCTCCGCTGTAGCAGGACAAGAACGTTTGTCCCACATTAGTGTGTTTGAATTTGAGCTGATAGTAGGTAAAGTGAATTTATGCTGATGGTTGTAGCATGTGCAGTCGGCTGAATTGTGCCGGCGCAGCGATATGCAGACGGAGGATTCTCACCAGAAAAAAGATGTGCTTAAAGCGGCGGTGCGTTTCAGCACAGCTCATTAGAAATGAAAAGGAAGGCGGATAACTGAGGTGTGACGCCTCTCTGATCAATTACCCACAGAAATCACTGCACTGTCCTGAGCGGCTCACAGCAGATATTACAACTAATGTGTACCACAACTGACTATGAATATGACCAGAAATGATATTCCAATATTGGATTGAAACTGAATTTTTTACCAAACTCTGAAATCTGGGAAAAGAAACTGTGAGACGTGTTTGCCCTTGCTGAGTCGCCATCATCACTATGGGATGTTACTATGATATTGCTATGTGGTTACTAAGGTGTTATAGGAGATTACTATGCTGCTGCTAAGCGTTTTTCTAGAGTGTTGCTACGCAGTTGCTAGAATGTTGTATGGGTTACTCTGGTGTTGCTATGCAGTTGCTAGAGTATAGGGTTACTCTGGTGTTGCTATGCAGTTGGTAGAGTGTAGGGTTACTCTGGTGTTGCTATGCAGTTGCAAGAGTGTTGTAGGGGTTACTCTGGTGTTGCTATGCAGTTGCAAGAGTGTTGTAGGGGTTACTCTGGTGTTGTTATGCAGTTGCTAGATTGTTGTAGGGGGTTACTGTTGTGTTCTTATGCAGTTAGTACTGTATGGTGTTGTAGGAGATTATTATGGTGTTGCTATGCAGTTGCAAGAGTGTTGTAGGGGTTACTCTGGTGTTGCTATGCAGTTGCTAGAGTGTTGTAGGGGTTACTCTGGTGTTGCTATGCAGTTGCTAGATTGTTGTATGGGTTACTCTGGTGTTGCTATGCAGTTGGTAGAGTATAGGGTTACTCTGGTGTTGCTATGCAGTTGCTAGAGTGTTGTAGGGGTTACTCTGGTGTTGCTATGCAGTTGCTAGATTGTTGTAGGGGGTTACTCTGGTGTTGTTATGCAGTTGTTAGAGTGTTGTAGGGGTTACGCTGGTGTTGCTAAGCAGTTGCTACAATGTTGTATGGGTTACTCTCGTGTTGCTATGCAGTTGCTAGGGTGTTGTATGGGTTACTCTGGTGTTGCTAGCTGTTGCTAGAGTGGTGTAGGAGATTACTGTGGTGTTCTTATGCAGTTAGTACTGTATGGTGTTGTAGGAGATTATTATGGTGTTGCTATGCAGTTGCTAGAGTGCTGTGGGGGTTACTCTGGTGTTGCTATGCAGTTGTGTTGTACGGGGTTACTCTGGTGTTTTTTATGCAGTTGCTAGAGTGTTGTATGGGTTACTCTGGTGTTGCTATGCCGTTGCTAGAGTGTTGTAGGAGATTACTGTGGTGTTGCTATGCAGTTGCTAGCGTGTTATAGATTTGTAATAGAGTATTATATGGTTATGTAGTTATTAACATTTTAAGTGATTTGTTACTGCGTCAAGTGAAACGTCAAATCGTTTGTTGTTGTTTTTTAATATGACCATTAATATTAATAGTGGTTGGCTTGGCACACACTTCACTGATTTCATGAATGAGTTTAGTAAGAGCTGTTATTCCTCTGTGTTTGATGAAGACTCATGCGTCACTCTTCTTCTTGCAGTCTCATCTTCTCTCTCTCATCTATGTATTTTTAGCCTGTGAAAGTGACAGAAGTCAGAGGGGTTTAATTTAGCATTTCAGCGTTTAAGCTCTTCTAAAGATGTGTGATGTCTGAGAAGCAGAATGCCGCCTCTAACACCAGCGTATTTCACTATGACAGCAAATAAATAGCTGTCCTGTAATATCTAGTAATTCCAGAGTGATTTTCAGGAGCTCTTTATGGGTGTGCGGCACCAGTTCAGCCGTATGGGTTTGCACTTTCTGAAAGACTTACAGTGTGTATTAGCGATTATATTGTACAGTTACCCGTATTATACGAGTTCACCCTAAAATAAACTTTCTGTCATAATTTACTCGCTTTCATGCTGTACCCATGGGACTTTCTTTCTTTTGCAGAACACAGGAAGTTCACGTGGCTTTTTTTCCTTAAAAATGAAATAAAATAGGCATGTCAGGCTCCAAAAATGACAACGAAGCATCATGAAAGTTTCATGCTGTTCAGAAAATGTTCAGGTGCAAATGGACACCAGATGCACAAAATCAGTTTGACATCAAACCTGCCAGAACTGTTTGATTCTAGAGATGCTGAATAGTGGAACATATTCAATAGATAATATCTAAAATTAGCTCTGTTTCTAATACACATTGCTATTGTGTTGCTATGCGGTTGCCAGGGTGTTGTGATAAATTGCTATGGTGTTGATGTGCAGTTGCCGGGGTGTTGTGGGAGATTGCTATGGTGTTGCTTTGTGGTTGCTGGGGTGTTGTGGGACATTATAGTGTTGCTATGTGGTTGCAGGGGTGTTGTGGGAGATTGCTATGGTGCTGCTATGCGGTTGCTGGGGTGTTGTGCGAGATTGCTATGGTGTTGCTATGCGGTTGCTGGGGTGTTGTGGGAGATTGCTATGGTGTTGCTGTGCAGTTGCCGGGGTGTTCTGGTAGATTGCTATGGTGTTGCTATGTGGTTGCAGGGGTGTTGTGGGAGATTGCTATGCAGTTGCTGTGGTTTTTCTGGTAGATTGCTATGGTGTTGCAATGTGGTTGCTGGGGTGTTCTGGTAGATTGCTATGGCATTGCTATGCAGTTGCTGTGGTTTTTCTGGTAGATTGCTATGGCATTGCTATGCAGTTGCTGTGGTTTTTCTGGTAGATTGCTATGGTGTTGCAATGTGGTTGCTGGGGTGTTCTGGTAGATTGCTATGGTGTTGCTGTGCGGTTGCCAGGGTATTCTGGTAGATTGCTATGGTGTTGCTATGTGGTTGCTGGGGTGTTCTGGTAGATTGCTATGGTGTTGCTATGCAGTTGCTGTGGTTTTTCTGGTAGATTGCTATGGTGTTGCTATGTGGTTGCTGGGGTGTTCTGGTAGATTGCTATGGTGTTGCTGTGCGGTTGCAGGGGTGTTCTGGTAGATTGCTATGGCATTGCTATGCAGTTGCTGTGGTTTTTCTGGTAGATTGCTATGGCATTGCTATGCAGTTGCTGTGGTTTTTCTGGTAGATTGCTATGGTGTTGCAATGTGGTTGCTGGGGTGTTCTGGTAGATTGCTATGGTGTTGCTGTGCGGTTGCCAGGGTATTCTGGTAGATTGCTATGGTGTTGCTATGTGGTTGCTGGGGTGTTCTGGTAGATTGCTATGGTGTTGCTATGCAGTTGCTGTGGTTTTTCTGGTAGATTGCTATGGTGTTGCTATGTGGTTGCTGGGGTGTTCTGGTAGATTGCTATGGTGTTGCTGTGCGGTTGCCAGGGTATTCTGGTAGATTGCTATGGTGTTGCTATGTGGTTGCTGGGGTGTTCTGGTAGATTGCTATGGTGTTGCTATGTGGTTGCTGGGGTGTTCTGGTAGATTGCTATGGTGTTGCTGTGCGGTTGCCAGGGTATTCTGGTAGATTGCTATGGTGTTGCTATGTGGTTGCTGGGGTGTTCTGGTAGATTGCTATGGTGTTGCTATGTGGTTGCTGGGGTGTTCTGGTAGATTGCTATGGTGTTGCTGTGCGGTTGCCAGGGTATTCTGGTAGATTGCTATGGTGTTGCTATGTGGTTGCTGGGGTGTTCTGGTAGATTGCTATGGTGTTGCTATGTGGTTGCTGGGGTGTTGTGGGAGATTGCTATGGTGTTGCTTTGTGGTTTCTGGGGTGTTGTGGGACATTATAGTGTTGCTATGTGGTTGCTGGGGTGTTGTGCGAGATTGCTATGGTGTTGCTATGCGGTTGCTGGGGTGTTGTGGGAGATTGCTGTGGTGTTGCTATGCGGTTGCAGGGGTGTTGTGGGAGATTGCTGTGGTGTTGCTATGCGGTTGCTGGGGTGTTCTGGTAGATTGCTATGGTGTTGCTATGTGGTTGCAGGGGTGTTGTGGGAGATTGCTATGGTGTTGCTGTGCAGTTGCCGGGGTGTTCTGGTAGATTGCTATGGTGTTGCTATGTGGTTGCAGGGGTGTTGTGGGAGATTGCTATGGCATTGCTATGCAGTTGCTGTGGTTTTCTGGTAGATTGCTATGGTGTTGCTATGTGGTTGCTGGGGTGTTCTGGTAGATTGCTATGGTGTTGCTATGTGGTTGCTGGGGTGTTCTGGTAGATTGCTATGGTGTTGCTGTGCGGTTGCCAGGGTATTCTGGTAGATTGCTATGGTGTTGCTATGTGGTTGCTGGGGTGTTCTGGTAGATTGCTGTGGTGTTGCTATGCGGTTGATTCCATATATCAATATGATGTCAAACTGAGCAGAACAGTCTTGAATAAAAATGTTTTAATGTATGTAAGTGCAAATGAGATTTGAAAGCTATTGCATAATGGACGATTTTCTGTAAATAATGTCTAAAATTCACTTCCCAAAAGAAAGTGACTTTTTAAGTGTTTTTTTTTTTTTTTTTGCTATGTTTCTGCTGCATAAACATCTCAAACAGGCTTGAATTACAATACAGTGAGTAAAATGACAATGTTTATATTTTTTTAATGCAAATTCAAAACACATGCTTACATGCAAAGACATTTAGCCATTAAAATTAAAATTACTCAAATATTATGCGACCTTCTACACTTCAGCATTCGTCATTGTGTCCTAACTGTCTGAACTGCAGCATTAGCATGCATTTTAAAGCTAATATTGTTTGTTTAGCAGTGGGTTTATATGCGTGTTTTTGTGTTTAGAAGTGACTGCTAATGCAGCTCTGTGATAAGCTGAACTCCCACACACCAGCACTGAACTTTAGCACATTAGCAAGTCACACTGTCACATCGCTCGCCCACTCAATAAACTCCTCTAAAATGACCCGTGAGACCTTCTCTTTTCACTCGGTTTCACTCTGTTGCCATTAGCTATAGCGTGGAAGACTAATGCTGACTTCAAGACGCATCAGAATGATTGTATTACATGACAAGCTCACAAGAGCACCACCATAATGACGGTATTAGTGGATGCTAATTTGGTATTGATCATGATGTGTGATTGTGAATGTTGATGATACAGTTTAGTTTGATGAAGAATTTTGATAGATCTGAACCCAAACTGCTTATTTACCAGGTTTATGACCTCTTATTCTTTCTTACAGTATGCTAATACTGAAATTGCACACGTGCAGCATCCAGTGTTTGTTTGTAAGTATTCTCTGGAGTATAAGTCATGGCTTTTAATCAAGTCAAGTCAAGTCTGCTTTATTGTCAATTCTTCCACATGTACATATACATATACATCCCAAATCATCCGAAACGTGAGATTTATATTTCAAAGCAACTAATGCATTTAATGTCAAGCATGCAAAACGTGCAAAGTGCTCATTTGGATTTGTACTGGAAAAAATGTTGTCTTTGATTTATAATAACTGCAACTATAATTTGTTTGTTTTAAACAAATATTTTTCATTCTTGTTCTGTTTTGAATATCGTTCATTTGAAAAAAATAAAATAAAAAATAAAATAAAAACCATAAAAAAATAAATATTAAATGAAAAATATAAACAAAAATGAGAAATGATTCCTTGAAAACTAATTGAAATAAGTTTAGGCTGAAGAACTAAAATTTATTTCTAAATAGAAATGTTAAAAACACCTAAAACTAGACAAAGATAAAAAAAAAAAAGACTGAAACAAGACAAAAGCACATAACAAAATGACCAAAACCTGAAGTGAGATTTACGATAAAAAATAAAAATATATAATATAATATAATATAATATAATAATGCCTTGTCTTCCAAATATATGTTAAAAAAGGAGAGAAAAAAAAAGAGTAAAAAATCTAAAATTACCCAACACACATTTTATTTCTGTTAAAATCGTGGTCGGATCATAATCACCATTTCTGAACTCATAAGAAGGAAGTTCCTGGAGGACTTGAAGGCAGCAGCAGGATCAAACGCTGCTTCTGGCTGATCCAGGATCCATTTGTTCTCTCTTTCTCTCTTTCAATGTTTCTCTCTTGTTTTGGCTTTGCATCTGATGGATCTCCATCAGAGGAGGTGGACCGGAGCCGGGTGTGTGGTTTGAAGAAGGTTTAGTAGTGTCTTCTGAGGCCTGAATTCTGAAGTCTGGATCAAAAACCAGCGACATGCTGCCTCTGTAATCACGTACAGCAGTGCGGCTCGGGTTCATTTTCTGTATTCTGCCTGGAGGATTGAAGCCAGTTCCTGTGACACGAACACCTTTATTATTTATATAGCGTTTTATTTACATGAACAGATCTCCAGAAGTTTACTTCAGCTGAGATGTTCAGCCATGCATGAAATCCAGCGTACATTGCTCTAAGCATTTGTGTTCATAGAGATGCTTTGGGATTACACAGCATTAAAATAGTCTGTTTATATACTAATAACAGTGCTATATTAACTTTGGAACATGCAAACATCAAATATATTTCACAATCAATTGGTGACAAAGTAAAAAGCACTGTTTGAGTATGTAGAGTGTCTCAATTCAGTCATTTTATTTAGAATGCTGCTCATGTAGGTATTAGACAGCAAGACTGAGTTTTTGTTTTTTTGTAGAAATGTATTTTGGATGCTAGTTATTTAGAAATGTATTGTTTAGGAATTTATTTTATTTATTTTAGAAATGTATTTATTAAGAAATGTATTTTTTAGAAATGTATTTATTTTTTAGACATCTATTTATATATTTGTTTATTTAGATATTTAGTCAAATATTTAGATATTTATTTGTTTAGACTTTTTTATTTATAAAAGTGTTTTTTTTATTCGAACTGTCTCAATTCGATCATGTAGGCAGTACACCTTTTTTGAAACAAAGAAACATTTTTATTTAAATATTAAGACATTTGTTTAAAAAGTATTTAGATATTTAGAACTTATCAAAGCTGCTCACTATGTTTTGGAAAAGAGAAATATATTTTTATTTAGAAAATTATTTTATGGAGATTATTTATTTGTTTATTTAGAAGTGTTATGTATTTAGAAATTTATTCATTAAGAAATTCATTTAGAAATTAATTTATGTAGAGATCCATTAATTTATTTAGAAATATATAATTTTATTTATTTTAGGAATGCATTTCTTTATAGATTTTAATTAATTTGATTATTTAGAAATTTGCATTTTATGTATGCATTTTGAAGTTTATTCATAAGAAATTTATTTAGAATTGCATTTATGTATTTATCAAAATTTTACTTACATTTTTAGCTATCTATTTATTTAAAAAAAAAATATATATACATATACATATTGGACGTATTGGAACAGAGCCGCAGGTGTTTTGTATTATAGGAAAGCAGTTTGTCAAGCCATAAATCTGTGCCTACTCATGAAAAACAAGCGGCAGTTTTCTCCCAACTCAATATCGGATCCGGCAGTAAATAGCTCATTTCTAAACAACGCCTGCACTAAATAATTTGCAAGCTGCATGACGACTTAAAAAAGTGGACGAATATAGCTGTTCTCTTACTTTGGGGTTTAATAGCAGCCTGACGTTGGGTTATATGAAGTAATGTTTATTTGGCACTACATCTGCGAGCAGGAGAAAAGAGAAATGCAAGTTCAGAGTTTTGAGAGCCTCTTATCCGTCGAACAGTGCCTACGCTTGTGTTTTTCACTTTCAGCGCTTGCCTTTAAAACCAGACAAACCCGCATTCACATGCTGTTCTGCTGCTCACACTCATTCGTGTCGGCTCAAGTGTACATTTACAGTGTTTGGCTTTTATGGCTTCAGATGATCCTTGACGTGAATGTGAATGTGGCACCATCTGATCCATTCAAATATCTCAAATGTAATATACATAATCATGTCTATCTATATATAAGGGAGACCAAGGCTGCATTTCAGGATCTATAGTATTCTGAGTCAAATGCTTGTTTTCTCTCACAGGTGTTTTGTATGTTGGTTTCATTCAGCTCAAAATTGCTGTTAAATAGATGTTTTTTTATTGAATTCTGTCCTCCAAGCTTAAATTCCAGTATCGTATTTTTTGTAGTTGTAAACAAGTGCACACAATGAAACTACAAGATTAAAAATATAATTAGGTCAAGACTTGTTTTTACCCATCAGGAATTGATTTGAAGGTGAATGATTGAGATATTGGACTTGATGAAAGATTATAAAGGTACAAATTCATGTATGTATGTGTGTATTTATTTAGAATGTAGATATTTGCCAAGAAAAATATTTATTTATAAAGAACAAGTTTTTATTTAAATGTATAGAAATGTATTTATTTAGAAATAAATGTAATCATGTATTTAAAAAATAGACATTTATTTCTGTATTAATCAGTTAATTTATTTAGACATGCATTTATTTAGAAAATATTTATTTAGAGATGTACTCAGAAATGTATTTATTTAGGAATTTATTGATTTAAAAATGTATCTATTTATAAATAATTGTATGTCTGTATTATTAAATATATTTTTTTTTATTTAGAAATAATTTTATTATTTTATTTTATAATTTAGTTATTTATTTGTTTAGAAATGTATTTCTGTTTTTTAATTTATTTATTTATTTAGATTTTTTACTGTACAAAGACATTTATTTATTTAGTAATTTATTGATTTAAAAATGAATTTATTTAGAAATAAATGTATACATTAATAAAAAAATAGAAATGTATTTATACATTTAGAAATGTAGAATTTATTTAGAATAATGTTGTACTTAGAAATGTATTTATTTAGTAATTTATTGATTTAGAAATGTTTATTTAGAAAATAATGTATAAATTAAATAAATGGATTTATTTAGAATATTTAAATTTTTGTATTCATTTATTTATCTAGAAAAGCATTTAGAAATTTATTTATTTAGTAATTTATTGATTTAGAAATGTATTTATTTAGTTAGAAATTCAGAAATGATACATATTTGTATGTTACTTCATTTTTGCTTATCATAAATTGTGCTTTGTATAATTTTTTTACAGTTTAAACTTGACTAAACAGCCATTGGATGTATTTTAAACACAGAACTGTTGTGAAAGATGGACCCCCCCCCCCCCCCCCCCCCCCCCCCTCACGAGCTGTTATGTATTTTTACATAAATATCTCTGAATATCTCCTTCCTCCCACCTGAATTTGGAGCATGCGAGGCCTTTGAGTTTTGGAGACTCATTTTCATAATCTCTCTACACAGCAGTGAAACTCATAAGCGTCTGACAGCTCCGGCAGAAGAGAGTTTAATGATGCAGGCCAAATGCCTTATTTGAGTAATATCTAGGAAAAGGCAAAGGCATTAAACGAGCCGTTTGTCCCGTACTGTTACCGTCTCATCATACGATCCACTGACACTGTCTGCGTCTGATTCTGTTTAATGCAGATGAGCATGCATTCAGTGTATAATGTGTGTGTGTGTGTGTGTGTGTGTGTGTGTGTGTGTGCAGGGGGAAGGAGTTCGGTCACGATGTGGACTTCATCATTAAAACACCTGAGGCTGGACAGGAGGATGTGATTCTGCCCGCGGTGATCGAGCGATTCAAAAGCCAGGTACAAAAACACCTTCTGCTGAAAAAGCTTTTATCTGTAGATTGTTTATTTGGAGTACTAGTGCACATTGCACATTTCTTAATATGAAGACTAAAATGTGTTTTAATGTCACTGTTGATGAGGATTGTATACTATCTTTGAATAATGTCTGTCTTTAAATGCAAGACATTTAAAGTGTACCTGAAGTGTGCTTGCAATAGTTCCACTTTAGCACAATAAAATATACTTCAGCACTACTTCCACACAATTAAAGTGCATTAAGCACAAAATTAGATGTTCCAGTTTAGCAGACTTTAGTACCAGAAGTACAATTGCAGGGTATTTATATTAAGCACATAAATATGTAAATTTCTTTGTATTATACTTATTTTATTATATTTAAAATGCATTTTAGTATATTTATCATTCATTCATTCATTTCTTCATTTTTTTTTTTTTTTTACTTTAGTTTGCTGGAAAACTTTGTAGAAAATCAACAACAAAACAGATGTAAAAAATCAATAACATTTTATTATTATTTTATTTCACACGCAAAACATTTGTTTACTTTATATGCATATTAGAATGTATTTATTTATATGCATATTAGAATTTATTACTATTTTAGTGTCTAATAGTTTTTTTTTTTTTTTTTGTCTTATTTAGTTTTTGCTATTAGCATTTTAACGTTTAATTGCTGTTTGGTCACTGTTGAAAATCTATATTTCAGTCAAAGTGAAATATTGCATTTCCCACACATGATTACGGGGTTGGGTTAAGATTTGTGAGGTCTGAGTATATGAATGTGGTGTTTTTGTGGATGAAGTGTAAATGTAAGCACTGGTTCTTGCTGTGTTTTGCTGAAGTCACATGGATCGTCTTGAGGAAAGTTTCTCATCAGATGTGCTGGAGTGTGTCTGATGCTCTCTGTGATTTCATCGATGTTTCGTGGTTTTGATTGGCCTGTACTAGCAGAGAAGGCCTTTAATGGTCACTCTTTTCTCTAATGTTTGGCAGCTGATTACAGAGCAGGAAAGAAAGACGAATCAGGAGAGCAGTGTGAAAACACACCTGGTTTTTAGGGTGATGATTTGTAGACCAGCCCTTAAAGACATTAGACATTATAGTGATTTTGCCACAGTGTTTGGGGTTGTAGGAGCTCTACTTCATATTGTTACAAACAACAGTGTTTACTATGGTAAAATCAAAGGTTTGATTTTGACATTGGTGAGGACGTAACAGCAGACAACACCCTAATATTTCTGCATTTATGATAGACTTGTGACCACAGTTTCATGTCATCTAAAGTCTTTATGTATAGTTATGGTAGCCAACATACTCATAATTCATAAAGAAAGCTTTAGCATATCCATTAGACAATAATTACACATCATTACAGCAGCATCAGAGCGCTGGGTGTTTTAATCACGTACAGTACATCATTTTATTTTAATATTAAAAATGAATCGGAGAAATCTCTACTGCAAGCTCTTATTTCAGTTTTGTTTTTTAGTTTGTGGATATTTCAGCAACAGTTTGCTTTGTGCCTTCAGTTTAACTACATGAACTAGAGAGGGTAAACTTTATCATTCGACTGAATTGTGCACGTATGTTTTAAACACTATTGCAAGTGTCTTTTCTCTCTGTTTTAAAGGGGTTTTCTTTGAATCGTTTGACTACGCAGAAGAGTATATATGGAAATATAACTTAATTGTGCTTCCTGCAAGCTAAATTTCACATACATAAACAAAAATCTGGCTCTAAACCTCTCTTTTTTTATTCAAAGTTGTTTTAGATGAGTATATGGGAAATATCCAAAGCTCTGTTCATCCTAAAGCAGTCAAAACTGCATCTCTATATTCATAGGAGTCCTCTTAAATTGTGAATTTATTACTTTTTTCTTTCTGTTTTGTATTAACCTGGCAACACATCCCTTTTGAAAATATAACCATGGTTTCTATCTATCTATCTATCTATCTATCTATCTATCTATCTATCTATCTATCTATCTATCTATCTATCTATCTATCTATCTATCTATCTATCTATCTATCTATCTATCTATCTATCTATCTATCTATCTATCTATCTATCTATCTATCTATCTATCTATCTTTTGCATTTGCATTTGTTTAGGCTACACTGTAAAAAATTAAAAAAAGTTGAGCCAACTAAATATTTTAAGGCAACCAGCTTCAGCAGATTTTTGAGTTTTCTCAACTTTTAAGTTTTAAGTTTATACAACAAAAAGTTGAGAATCTCCTACAAAAATAAGAGAGAGAACTCAAAAATCTGCTGAAGCTGGTTGCCTTAAAATGTTTAGTTGGCTCAACTTTTTAAAATGTTAATTTTTTTTTTACAGTGTATACTTTCTTTCTTTCTTTTTTATTTGTTTTGTTTTTATAACTGTATTGCCTTAATGGTTTAATAATAGGCTAGTTATATAGTCCCGATTTGAATCAAATGATCCACGATACGGGATCCGCTTGGAGCTCTTCGAAACCGTGAATCATTTTGCGATGCAAAGGTTTACAGAGTTCAAAAAGCTCTGTTTCACTCATCAATACTTGCTTTTTAAATCACATGCGATGTCAAAATAAAAAAAAAATCAAAGGCTTTATTGATCTGGTTTTGCTAGTGAATCGCTTGAACTAAATGATCATGTCATGTATAAAGAAAGCCCGGAGGATCATCCAGCCACCCGTCCCACAGACTGCTCTCTCTGCTGCCCTCAGGAAGACGTCTCCGCAGCATCCGATCCCGCACTAGCCGACTGAGGGATAGCTTTTTTCCTCAGGCTATCAGGCTAATGAACAGTCAGAACTAATACACCTACAGCATGCTCCCACCTTACGGTATGCCACGCACTGCACTTTAATTCCAACACAGTTCAAACTGGACTGACAGTTCAATAGAAATCAGTTTAAAGCATCCAGTCTCTCACACCATTGACGTGAATGTTCAATTTATTAGTATATATTGTAATAAATATTTGAGCAATTGTTGTTGTCTGATTGTATTAGTCTGTATATTGTTTTACTGTGATAGTCAAAGTAAAAAAAAAAAACTAAACAAATGGGAGAAGCAGATGGACACAAAAATCACTGTTGCACATGGATAGAAGAACAAAACTATTCTCCTTTGCTCTTTCTACTGTATATGTGACCCTGGACCACAAAACCAGTCATAAGGGTCAATTCTCTGAAATTGAGATGTATACTTAATCTGAAAGCTGAATAAATAATCTTTCCATTCATGTATGGTTTGTTAGGATAGGACAATATTTGTCTGAGATAGAACTATTAGAAATTCTGGAATCTGAGGGTGAAAAAAAATCTAAATATTGAGAAAATCACCTTTAAAGTTGTTCAAATGAAGTTCTTAGCAATGCATATTACTAATTAAAAATTAAGTTTTGATATATTTATGGTAAGAAATGTACTAAATATCTTCATGGAACACGATCTTTACTTAAAGTCCTACTGATTTTTGGCATAAAAGAAAAATCTATAATTTTGACCCATACAATGGATTTTTGACCATTGCTACAAATATACCCCAGAGACTTAAGACTGGTTTTGTGGTCCAGGGTCACATATGTGCTCAGATATGACAGAAGGGATTTGAACATCACAGTAGTGTGGAAGTGTAAAATGTTTCTGTGAAACTGAGTGATGAAGTGATGATGGACTTCAGGACACTGAAGCTGGAGACAGATTTATTGATAAAGTGAATCCTAGTTTAGTTTGCTGAGCTGATCTTTTGTTCATTGAGAGTTTCTAGTTTTGAAGGTTTTTGTGCTCTCAGTATCGGTTTAGTTTCAGTAAAATTAATGCTGATTTAGATTTTGTTTATTAAGTTGAAGCAAATGAAAGGAAATTAATCAAAGAAGTTAAAGAGATTTTTATTTCATTTGTGTGTGTGTTTTTATATATTTTTTTATAACCGTTGTTGTTTAATATTATTATTCAATAAATAATATTTTATATAAATAATAGTAGCATTTAATAATAGTATTTAGTATTGGGAAACAGTGTGTGTGTTCGTGATGGTGATTTTAGTTTCATTGTTCCGCCATTAGACGGCGACAAGAGACTGTTTTATGAGCCAGCAGTAAAGACTTTTAAATTGAAAGAGACTGAAATGGGGTTGTAAAGAAGGAAGTTATTTTTACTTTCAACAACTGCTTGTAAAACACAGCCAACAAATGCACTGAGCAGCGCTGTCACCAGAAATCACCCTTAACAGATGAAAGGATAGTATGACAAAGATATCGCTTTCCTCAGCGGACACTCAAACTAATGATTTATTGTGAATATGAGATTGATCTGAAGAATGAATGCTGTATTAGATGCAGGTAATCACACTCCCTCAGTCAATCTCTCACTCATAATACTCTACTCCACATAATAAACAGCTTTTAAAGTGCCCCTATTATGTATTTTTGAAAATGACCTTTCATGCAGCGTGTGACACAGCTCTAAGTGAATGAAAACATCCTGCTAAGTTTTAAATCTGAAAGTGGACCGTGTATAAAGTTATTGTCTCAAAAGAAAGAGTCAACTCTGAATCATTGAAACGAGTCGTTTTTCAAACGAATCCCAGGCCGTTTCATGGTGACATCAACATGAAACATTAGCATATTGCCCACCTACTTGTTGCGTGCGCAGACCTGGGAAAACTTGATTTTCACGTTGGTCTGAATGAAAATGGAAATTCATTCTTTGCCACTAGGTGCTGCTTTTGGAGCAGTAAATATAGCTGTTTCCCCGGTAACGCTGTACACAATGCAGCACTGGGCTCACAAACACTGCTTTATCAGGCATTACAGGCGTGATGAAATTAAAATGGAATCAGCCAATCGGACCGCAGATTAGCGTCACGCAAAGGAGGTGTTTGGAAAAATGAATCGTTGAGTGAATCGTTTGGGAGTGGTTGAGCAAATAAGGTAAAAATAAATGCACATTATATTGTGCAATAAATGCACATTGCATGCATGTCGACCTGTTGTTGGGGACTCCCAAAACCAAAATATGAACCTTTCATAACCATAATAGCGGCGCTTTAATACATTAATACAATAAGCTTTCAATGAAGCAACTCAATGCTCCTTTGTTATTAGCTCTAAAGTTACGTTTTGGAATTAGTGATGGAGGCTAGGGTTCAGCTCTTAAACTGTCCGTTGCAGAAGGAAGTAGTTCTGCACAAAAGAGGGTTTTTAAAGACACTGCGTTGTTTCTTTTTAACTTACACACGTGTGGCATCGAACTGTTGTATAAATGCAATATCCTATGGCTGTATATCAGCATAGCCGTGATTACCTACTGTACAGCCGAATCACAGCCATGCTGATATACAGCCATATTGCACTGCTATCTCCAGTATAGATGTCTCATTTGATTATAATTATGATCTAGCCTTGACACATCATGAAGTGCTGTGTGCATGTAATGTAGACATGGTGTTAGGTGTTTATTTGAGACTCATTGGTAAAGAGCTGGTTGAGTGCAGAGGTCAGTAGATAAGACATCTGCACATGAGAAGGCATTTCTGCTGCAGATGGAGCAGAGACATGGACATGAGAATGTGAATACTATAAGCAGAGATAGATGGAGCCGCTACAAGCGAACAAGAGCGATGAAACACGTGTGTTGTTGCCACCTGGAAGCCTGGAGGAGTTCATGCGGCGAGTGAGTGGGAGGCGACGGGCCGATGATGGGTTGCCTGTCGCCCTATCTGTCATTTCAGAGATTAAAAATAACCCAGCGCCTGCACTTCTTCCTCTTTCGCTTTGTAATGCTTGCTATCCGTCCTTATACATTGTCATTAGCTTATGTGTTAGAAACATTTCACACTGATCACACCTGCATTCAGATCTGATCTCGAGGGAAACAAACATTACAAATGAGAACAGCTCAATCGCTTCTCCTTGACAGTAAAACAACTGAATTGAGAGCAGAAAGAGACTTTAGCTCAAGTGTCCATGTCCAAGCTTTCCATTTTATATCATTACTGTCTTGGAGACATGTTTCTCTACATAAGAAGAAGAAAAATACACACACACACACACGTACTGTGAATTCTAATCTCTTTGTTCTCATAAGATTTATGTTTCTGCCAAGATTAATCCAAAACCAATGAATGAAATTAATACATTTACATTCCCCCCCCCCCCCCAAAAAAAAATAAAAAATAAAAAACCAACAGCAGACCTACACTACCACTCAAACGTTTGGGATCGGTAAGATTTATTTATTTTATTAAATCTTTTTTTTTTTTTTTTTAAATCAAGGAAGAAATTAAAAGACATTTATAATGTTACAAAAGATTTCTATTTAAAATAAATGCTGTTCTTTTGAACTTTCTATTCATCTAGGAATCCTGAAAAATAAAATGTATCACAGTTTCCACAAAAATATTGTGCAGCACAACTGTTTTCAACATTGATAATAATCAGAAATGTTTGTTGATCAGTAAATCAGTATATTATTATGATTTCTGAAGATCATGTGACACTGAAGACTGGAGTAATGATGCTGAAAATACAGCTTTGATCACAGAAATAAATTACATTTTAAAATATATTCACATAGAAAACAGCTGTTTTAAATTGTAATAATATTTCACAATTTGTACTGTATTTTTGATCAAATAAATGCTGTCTTGGTGAGCAGAAGAGACCTACAAAATCTAACCAACCTCAAACTTTTGAATAGTGATTTTAGATCCTGAGACCAAGTTGAAACTAAAAAGAAACTTAACTCAGATCTCAAGTTTTCTGAGTTGTGCAAGAGAAACCGCTGAGAATAAAAATCCCGTGTCCATCCTCCTTGCCTCCAGGGGGCGAGAGACAGCTGGTGATTAAGTGGTGGTAAAGAAGGTCGATTTTAAGTCGAGTAACCTTGTCATGCTAGATGTTGCCCCTCTAGGCTCATGGCATCACATCATGGTGTTTTATTCATCCAGCCTGCGGAGAGAGTGAGCAGTAAAATACATCTGAAAGGATAAGAAATGTCCTTGTGTAAAGGCGCCTGCATCATTTTTTATTTATCAGGTTTTTTTGGCTGCTCAAGAAGGTCAGTCTCAGATGATCCAGCGGGTCGTGGCGGTAGAGCTGTGAATTTATATATTTCCTCTGACCCCTGTGGTTAACATTAACTCGTTGTCACTTGTCAGGGTAGATTATAAAGCGAATATAATCAGTGGTTTTGTGTGTGTGGCGCTGAAGCCTCTGCAGAGCCGGTCCTGGACAGTTGCTGGCATCGACACCTCAATCAATAGGCAGAAGTGTTGGGTCAGTGATTCTTCATCCCCCGCTGATCGAACCTTTAGCCATGAGTCTTAAACTGTCAAACAAGCCAACACAAACCCACCAGTTTTATTTCATACTGTGTAACTCACTGAACTCAGTTCATTACAGGGAATTGAGAACCACTCGTCCCCAAAAATACTCATATGCACACACATTTATATTCACTGTAGTGTGTATCACACCAACCAATACTTAATACTATTTATTTTCATATTTTTCTCATCTGGACTAAAATTCCCTAGATATTGCTTGAATATGTTCTGATTCTTTATGATTGTTTTGTAAATATTGAATATATCAAAAAGTTTGAAATATTTTGTTTTCACTTGAACATTTTTACATTTAAACCTGGACTAAACCATGCCAGTGTTTTTTTTTTAGTATCATAAAAAAAAAAAAAAAAAAAAAAAAAAAAAAAAATATATATATATATATATTTTTTTTTTTTTTTTTGTCAATATTTTGAATTCATTTTTATTTTTTTTTATTTTTGTTTTAGTTAAATTTTAAGTAATTTTGTTGTGTATTTTTGTCATATATTGTCAAGTAGTTATATATGTGTGTGTGTGTCTATAGAGTTTTAACATTCATTTAACATTTATTTCACACAATTATTTATTTATTTATTTTTCCTTATTTATTTTTATGGTTTTAGTTTGTATTAGTTTTAGTTAACTATAATAACCCTGAAATATGCCCTAGATATTGATTGAAAATTGTCCTTTTGAAAATCTGTCTTTATAGTTTAAATATTTTATAATAGAAACATTTGTTTAATTTTTTTTTCTCCATTTTAATCTGGATTAAAACATGCCAGAAAAGAAGTGTAGATATTGATTGAACATATTCTGATTCTTTTTGCTTAATAAGAGTAATAATAATAATAATAATAAAATTTGTATTCTTTTGCACTTTAATCTGTAACATTTGTTTTACTTTATATATTTTTATGGTGTATTTTATTGTATTTAAATCTAGAGTTCTTGTTGTTACAAGAAAAATGTTATTAAACTTGTATAAGAGGACAGAACTTTTTGTAACTTAGTTCAATATCATGATAAATCCATCAGCAATTATTGTTATATTGTTATTGCACAAAATAATGCAAGTGCATAAAATATATATACTTGCATTATTTTGTGTGTTTTAAATTTTGCATTGTATAATGTCGATACCGATATTAGGGATTTTAAAAAAGTCCGATATCAATATATCGGCCAATATTCTTTGTGTATATTATAGTACAGTGCCAGTCAAAAGTTTGGACACTTCCCATTCGTGTGTCCAAACATTTGACTGGTACTGTATATATAATACAGTATATACAGTGGTGTGAAAAAGTGTTGGCCCCCTTCCTAATTTAGAAATTTTTTGCATTTTTGTCACACTTTAATGTTTCTGTCACGGAATGACCCTCGGACAAAGGAATAAAGGTAGAACAGGTGAGTTTATTATCAGCAATAGGTGCGGGTGCAGATGAAAGGTGAATGTCCTGAGTGATGAAGGGTTTCTTGACTTGAAGAAGCTTGTAACCTTGATTCTTGTATCGCAGGAGATGGTGGGGCGGAGATGGAAGTAAGCACACACCTCGGATGAGGAGTATGGAGATGATTCACAAAGCGATGGAGACTTGAGAGGATGTTGGAGCCTCAGCCTAGGAACTGGTTCCAAGGTTCGCAGGAATCATCCGACTTCCTGAATCTTCCTTTCCGTCTGCCCGTTTGACTGAGGATGATATCCCAATGAGAGACTTATGGTCACACCTACGAGCGAGAAGAAGGCCTTCCAGACTCTGGATATAAACTGTGGGCCGCGGTCTGCAACAATGTCTTCTGGAATTCTGTAGTATCTGAAGACGTGGTTAAACAATCTCAGCTCTCCATGGCAGTGGGCAGGCCCTTGAGTGGGAGAAGTCGACAGGACTTTGAGAATCGATCAATGACTACAAGGATACATGTGTTACCATCCGAGGCTGGCAGATCTGTGATGAAATCGACTCCTAGGTGTGACCAGTGGCGATTGGGGACAGGCAGCGGAAGGAGCTTGCCGGATGGAAGATGGCGCGGACTCTTGGAGATGGCACAGTCGGAACAGCCTTGGACGAACCTTCTCACATCCCTAGACATTTTAGGCCACCAGAAGCGGTCCTTTAGCAGTGAGAGGGTGCCGTTGGCCCTTGGGTGGCCAGTGCCCAGCGATGTGTGAGTGGAGTGGATCAGAGGGGTGCGTTGTGCTTTGGGGACATACTGCAACCCCTGGCTGTGGAGGCATTGGAGGGAGACGCTGGACTGGATGTCCATTGGATGGGGTTGATGAAGATTTTTTTGGGAATGATGGTCTCTGGTCGCTCACTGACCTCTTCAGGAGCATGCAGATGGGAAAATGCATCCGCTTTAACATTCTTAGGCCCTGGGCGGTAGGAGATGGTAAAGTTGAATCGGGTTAAGAATAGCGCCCATCTAGCCTGACGCGGTTAAGTCGCTTGGCATCTCGCAAGAGATTCTTGTGGTCAGTGGGCTGAGCTTGCGGGAGAAAAAGGCGCATGGATGGAGTTTGGCTGGAGTCCCCTGCTGCTGAGAAAGCACCGCTCCTACCCCAGTGGTGGAGGCATCAACCTCAGCTATGAAGGACTTATTGGGGTCTGGATGGGCAAGGAGCAGTGCACTGGTGAAGGCTCTCTTGAGGGTTTCAAAGACTTCTGTGGCTGTTGGTGACCAGGACAGAGATTTGGACTTGCCTCTCAACAGACTGGTGAGTGGGTTGGTTATGGAGCTGTAGTTGTGGATGAATCTTCTGTAGAAGTTCGAGAATCCCAGGAATCGTTGAAGTGCCTTGATGGTAGTTGGAACTGGCCAATTCCTGATGGCCTCTACCTTCCCCTCGTCCATCTGGATGCCACTGTGATCGATGATGTATCCAAGGAACTTGAGCAAGAGATTGAAATCTTTCAGGCGTTGCAGGACCTCCGAAACGTGGTGGCGATGTTCGGCCATGCTCCAGGAGTAGATAAGGATATCATCAATGTAGACAAGGACGAATCGATGGAGATACTCCCGGAGAACCTCATGCATGAAGTCCTGGAATACAGAGGGGGCGTTTACTAATCCATATGGCATTACGAGATACTTGTTGTGGCCAGTAGGGGTGATGAAGGCGGTCTTCCACTCGTCCCCCTCACGTATCCGGATGAGGTTATACGCACTGCGGAGGTCTATCTTGGTGAACACAGCAGCTCCGCGGAGATGTTCTAGTGCCGCTGGGACGAGGGGAAGTGGATACCGGAATTTCACCTTAGCCTTGTTGAGTGCCCGGTAGTCTATGCAAGGCCTCAAACCTCCGTCCTTCTTTGCCACGAAGAATGATGAGTATGGAGATGATCCACAAAGCGATGGAGACTGGAGAGGACGTTGGAACTAGGAGCAGAAGGTAACTCTGGAAAAGACACAACAGGTAAGTAAACAAGGTAGGTATCTCAATGTATTGGTAGGATATCATGGAGAGAGTCCACTATGTCTGAACGAGATCGGACATCGAGTGAAGTGAGGTGTGTGCTTATAAATGCTGGCTGATGAGGGAGTTGATGACTTGCAGGTGCGTATGGTTAATACTCAGGTGATGGAGTGCGTTGTGATTGGGTGAGTGAGCCTGACCGATCTGTGACAGTTTCAGATCATCAAACAAATTTAAATATTAATCAAAGATAACACAAGTAAACACAACATGCAGTTTTTAAATGAAGGGTTTTTTTATGAAGGGAAAACAAAATCCAAACCCACATGGTCCTGTGTGAAAAAGTGTTTGAACCTTCCCAGGAGTGGCCGGCCGACCAAAATTACCCCAAGAGCGAAGCGACGACTCATCCAAGAGGTCACAAAAGACCCCACAACAACATCTAAAGAACTGCAGGCCTCACTTGCCTCAGTTAAGGTCAGTGTTCATGACTCCACCATAAGAAAGAGACTGGGCAAAAATGGCCTGCATGGCAGAGTTCCAAGACGAAAACCGCTACTGAGCAAAAAGAACATAAAGGCTCGTTTCAGTTTTGCCAGAAAACATCTTGATGATCCCCAAGACTTTTGGGAAAATACTCTGTGGACTGACGAGACAAAAGTTGAACTTTTTGGAAGGTGTGTGTCCCATTACATCTGGCGTAAAAGTAACACAGCATTTCAGAAAAAGAGCATCATACCAACAGTAAAATATGGTGGTGGTAGTGTGATGGTCTGGGGCTGTTTTGCTGCTTCAGGACCTGGAAGACTTACTGTGATAAATGGAACCATGAATTCAGCTGTCTACCAAAAAATCCTGAAGGACAATGTCCGGCCATCTGTTCGTGACCTCAAGCTGAAGCGAACTTGGGTTCTGCAGCAGGACAATGATCCAAAACACACCAGCAAATCCACCTCTGAATGGCTGAAGAAAAACAAAATGAAGACTTTGGAGTGGCCTAGTCAAAGTCCTGACCTGAATCCTATTGAGATGCTGTGGCATGACCTTAAAAAGGTGGTTCATGCTCGAAAACCCTCCAATGTGGCTGAATTACAGCAATTCTGCCAAGATGAGTGGGCCAAAACTCCTCCACAGCGCTGTAACAGACTCATTGCAAGTTATCACAAACGCTTGATTGCAGTTGTTGCTGCTAAGGGTGGCCCAACCAGTTATTAGGTTTAGAGGGCAAGCACTTTTTCACACAGGGCCATGTGGGTTTGGATTTTGTTTTCCCTTCATAATAAAAAACTTCATTCAAAAGCATGTTGTGTTTACTTGTGTTATCTTTGATTAATATTTAAATTTGTTTGATGATCTGAAACATTAAAGTGTGACAAACATACAAAAACATAAAAAATCAGGAAGGGGTCCAACACTTTTTCACACCACTATACATAAACGAATATATATACATAGACATTTTTAGCAATGATAACTTAAATGTGGTGATCAAACACTCACAATGATGTAACAAATATATGTAATGGAGGCAGAGTATTTAACAATTTAACAAACTTTATTATCCAAATCAGTGCACTTAGCAGTAAACTTCACTTCACTTCACTTACACTTAATGCATTTTTCAAATAGCGAGCAGACGTGAAGTCAGTCATGTGTAATTTCCTCGAAGAATTATGCGCACTATGCATGCTGTGATCTACCGCTGCACAGCAATCACGTTCAACAGTTGCAGCAGAAGCTGGTGAATCAAAGGCGGCGCGGTTCAAACGTGCTGTGCAAACACAAGCTAATCTTTGCTCTCGGGGCAGCGGGTTTGAAGTCTCTGTCTCCTGCTCGCTACCAATGTGGCATTACATCAGCCGTTGTCATGGTGACACACTTTCTGTTGTCCTCTGCATCAGCTGTTTGTCCAGGCCTTCAAAAGAGACCGGAGAAAAACATCAAATGCACAAAAATGCTGAAGCATCAGATAGTGTTTGCAAAAACATGCACGCCTGGTTGCGCTGTTTATGTGTGCGTGTAGCTGTTTTGATTTTTTTTTTTTTAAATCACTGATGTTGTAGCTGTCACCTTAGCATGGATTATTTTTAATAAAAATTAGATTTTTATCTCTAAGTAAACATGAAACCATATTTGCAACCCTCTAATGTGACATATTTCAGAATGAGAGTCCAAACAGCTGATAAAAACATCACAATAATCCACAAGTAATCCACACCACTACATCATTAAGATGGTTTTAACTAAAATATGAGTCAATAATCCATAATTCTGACGGCACCCATTGGTGATCCATTGGTGACTACATTTCTTCATTTCTACATGCTACATTTCTACATTCTACATGCTACATTTCTCCAAATCTGATGAAGAAACAAACTCATCTATATCTTGGATGGCCTGAGGGTGACTAAATGTTCAGCATATTTACATTTTTGGGTGAACTATTCCTATATAAATTCAGCCCAACTGAAGACATACAGATGTATGGACTGCACTTACTACTATAATTCATTTTAATCAGATGAATGCAATGCATTGAGGACTGCTGAGATGTTTTCTGATTAAATAATGGCTTGTAGTGTGATGCTAAGGACCGCAGTAACTTAGTGCTGTAGCTCTCTCTGTGTCGGGAAGTGAAATGTTCCCTGTGATTGTGAATGAAAACGCCTCGTTGTTTCACAGCTGCAAGACCAGGGAATTCTGCCTTTACTTTCACAAAGCCTGAGCGTGTGTCTGTACATACAGTCGGAGTCTATAAAAGGCATTGTACACAATAAATATTGTTGGCTCTGTGACAGATTGCTTGCATTTCTCTATTGCCGCTTGGGATAAAAGTGTTTAAAAAATCCATAAATGCAAATCTAAATGTAAAAGTGTCTTTTAAATGGATAAATGTAAAATGCAAAACTTTATAGGTGTAAATCGCTGTTAGCATCTAAATTCATTCTGTTAAACTTCATCTTTCCTGTGCTTTAGATTCATACGGTGCAGCTTCAGCCTCACATTTACTGCCAAAAGTGAAGTGTTGCAAAGTCCACTCCCATCGCATGCGAAGTAGTGGGCAAACATAGCTGCAAAAGCACAGATGCACAGGAAATAGTGCACCATCTGGACACTTTTGGCTCCTGTGATGAGAGATGCTCTAATCCTAAACTCACGTACTGTATGGGACAGATACAGCGGCCATGAGCGCTCAGATGCAGCCCGAGTGTGTTAACATTAAAAACATTAATTGTTCAAATTTTTTTTTTTTTTTTTCATTTTTTATTTTATTTTAATTGTAGATTTATATATATAATTATTACCCTTTCATCAACTTTGAAGTACTGTTGACTGTGTGTTTTTAAGTCTTTTTAAGAAAAACATCTATGATAGCATCTGCTGAGTGATGATGTGTCTCAGTATCAGAGTGTGGTTCACAGAGAAGCGTACGGCAGGCGTTGAGGTAATTTTTTACACAGGGTTACAGGACTGGTCTGTGGGTTTAACGGATGGAGAGGGCGGCGGGAGCTGGAAGCCTCAGGCAGTTATTGCTCTTTAAGACGAGCGCTGCAGATTTATGGCCTGTGAGAGGGATACAGTAGAGCGACCGTTATTAAGGGGGCTGCAATTAAACTGACAATTTGTAATGTAAATCATCTTATTTCTGCCCCCGTCAGGCCCTGGATAATCAGAGTGGCTCGCAGGCGGCGGAAATCAATTCTCCATCTTTTTTCTCCTCTTCCTTCCCTCCCTCATATGTTTATTTCTCTCTCTGCTCTCATACAAACTGTCTTCACTTGCTCATTAAATTAATTTTTTCTCTGTCTTTCTGTCGGTCTAGCTTTCTTCATCGACCCTTTATTCCTTTACCTTTTTTCCCTTCTTATTTTTCTGTTACTTTAGTGTTTATATTCTATTATAGTACTCATATATATATATATATTTAAAACTTGATTTATTTTTATATTTTCTGTTTTCATTTAATTTTAGTTTAGGTTGTGTGCTTTTGTTTTTTATTTATTTATTTTATTCATTTTTTGTTTATTAGTTTTGTTTTTTATTGAGCTTTAATATATTTCATGTCAGTTTTAGTAATTTTAGCTTTTCAACTTAAACCTATTTCAGTTAGTTACCAAAGCTGCATATCTAATTTTTATTTATTAGTTGATGTACTAGAATCCCTAAAACTGAAATAAAGATGAATAAAAACTATATAGACATTAAATAAATACATGAAAAAATAAATGCATGAATGATAAAAACAACAACTTTGCTAAAAGGTGAACTAAAAATTTAAATAAAAATTCAAAAATAATAAAATATAAATAAAACTAAAATATAATAATAAAATAATTAATACTCATTCAGAATATTAATAATTACAACATTTAAATAATTAAAAATATAAAAACTAATAATAAAATAGTAAATTATAAAAACAAATTCAAAATATTAATAACGTCTGTCAACTGCCAATGATACTAAAATAAAATAAATTAAAATATTAATTAAAAATAGTATCTTAATAATTGTAAAATAAGGCTGCGCCCATTTCCTTCATTCTTCTGTGCATACATTGCATTTTCTTTCTCTCTCTCTTCATTTAAAGCTACGCTGCTCTTTATTTGTTGTGACTGTACAGAGCAGGAGTCGTGAATTGATTTTATTTCTTGTGAAGTGGAACCGTTTAACGCAGATGGAGAAAGACATCCCGCTGCTCTGGGATCCAGCCTTATAATTTAAGAGGAATTGTATTTCAGGTTCTGTATTCTTTAACAGAATGGGAAGCGATTGAGGTTTGGTGAATGGCTCAACGGTTCGACTATTAGCACACTTCAGTCCAATCACACGGCTGTGTTGAGTTTATTTAGCGCTGGCGCTCTGATGTGTCTGCAAATAACGACTTCTATCTGTCACCAAATCATTTGTTAAATCAAGCAAACTCTTATTCAAGGTGAAAATTACATCAGGCTTCATCGGTGTGGGCCGATGGCTTCAGGACGGTCCAGTGGAACTGCAAGATACAAAATGCATTGCTTTTTCATTTCCATTTGGTTAACATGGAGTATAAGAGGAAAACAAAGACAAATTGCAAAATTATGCAGAAAAATATTTATGTTTTGTCTGGAAAATAAATGCAGGAGGACTGTAACAACTGTTTACTGAGGGCATTTTTATTTGTGGATTTTTGCCGCATTGATGCAGTAATTCATGCAAAAGGAGGCCCAACCAAGTATTGAGTGCATAGAAGCCTGACATTTCTGTTTAAAATATCCTTCTTTTAAAATTTTATGTAATATTCTAATTTTCTGAGACTCTTTTGGGTTTTCATTATCTGTAAGCCATAATCATCAAAGTTTCAAGAAATAAAGGCTTGAAATATTTCACTCTATGTGTAATGAATCTATATAATATATGGGTTTCACTTTCTGAAATCAGTGACAAAAAATATTGACTTTTTTCATGATATTGTAATGTTTTGAGATGTACCTGTCTCAAATATATATATATATATATATACACGGCCCGAGACTCGAACCCGCAACCTTTGGATTACGAGTCCAACTCTCTAACCATTAGGCCACGACTTCCCCGTATATATATATATATATAGACTATACAGTATATATATATATATATATATTAATGATTTACATTTAGTTTTGCATTTATATATTCACACTTATGTCTATTATGTATTCCAGTTTGCATTTATATATATATATATATATACTGCATACTCGCGATTTACATGTATGCATTCATATTTATAACTATATTCTGATTTATTTACTTTCATACTAATATTTAGATATTCAGATTGACTTCTATATATTCTGTTTTACATTGATAACTATTTATTTAGATTGACAGATTTTATATAATTATGTGTAATTGTTTTACATAATTATCAGCTCTTCATAAATATGAATAATACATTTGAATTTTACATTATACATTTTAAAATTTGACCTTTATGACTGGTTTTGTGGTCTAGGGTCACATATGCTTGAATTGTGAAAACAAAACGAATGAGTATAAAATGTAGATGTTTTTATATTTTCTCTCTATTTTTTACTCAGAACATCCTGCTGTACTCAGACCTCCAGGAGTCGACCTTTGACCTGCGGCAGCTGCCGACTCACCGCTTCGATGCCATGGATCATTTCAGCAAGTGTTTCCTGATCGTGAAGCTGAAGCAGGAGACGGATGTGAGAGCGGGACGGGACTGGAGAGCCGTGCGTGTGGATCTGGTGGCTCCGCCGCTGGAGCGCTTCGCTTATGCACTGCTGGGATGGTCGGGATCCACGGTACGAGCTCAGATATATAGAGCACCCAAAAATCAAGCACAACCCTGACACATCTTTCACATGCTCAAAAAAAAAATGTAGGCATAAATTTAAGATTTATATATTTGAATTGCATATCAAATGCCCATGCATTAAACTTAATGTGATGCATATTTGTCAGTTCTGCATTAAAAATAAATTAATTAATTAAATACATAATTGCATAATGTTTTAATAGTGATTTAATTTTATGTAAATTAATCATAATTTTGAAATGTATAAAATAATATATATACTGTATATATGCAGTTAGTTGGTTAATTAGTTTGTTAATAATTTGTGTGAAAATATTACTACATAATGCACAGTGTATACTTAATAGTAACTACTAAAAAAGCAATAATAATAAAAATTTTCATTTAAATGTATTTTTTTTATTAAAAATTACATATTAACTTAAAAAATTTGTAACTAAGAAATAATAATAATATATTTTTTTATTGAATTAAAAGTTAGATATTTATTTATACAGTTATATTTATAAATTTGTATTGAAAAATTCTAAATAAATTGTTTAATTATTTAAAAATATATCTACACCTGGTTATTTTGTATTTAAAACCATTCAGTTTATTAGTGCTATTAATAAAATCTGACCTGTTTCATTTATGTACACTGTACAGAATTTCCACCTTAAATTGTTACGTGTAATAAAATTGACTGTAAAAGTCATTTTAACTTAACTTATATGAAACTGAAACTTATATGAAAATGTATTTTTATTTTTTATTAAAAAAATGTATATTACCTTAAGAAAAATTGTAACTAAGAAAAAGCAATAATAATAATAAAAATAATTATTTTTTTTATTAAAAGTTAAATATTTAAATACGTAAAATAAAAACTCATGAATTAAAAACCAAATTTGAAATTAATTAAATTAATTTGATATGTTTCCATGACTTATATTCGTTACATTTATATAGTGCTTTCCTAGGCACACAAAAGCGCTTTACATAGTAAGGGGGGTATCTCCTCGTACACCACCAGTGTGCAGCATCCACCTGGATGATGCGACGGCAGCCATAGCGCGCCAGAACACACACCAGCTTACGGGTGGAGAGGAGACAGCGATGAAGCCAATCAGTAGATATGGGGATTGTTAGGAGGCCATGATGGTCAGAGAGGCCAATGGGTAAATTTGGCAGGATGCCGGGGTTACACCCCTACTCTTTTTCGAAGGACATCCTGGGATTTTTTATGACCACAGAGAGTCAGGACCTCAGTTTAACGTCTCATCCGAAGGACGGCGCTTTTTACAGTATAGTGTCCCCATCACTATACCGGGGTGATAGGACCCACCCAGACCACAGGGTGAGCACCCCCTGCTGGCCTCACTAACACCTCTTCCAACAGCAACCTAGTTTTCCCAGGAGGTCTCCCATCCAGGTACTGACCAGCTCAACCCTGCTTAGCTTCAGTGGGCAACCAGTCTTGGGCTACAGGGTGATATGGCTGCTGGTATGACTTATTGATCATATCATTTTTTACAGTGTCTGACAGACAAATATGCATGACACTGAGTTTATTAGTTTGTTTGTGTAATCCAAACGGATGCACATTTTTTATGCAGTTCATATAAATCTTAAATGTAGCCCTAAATAGTGTGTATACAGTATCCGACAGACTCCACAATAGACTCCATCTATTGTGTTTCTGTCTCATAAGCACAGAGGAAAGTCTTTAAGGGCGTCAGAGACGGATAGAGTTTGACTCGAGCTGTTTATAGACGACCCTTGACCTTGTGCGTGAGCGCTCACGTCCCCTGCGTCGCGTCTGCAGGCCGGCCGCTTCACGCCGAGCTCGACCCATCAGCTGTAATTACATTCTCCCACTCACCGCCTCCTGGGCTTCGCTATCCCATGATGCCTTCAGCACCCGCGGATCGCTGCAGCCGTTCGAGGACAACCAAGAAGAAGTTTGTTTCTGAAGCTTATCATAATTAATAAATCATACCATTATGTGCATCTCATTAGAAGTTGGGAGTACTTTAAAATGAATTCATGCATTTATTAATTTATGCGCTCTCTCTTCATGGCATCCAGTAGTGGCGTTTATTTCCAGCCCGAGCAGCCGTGACCTAGAGGAGCTTTAGATAATGACAGAAAACATTAAAACCACTGTATGTTTGAAGAGCTTAATGGAGGAGCGTTTAAAAAGGTCTGCTGGCCACGATAAGAGTCTCTAAAGAGATTCACGATGCTTAATGCCATAAACAACAGCATCGGTGCACGGTGGTGTGTTCAGGTTCACTTTAAATCTCATTTAACTGCTTTATTTGCTCAAGAGAAATATATAAACAAGAAATAACAAACTCCATAATATTGCAGACGCGCTACAGTTTAATGGTTTATTGTTTAGATTATTCTATTTGTGTACGAGCGGGAACTCGCTGTGCTCTGGTAATATTATCTGTATCTGATCAGACAGGCTGATATTATAATGCACAGTGTGATTTACACAAATATCATGGGTTCCTGGATCAATATCAATGTTCAAGTGCTGCATTTAATCTCATTGCGGTTTACAATAACATTTGAGATATTAAAAAGATCACATTTGGGGTTTTATTTTACATTTCCAATGTTTACAATAAATGTGTGTGTATATATATTTTTATATATAATAATTTTTATATGTTTACTATTGAAATGTTGTTGTTGTATGCATTTGTCAATTTGATTTAATTTCTGTAATTTCTTAAATGGGTGTGTATAGAGTATTTACAGAGTGTTCACTTTTAGTTTTAGTTACTTTTTCTTATTTGTAAGTCACTTTGGATAAAAGCGTCTGCTAAATGACTAAAAGTAAAAGTAAAGTAAATATATGTATACACACACACACACACACACACAATAACATTAAACATTAAATTTTACACACAATATATTATTACTGTTTTAATATTAATACATTTAATGTTATGCATATTTGTATGTCATGTATAAATTAAATGGTAATAGTAATTGCTGTGAATGTGTTTTAAATACAAAATAACCAGCTTTATGTTTATATGTGTATATAGTTTATTTAGAGTTTTTAATTAATTAAATATAACTTATTTCAAAATTTTCAATGAAATGTTATAAACTATTTTAATTATGAATATATAATTTTAATGAAAAATAAAAGTATTTTTATTATTTTTATTATCATTATTAATATGTAATGCATTTTGAATATGATTATTTTAAATAAAATTATATTTTATTATAAAATAAAAAATATAATATTTCAGTGTTTTCTATGTGAATCTATGTTAAACTGTAATGTATTTCTGTGATCAGAGCTGTATTTCCAGCATCATTACTCCAGTCTTCAGTGTCACATGATCTTCAGAAATCATTCTAATATACTGATCTGTGAACAAATAAATGCAGATTTGTTGAACAATTCTTTTCAGATTAACTTGGTTGTATGAAGGTGCCATAAAAAGCATGATAATACCATGCTAATGTGCAAAGGACATGGTAAAACCATAGGAAGTAAAATATTTGAACTCTGTTTTCTGTTCTTTCTCCAGCTGTTTGAAAGAGACCTGAGACGATTCGCCAGACTGGAGCGAGGAAAACTGCTGGACAATCACGTGCTGTACGATAAAAAAACGGTACGACACACACACACACACACACACACACACACACACACACACACACACACACACACACACACACACACACACACTGAACACTGTTACTGATCGGAAATAGTATATGTGAGAAATTGCTACACTCAGTATGACGCCTGTGGGAGCGAAGGTCTTTCAGTTAAAAGACCTTTTATAAGAGTCTCCGGCTGCTTTTATTCTCCAGGTTGCATGTGCATTCAACAGACCGGCATGAAAAATACAGGCTTTTTATCATGCTATTGTTGTCAGATTTTGACGATTTGTCATAAATTGAAATGTATTCGTGACAAGCTTCGGAGATTTTCCTTTCGATTAGAAGCTGTACTTCAATGACATGAAAATAACGGAATTGTTGAATATGGAGGCTGTATATAGAAAGTCGAACTAAACGGCTGTCGTGTGGCTGAATCTTTGCCTTCAGAAGGTTTATAATCAGATTCAGCATTCAGTGTTTTTATTTTCCATGAGAACAGCAGGTTTTCCTGTCTCTGCTTTCGTCCCATTTAGTGTTGATTGAGTTCAGAGAGCAAGAGTTTCATTAAAATTCCTAGTGGTCCAGTCTGTAATTTTACATAATTTTTTCTGAAAAAAGAACAAAAGCGATTAGATTAACGTCTCTAAATTTACATTTATGCATTTAGCAGACACAAGTGACTTACATTGCATTCAAGTTACAGTTTCTACATTTTATCAGCTCTTGCTTTCCCTGGGAATCGAACCCATGACCTTGGCGTTGCTAGCGCCATGCTCTACTATTTGAGCTACAGTGAAAGCCGAGTGAAGCTGGGCGATTAGACGAACAGATGTTGATGTAGGTGACTTGTCTCTATTAGTTAGTCTATGGTTTCTGTCCACTGTTCACATGAATAAACAGTGAATTGATGTTTTTTTCTGCAATTATGATTTGTATGTAAATACTTTGTGAATCTTTTAATGATATACAGGTACATCTAAAAAAATTTGAATATCATGAAAAACTGAATTTTTTGTAACTTATTTCAAAAAGTGAAACTTTCATATATATTTTAGATTCATTACATGTAAAGTAAGACATTTCAAAAGTTTTTGTTTTAATTTTGATGATTAGAGCTTACAGCTCATGAAAGTCAAAATCCAGTATCTCAAAATATTAGAATATTTCCTAAGATCAATCAAAAAAAGGATTTACAAAGCAGAAAAGTTCAAGTTCTTTAAAGTATGTTCATTTATGCACTCAATAGTTGGTCGGGGCTCCTTTAGCACAAACTCCAGCATCAGTGAGGAATGGCATGGAAGCGATCAGCCTGTGGCTCTGCTGAGGCACTATTGAGTCTTCAGCTCGTCTGGATTGTTGGATCGACCGTTTCTCATATTTTTCTTGAAAATATCCCATAGATTCCATATGGGGTTCAGGTCAGGCATGTTGGCTGGTCAATCAAGCACAGTAATATCATGGTCAGCAAAGCACTTGGAAGTGGTTTTGGCAGTGTGGGCAGGTGCTAAAGTCCTGCTGGAAAAGGAAATCAGCATCTCCATAAAGCTTGTCAGCAGATGGAAGCATAAAGTGCTGCAAAATCTCCTGGTAGACGGCTGCATTGACTCTGGACTTGATAAAACACAATGGACCAACACCAGCAGACGTCACGGCACCTCAAATCATCACTGACTTCAGAAACTTCACACTGGACTTCAAGCAGCTTGGATTCTGTGCCTCTCCAGTCTACCTCCAGACATTGATTTCCAAATGAAAAGCAAAATTTTAATTTATCTGAAAAGAGGACTTTGGAGCACTGAGCAACAGTCCAGTTCTTTTTCTCCACAGCCCAGGTAAGACGCTTCTGACGTTGTCTCTGGTTCAGAAGTGGCTTGGTAGCTCTTTTCCTGAAGACGTCTGAGCGTGGAGACTCTTGATGCACTGACTCCAGCTTCAGTCCACTCCTTCTGAAGCTCTCACAAGTGTCTGAATCAGCTTTGCTTGACAGTATTCTCAAGCTTGCGGTCATCCCTGTTGCTTGTGCACCTTCTCCTACCCAAATTCTTCCTTCCAGTCAACTTTGCATTTAATATGCTTTGATACAGCACTCTGTGAACAGCCACAGCTTTCAGTAATGACCCTCTGTGACTTACCCTCTTTGTGGAGGGCGTCAATGATTATCTTCTGGATCATTGCCAAGTCAGCAGTCTTCTCCATTATTGTGGTTTCAAAGAACAAGTGATACCCAGAATTTCTACTGCAGAGATGGTCATTTAATGAAACTCAAATATAAATATTCTAATATAATGAGATACTGATTTTGAACTTTCATGAGCTGTAAGCTCTAATCATCAAAATTAAAACAAAAACTTTTGAAATGTCTTAATTTACATGTTATGCATGTAAAATATATATGAAAGTTTCACTTTTTGAAATAATTTACAAAAAATTGAAGTTTTTCACGATATAATTTAAGATGTACCTGTACAGTATGTTGCTTCAGATGCTCTTTTCTCTATTGTGAGATTTATAGCAGTCTTATACTCAAAGTAGTTAAGGCAGTATACCATGCATAGGAAAAACATGATTATAATTAAGGCATTTTGTCTTGATGCAACTAAAGCAAAGCTTCTCTACAGCTCAAAACATTGGCAGGTGTGTGTGTGTGTGTTAGTTTTGGACCAAATTGGGAACTGAAAAACTGGCGTTCTTTCCATTCATGAGTGTGAATTGAATTGAATTAAATTGAATTGGCCACCGCTCACAGGAAGTTGAATTGGAAATATAAATAGATCTGTGTATGTACTGATCTGTGAGGCCTGGAAACTTCAAACTTCAAGGCTTTTGAAACTTTCAAACAAGCCAACATTCAAAGATTGTTTTTGCTTTTCTAGTTCAAAATGACAGTCATATGAATTTCTTTGAATTTCAGTTCATTTTAATTATGCTTATTTAAATTCAGTGTTTTCTGCCTCAATTAAAACTCAATTCGGAAATCGGGTATGCATTGGTATTTAATGTGTGACACATGATTGTGTTAATCAGACATTTCAGAAAACAATCAAGCTTGTTGCCATGACAACTGTATAGCAACACCTTAGCAACTGCATAGCAACACTCTAGCAACCACTGGAACATTGTGACTAGATTGTATTTATCAGCCACATCAGAAAACCATCAGAAGTGTTGCTATGACAATAGCTTAACACCATATCAACTGCATAGCAACACCCTAGCAACCACTGGAGCATTGTGACTAGATTGTGTTCATCAGACACATCAGAAAACCTGCAGGTGTGTTGCCATGACAACTGCATTAGCAACACAGCAACTACATAGCAATACCTAAACAACGATTGAATTGTGACTGAAGTGTTTGTGTTAGGCCTCTAACACTAGCTTGCTCTATTCTTTTTCTATTCTATCTGTTTTCTTTTTATTTCTTAATAAAAAAAGACAACCTTGCTATGTGTATTGTATTAGGCTAACTGAGACTTGTTATAGCACTTGCATATCAAGTAGCATCTGCTAAATAACTAAATGTAAATGTATGGGAAACACTGCTCATATTTTCTTAAGAACTATAAAAATCTACTTATTTCTTGAACTATATTTGGTGCTAGTCACACACTTCACCTTTCAGTTCATGTGTTGGGCAGTTAAAATGTAAATATGAGGAGCAGACAGTTTATCTTGACATATATGAATGTTTTGAGGCAATTATTGCAAATCCCATACATGCTCAAAGGTTATAAAAAGGATCAGAGTAATTTGACCTCATTCAGAAATGCACATATGTAGCATGACGGAGTTTGGACTTGATTCTGTCCTAAATATAAATCACCACATTTATATTCTGATGATGGACATTAGAGCCGTATGTTAAATAGCTGCTGATAATTTCATCATGTTTATTGTGTTCAGCTCTGGCTGTTAATGGCGTTTTTTGTGTGCAATAAATTGCTTTGGTTATTGTGTTCTGATCAAATAAGTCCTCTGCACAGAGATTTCATCCATTAATGCATTTACACACACATAAACACATGCACATTAGCAGACTGACTAACACACACTCTCTCACACACACACACATAATATGCACTTTAATGGAAAACACAATTTCAGATTGGCAAAAAAAGAAAAACTGATTGAAAAATTATTTTCTACAGAGGTGCAAATTAACTGTCGGGCTTAAAAATATATTGGCTTTTTCCCGACAATGACTAATCAAACGTGAGGTAGGCAGCGGCTTCTGGCTTAGTTATGGCACTCGCCTCATATTAACATGCATTGATTTTCCTGCAATTTTTCCATAACGCAGCAATCTGTCAAAGTCGGCCCACACCAGTCGCTGTGACAGCTCAGCGGCAGGCCTGCTGACAGACAATCAGGCCGGACTCCTCAGGAGGATTTCACCAATGAGCCAGCGTTAATATAACACGTCCTGTCACGGCACCAGAGAAACGCTCCGATCTCTCAGTCTCTCACTCGAATGCAGGGAGATTGATAAATGCTGGAGTCTGTAGCAGATGTCATCTCTCTCCCATCTTATTGTCCTTCTGTCTTTTCTAGTTCATGCAAATGTCCTCTGCTGTGAGGTGGACAGAGAGAAATGGACAGTTTGTTTAAAGCGAGTTGTAGGATTCACGTTTTGCATTTCAGATCAAGTTGTGCATTTGAAAACATGTTCTCTCGCTGACAGGAAAGAAAATACAGCATCTGAAGGTCATTGCATTTATTCAGCTAGTGATTGTTAGGGTATGTGTAAAGTCAGTTCCCACAATAAGTTGCACAATGATTTTTGTCTTAAGTTATTACATTGATGTGTTAATCCTCCTCAACTGATATCTGATATATGTGATTAAGACTACTGATTTTTTTTTATTTAACACTTTTATTCATCAAAGACGCATTAAATTGATCGAAAGTGACTGTAAACACATTTATCATTTATAATTTTGCAAAAGATTTCTATTTCAAATAAATAATGTTCTTTTGAACTTTTTATTCATCTGTGAATCCTGAAAAATAAAATGCATAACATTTTTCACAAAAATATTGGGCACCACAACATTGATAATAATCAGAAATGTTTCTTGAGCAGTAAATCAGTATATTATTATGATTTCTGAAGATCATGTGACACTGAAGACTGGAGTAATGATGCTGAAAATTCAGCTTTGATCACAGAAATCAATTACAATTTAACAGATATTCACATAGAAAACAGCAATTTTAAATTGTAATAATATTTCAAGATTGTATTGCATTTACGATCAAATACAGTCGTGGTCAGAATTATTGGCACCCTTGGTAAACATGATCAAAGAACGCTCTGAAAAATAAACCTGCATTATTAATCCTTTTGATCTTTTATTTAAAAAAATCACAAAAATATAACCTTTCACTGAACTAAAACAATTGAAAATGGGGGAAAATCTCATTATAAAATAAGTGTTTTTCTCAAATACACGTTGAACACAATTATTGGTACCCCTAGAAATATAGTAAAATATCTCTGAAGTATATTCCCATTCATATTCACAATTTTGAGCACTCCAGGGAGATTATGAACATGAAATTATCCAGCCATGGCTTCCTGTTTCACAGAAATATAAATAGGAGGGAAAACAAAGTCCAAATTCCCTTAATCATCCATCACAATGAGAAAAAACAAAGAATGTATTTCTGATGTGCAGCAAAAGATAATTGAGCTTCACAAATTAGTGAAGTGGCTTTAAGAAAAGAGCTAGAGCAGTGAAAATCCCCATTTCCACCATCAGGACAATAATTAAGAATTTCCAATCAACAGAAAATGTTATGAATCTGCCTGGAAGAGGACGTGTGTCTATATCGTCCTAATGCACGGTGAGAAGGAGAGTTTGAGTGGCTAAAGACTCTCCAAGGACCACAGCTGGAGAATTGTAGAGAAAGGTTAAGTTTTGGAGTGAGAAAACCTAAAAAAAAAATAGTCAAACAGCACCTACATCATCACATGTTGTTCAGGAGGGTTTCCAAGAAAAAATTCTCCTCACTCATCCAAAAACAATCTCCAGCATATTCAGTTATCAGACAGGACTGGCACTTCAAATGGGACTGGCTTCTATGGTCAGATGAAACTAAAAAATGAGCTTTTTAGCAGCAAACACTCAAGATGGGTTTGGTGAACACAGGGATATAAAGCACCCCATGTGTACAATGAAATATACTGCTGTATTTGTGATGTTGTGGGCCTATATTTCTGCTGGAGGTCCTGGACATCTTGTTCAGACACATGGCATAATTGATTCTATCAAATACCAACAGATAAAAAATCAATAAGTGACTGACTCTGTTAGAAATCTTATAATGGGCCATGTTTGGATCTTCCAACCGTACAATAATCCAAACACAAACCTCAAAAACAACACAAAAATGGGTCACTGAGCACAAAACCAAGCTTCTGCTGGCCATTCCAGTCCTCTGACCTGAACTCTGTAGAAAATGAGTGAGGTGAACTGAAGAGAAGAAGCACCGTCATGGAGCTGTGAATCTGAAGGATCTGGAGTGATTCTGGATGAAGGAATGGTCTCTGATCTCGTCAGGTGTTCTCTAACCTCATCAGGCATTATAGGAGAACATTTAGAGCTGTTAAACTGGCAGATGGAGGTTTCAAAAAGTATTGAATAAAAGGGTGCCGTTAATTGTGGCCAATGTGTATTAGAGAAAAACATTTATTTCATAATGATATTTCCCCACATTTTAAATTCTTATTATCCAATGAAAGGTTAGATTTTTGTGATTTTTTTTAAATAAAAGATCAAAAGGATTAACAATGCAGATTAATTTTCACAGTCTTCTTTGATCATATTTACCAAGGGTGCCAATAATTCTGACCACAACTGTATATGAAGGCAGACTTCTTTCAAAAACATTTTAAAAATCGTACCGACCCAAAACTTTTGAATACTAGTATGTTAGATAAAAGCACCTGATTGTCAGTACTTACATATTAGTAATTCGGTTGCATTTTCCCCCCAGTTTGAAATAGGGATGGAGAGATAGAGGGTGTGTTTTGTTATCTTTTCAAATCAACATGAAATTAAAATAGTGCCTTTTTCCCTAATACATGCTCTTGGTTTTATTGTGAGTGATTCATCAGTGCTAGTTATTCCAAACAACAAAAAAATATAGTGTAATCTTTAATAAAAGCAAAGATCCTTTTCAGCTGATATCCACCTGACTCTATTCTGATATGTAACAGCCATTTTCAAATCAAATCAAATCCCACTATAATTTTTCTCATTGAATCTCCTGTTTCACTTAAAATGCTTCATATTATTGAAGTGAAATGGGTTGCAAAAAAACTTTAAAATTATTTCATGATTTATGTTTTGCTTCAAAAGTATTTGTGCATTCGAATCCAATGCAATGAATTATTATGCACCGCTGTATAAGAGACATGACCTGATGCATGACTTCAGCAAACACGAGTCAAATGCTCAGCAGAAGGTTGTTTGATGATGGACATTGTGATACATGCGCGTCCTCATCTCTGAACCCGGTGTCATGTCCTTTGGGTTCATTTGCATGATCTTGTCAAAAGCCCACTTCACATGAGACGGGAAAGGCACGTCCTGCCACTCTCAGTGTCAATGTCTGACACTTTTGAAGACACAAATCACTATTTTAAGATGTTTTTGTGAAGTGGAAGGGCAGAGAGCACGCCGACAGTTTGAGAATCGGTGGGGTTTATGCATAAAAATAAATGATGCTGTTGAGTTGTATTCGAAAGCAACAAATAGAGGAGATCTCAAGGTCATGAGATGCTGTTCTCAAATGCATCCGGTCGGCATCTTGATGCCATGCATTGAACCTTGTAAAGCCTGGCACATGAAAAACTAGTCAGAAATGTTTTATTTATTTTTTGTTAAATGAAAGAGTTTATTGAACCTTTCAACACATTCTCACTGCCAACTCGTCATATATTGACGCTTGGTCAGGACCCTTTGGAGTCACTTTTCGAAGCACAGAGTACCCCTTTAACGTCATTTTTTGACATGCAGGGTCCTCCATTGTTTTAAATAAGAAACCCTTGGCATCATGCTATGGGAATGCATATCGTTCCGATGCAGCGTCTCGTTCCCTAGGGGAGCCAAGGTTACATACGTAACCTGGAGACGTTTTATTTATATTACACTATTTACACATTTATGAGCACGTAATCAATACCCTGCCCCTAAACCTAACAATTATCAATAATACACAGGATATAAAAGGCAGATACAGTCTTAATTTATTCAAAAAGTATTAATATTTCAAGTCTTCCGAGGCAAAACGATTGATTTGTGAGAGGAATAGAGCGATCGCCGCCTCCGTCTGCCGTAAAGCTCAGATCCTGTCTGTGCGCAAATTCAAAAGATGCCGCCAGAAGAAGCGACATTAATTTTCAGCGATTAAAACCATATGTTTTACTCTCTTCTGTGCATAAAGACTTTGTATACCTTCAGAAGACTTGGAATGCAACAGGACTTGTTTGTAATGCTTTTATACTGCTTGTTTATAGTCAGTTTTTGCAATAAATACCTGTAACTGTACTTATATTTGCCTGTTACATGTTTTATATTGTTCAGAAGTAGGTAGGTTTAGGGTTGGGGTGGGGTTAGGTGCTCCAATTAAAGTACACATTTATATTAAATTATTTCTATTTTTTACAAATGCATGCGAATCATTAAATTAAGCCAAACAACGGAAAACATGCATGTCGAAAAGCGTCGCCAAAGGGTCCTGACCAAGCGTCAATATGTGACGAGTTTGGAGTGAGAACGTGTTGAACCTTTAGATAAAATAAAGAAAGAAAATCTAAAAACAAAAGTTGTGTTTTAGTATCATATTCGATACCTCAGGATTTTATGACTCATTTAGTCTGATATACTGAGAATATGGAAGAAAAAAACAGCTCAGTTTTATTCAGAGACTCAAACGGAGCAAAAATATGCTATTTGGTGAAGATGCTGATATCTATATGAACAAAACGTAACTAAATAAAAATAAATAAAAGCAATATAGACATTTAAAAATAATAAAACTAATAAAACTGACAATACACACAACAAAATTACTGAAACTTTATCTAAAATTGAAATGAAAACAGAAAATAAATAATAAATAAAATCTAATTCCAAATATTACAAAAACCATAATAGTAACTCATTGTTAAAATAGCACTGCAATAAGATCTTTATAACATTCCAGACTACTGACATGAAATGATATAAATATCAGTCATCCCTATATATCTGCAATAATATGATGAGATTGAAATGATCCAGACATATAATGCAATGCAAAGCTGATTGAGAGATGAAGAAATAAACGCTCCTCAGAAGATGTGAGATGAAGATCATTCCTCCGCTGAGGAACAGAGAAAGTAAAGCTTCTGGAAACAAACGCTCCTCAAAAGATCCCGATGATCAGATTTGAGACGCACTGATTTATCTAGAAAATGATTGATGGAGAATCAAGTAAAGCTGAGCTGCTTCAGTCCAGGAAACGTTTATTTGATCAAAATCAGTGAAGATTTGACAGCATAAAGACAAGTGAAGCAGCACTAAAAGAGCTTTTACTGGATAACAACTATCAATCAGACAACAGAAGGCATGGAGTAGATTGTGTGTGAAACAGGTTTAACATCATGCTTTGAATCATTTAGAGCCTCAGAGATATGATACAGTAGCTTTATAGGGTTAAGATTGACAGCTAGTTTTAAAAACCACCTGCAGCCCATTTCTGGGTTATATTTTTCCACTGCTAAACATGACTTTGCCTGGTCATTCATATGCACGTAACTGGTTTCTGAAGGCCGAGCGCACACATGCTTTATCCGTCACTCTCTCAGTCTGGCACACTCATCAGTTTGTTGTCGTCTCTGAAGGTCAGCGGCTCGAGGATGTCCTCGTAATGGAGTCGGTGCGCGCCGTGGCTCGCTCTTCCACCCCGAAGCCCCATTAAAGCCCTAATCGAGCTAATGAAGATCAATGAAGTATCTCTGGCGCAAAGCCGCTGTCGTTTCCACACTCCGCTGAGTCGCGCTTTTGTGTGGAGAGCAGCTCATTTCTTCTTCTTACGCTTAATTAAGTAAAAGAACATTTGCCTACCACCGCTGGGATAATGATACTTTCATCCTGGCGAAGTGCTCTAGTTTACTTCTGTTTTGCATTTGGTTTCTGATTCTATTTCTGCTTCTCGGTTTCTGGCCAGCCCGTTTTCTGAAGGATGAATGTGCGCCGTCCTGTTTCTGACAAATGAGCGCGGGTGGCGTAGTCGTTTTGGCAGGGCCTTGACTTGACAAGGTTACTCTGAGTTCCTTTGATCGCCAACTTCGTTCAGTGATCTCCTCTATGGGCGGAGATGGCTTTGTCACATTACAGAATGATTAAGGCGAGGTAATAACAGAACATGCTCAAATTATACTAATTACATCCCAGCACTTATGCAAATGCATCCAGTGCCTCCACTGAAGATGAAGCGTCTTCCATAAGCTGGTAATTAGCGACTAACACGTTTGAATTGCACAGTAATGTTTCTTGGCATGTGATGGTGGACTGAAACAAATGGGTGTCCACTGAAAAGTAGAAACGATTTTCACTCAGAAATTGCTCGTAAATTTGCTAAATTCTTGTAAAACATACTGCAGTAATCTTATTTTATTTTTTACAGTCTAGGAATTACTTTGAACCAGCTTTGACTTAGAAATTGCTTGTAAATTTCACAAATAATTACCAAGAAACTGCATATAACATAAAATAAATAGCATTAATTATTAATTTTTAAAATAGTATTTTTAAAGTAATAAAATACTATTTATATGCATTTTCATGAGACCGGGCTCTATTTTCTTGTAAAACCTACTTCAATCATCTTTATTTACAGCTTCAAAAAAAAAAAAAATATATATATATATTTTACAATGTGGGATTTACTTTGAAACAATTTTGCTAGTAAATTTCACAAATAATTACCAAGAAATTACAAATAACATAATAATAAAATAGTATTTTTAAAGTAATAAAATAGTATTTTCTTGTAACATGTACTTCAATGATCTTTATTTACAGCTTCAAAATTATATATTTTTTTGTTTAAAGTGTAGGGTTTACTTTGAAACAATTTAGCTAGTAAAGTTAACAAATAATTACAAAAAAACTGCAAATAACACATTTAATATTACATTTTTAAGTAGAAAGACTAAAATATTGTTCCTTCTAAATACTTTCTCAAACTCCAATAATTTTTGTTTTCATTCACAAACTTTTTTCAGAAATTGCCAGTACATTTCACAAATAAATATAAAGAAACTGCAAGTAAAACCTTGAATTAAATATAAAATTTTAAGGTGTAAACACTGAAATAGTATTTTCTTGTAAAACATACTTCTATAATATGTTTTATTTACAACTTAATTTTTTTTTTGCAGTGCATTTTTGACTCATAAATTGCTAGTGAATTTCAAAAATAATTACAAAGAAACCCCAAATAACACATTTAATATTAAAATTTGAAGTAAAAAGTAAAAATTAAATAGTGTTTTCTTATAAAACGTACTTCAGTGAACTTTGTCTCATTTACAACTTAAAACTATATAACTATAATATATTTATACTGTATATGTATGTATTTACAGTGTAGGATTTACAATTTTGACTTTGAAATTGCTAGAAATAAATTTCACAAATAATTATAGAGAAACTGGAAATAACACATTGAATTAAACATGAAACACAAACATTGTATTTTCTAAAATATAATTTTTTTTCATTTATTTATTTATTTTTTAAATAAATTGTTTTACTTTGGAACTATTTTGACTTGGAAATGATTAAATATCACAAATAATAACAAAGACGCTGCCAGTAACTCATTTAATTAAATATTACATTTTGAAGTATAAAGACAGAAATTGTATTTTCTTGAAAAATATACTTCAATAATCTTTGTTTCATGTACAATTTAGAAAAATTATTTTTACAGTGTAAAAAGTAAAACTAGTATTTAGTTTTTGTGAATTTGTGATGATGATATGAAAAAATAATTTCCTGTTTCAATACATTAACACTGGAAGTGTTTTATGGGGTGTTTACACTACAGCATGCTTCATGCCTAAATGTCTAAAATACTCTTATTCATCAAGAACACATTAAATTGATCAAAAGTGTCAGTAAAGACATTTATAATGTTATGAAAGATTTCCATTTTAAATTAATGCTGTTCTTTTGAACTTTTTACTCATCTGTGAATCCTGAAAAATAAAATGCATCACGTTTTCCACAAAAATACCTATTTGTCAGCACAACAGTTTTCGACATTAATAATCAGAAATGTTTCTTGAGCAGCAAATCGGCATATTATTATGATTTCTGAAGGATCATGTGACACTGAAGACTGGAGTAAATTCAGCTTTGATCACAGCAATAAATGACAGTTTAACATATAATCACATAGAATGCAGTTATATTAAATTGTAATAATATTTTACAATTGTTCCTGTATTTTTAATCAAATAAATGTAGCCTTGGTGAGCAGAAGAGGAACAGAACATAGTGTAAATGACCTTCACATGGACTATTAGCACTTGCTGTTTAATTGTCCTCAGAAATTTTGAATCTGTCATCTAATGCAATGAGATGTAAGTGTGTTTTAAGTGTCCGAATACTTTAGGGGTCACTGTATATATGTGTGTGTGTGTGTGTGGTGCTGCTTTGTCCTCTACTGTTCAGCTGAAGGTGGACGATAATTAATATGTGTTCTGGGCTTTGATGAATGAGGACATTGGAGGATTTCATCAGCTATAGACAGAAGGGTTCCCTCCCCAAACAGGAGGGCCGTCTGACCCCAAAAACACCTCCAAAAACAACCTCCGCGCTTTAGAGGAGAACCAGAGGCCGTTATCAGACTGTCTGAATGTCACCGTGCGGCTGGAAGCGTCGTCTTCTCCTGTGAGGATCTTTAGTGTGGGATTCTTACTCCTTTACCTTACCTATGTGTGTGTGTGTGTGTGTGTTTTCTCCTGTAGGGTAATTAGTCAAAGCCAGGTGCTGGTGTGTGATTAATCGGTCTGTGGTTCACAGACTTTAAGGCCGGGTGTCGTGGCCGAGGGTTGTGTTTGTGTCTCTTCTATGATAGAGTCAGATTTATATTCCCATATTTGCAGAAAACATCACTTATTTCCCATCAGGAGCGAGAGCTCATTCACACACACACACACACACACACACACACACACACACGCCGACGGGGATGAGCGCTAAACATGCTGAAGGCCATCGCTTTATCAAATTCATCCTTAATGAATTGTCTCTGTTTGTTGTTTAGTCTTTCACCAGAGTTTACCATGATTTACAGGATCTTATAGTTGTTTGAGGAGCAAAACAGACACTTCTGTCACAGTCTGAGACACAGATGAGCTTATTTACGCATATAAATTATTACATTGTATCTATATATATATATATAGAGAGAGAGAGAGAGAGAGAGGGAGAGAGAGAGTATGTTTGTGTATCACTAGTACTTTCTAATTAGTAGCATTCTATTCTGCTTAAAAATCTCCAGTACCATTATGAAATGTGTAATTCATTTTATACAAAATTATAAATTAAATTATTTAATTAAATGTTTTTAGATTATTTTATTATAAAATTCAAATATTATATATATATATTGTGTATATAAATTATTAGCAGTTGACCAGTCCTTATAGTATTCTATGTTGACTGGTTAGCTGGCTAAAAATCACTAGTATTTCTAATTAATTTTATATAAAATTAATGTTATATTTTTATAACACATACACAAACTTACTATATAATATATAATATTCTAAAATAAAATTTCACATTTTCAGTAAGACTTTAAAATAACTTTTAATATACTTTGTGCATTTGTATATATAAGTGCATGTGTATATAACAATTTACAGCATTTATAAATCTGATTTTTAGTTAATAATACAGATTTCCATTGCTAAATGTATTAGTAAATGTTGAGATTACCATTAGTTAATACTACATTCTGTGGAAGTATTAAGTATTGAAACCTTATCAATAGTGCAAGTATTGTCTATTACACTTAGAGTTATTGTGTATGCTTAAATATGAGCAATAGTATTAGAGATACTTTACTTAGTAAACCCCTGATATCACAGCGATTGTTAGTCATAAGGGTGCACTATTTATTTTGATTTCATTAAATAAATACAGTGATGCGTGTGCGTGTCTTTGAGTGCTGAAAGCACAGCTTGTTTTCCTGATAGATTGAAATGTGTTGATGATTTTTCCCACTAGACGTCTCTGTGAAATTAAAAAGCCTCTTAATTTTGTTCTGAGGGTCCATTTAGTGAGGATAACTGGATGAGAGTAAAGGTTGACTGTGGTGACGCTCTGAGCTTTTAGGAGGATTGACTTCTGCTCATGTGACAGTGGGAAACATTAGCGGGAAAAGTATTACCTCTGTTTCTGTTAGAATCATTCATAGGGTGTTTATTGTTAAATTTGGGTCCTGTTGTAATAGCTTTTTTAAATATAAAAGACTGTAAAACTCCAAATCATTATAGAAATGAAAACTAGTTGGAAACGGCACAGTAGGAAGTACATTTGAAATGGGTTTTTAAAAACTATGTTATTAGACTAGTTCTGCAGTCCTTCCTCGTGCCATGAGTATCAGAGCATTAAAACAGAGATGTATTAATATTGTCATTTTATTGAATTGTTTAATTTAACGCGAATCAGTTCCAACTGCCTGTTTTAATCAATCAAAAATCTGTCCCTGCATGGCAATGTTTAAATAAAAATAAGTAAATATATTGTTTAGTGGTGTGTATTGTTATATGGTGGATATAATTGATTAATTTTATAATTTATTGAGTGAGAAATAGAGTATTTATCACTTATCTGTTTTGGAGGAGTTTTTTTTTTATTAAATGTTTTGGAAAGAAGTCTCTTCTACTCACCACTTTTGGTCAGAAATACAGTAAAAATTGTGAAATATTATTATAATTTAAAACAGCTGTTTTCTATGTGAATATCTGTTAAACTGTAATGTATTTCTGTGATCAAATCTGTATTTTCAGCATCATTACTGCAGTCTTCAATGTCACATGATCTTCAGAAATCATAATAATATACTGATTTACTGCTCAACAAACATTTCTGATTATTATCAATGTTGAACACAGTTGTGCTGAACAATATTTTTGTGGAAACTGTGACACATTTTATTTTTCAGGATTCACAGATGAATAGAAAGTTCAAAAGAACAGCATTTATTTGAAATAGAAATCTTTTGTAACATTAGAAATGTCTTTACTGGCACTTTTGGTCAATTTAATGCATCCCTGCTGAATAAAAGTATTAATTTCTTTGAAAAGTATTAATTTAAAACATTATAATAATTTACAGACTCTAAACTTTTGTACAGCAGTGTATGTTTATTTAGATTATTTTGTAATTACAATTTATTACTAATAACAGTGATTTTAGTTAATTAATTCTATTTAAAATTAAATAGCAGAATATATATATAACTATTTTGTTTATTTAATGGAACAGAAGACAATTGCAATTAAGCATGCAATTATTATTTCTTTGTCATTGTCATTGCTGTCAGTTTAATTTAGAATCTTAAGCATTCTGACAGTGCAGGTCAATTAATTTTTATTTAATCTTTAATGTCTTAAAAATATGAGACCACATCAAAGACTGAAATAATCTGTGAAACAAAGTTAGCATGGAGTCTTTACATAAAGCTGTCCGAACAGAATGAAATGCAGGACATTGTGTGGGAAACCCTCCGGAGTTGAAGACTAATGTTGTGTGGTCTGTGGTTTTGCTGGGTTTGGTGTGTTTGTGTGTGCAGCTGGCGGGGCGTTGAATCCATGTGTTTCTACTGACGTGACGGATGTGTTAGATGAGCTCTCGATGGACCGGCCCTCTGACTGTATCAAGCTTTACTTTCTGCACCGAAGCTTTTAGTGCTCGCCCTTCATACAACACAGAGTACTGACTTACAGTTTAGAGTTGGAACTATATATGGTTTATTATTTTAAACTAGATTAAAATTTGTAATCTAATTAATTACATGATGTGGCGATTGCTTAAACCTAATTAATTGCAAATGAATCACACATCAAATTTAGCTGAGAAATTACTCACAAAAGATCATTTTAAGTCGTTGTGTAGAGCATCAAACAGACATTACAAAAAGTATCTTAAGCAAGACATATTTAGTTTCATTTCATTCAACGTGTCATTTTCTACAAAGCCCCTCCTTCCGACAAGCGGAGTCTGCTCTGATTGGCCAACTGACCCAGTGCATTGTGATTGGCCAAACACCACAAGTGCACATCGGAAATGTAACGCCCCTTACCATAATCACGAGCTTCAGCTTTCAAGTTAGTTTTATCAGTTCAAGCCCGAGAGGGGAACAGAGTCGCGTGACAGACACAGTGATGAAGCTTGTATGTATTTGCACACAAGCCGTGGTTAAGACGATTTCTGACGGGCTGTACACTCCGCTGTGATGTGACCCTGTTCCCCCCCCCCCCCCCCCCACACACACACACACACACACACTCACTCACTCACATAATGCGTTACGTGCAAAACTCAGCATTTGAACAATCAATAGCAAATACTTGAACTAGTAACAAAACATACAGTCGCTGATTCAGAAGCGCCAGATTGTCATAGCAAAGTCGGAATTGACCTTTTTTTTATTTAGAAATACCCTTTCGTGCACAGCTAGCCTTGTACTCTCCTTGGTTCACGAAACTGTTGCGTCCTCCATAAAATGCGTTGCAGAAATTCAAACATTTGAGTTGTGCTGTTGTGTTGTAAACAAATCTTAACCAATGATTAGGGATGCACGATATTGGATTTTTGCCGATATCCGATATGCCGATATTTTTCATCTAATTTTGGTCGATACCGATACTGATATATTTCCTTTTGTTTGGAAAAAACACCAAGTCTCTCCTGTGCAGAAATTATAAGAAAATCATTTTTAATTTTGGTTAGTTTTTTACAAGAACTTATTTATTAGAATTAAATAAAACATAATGAAGGTTTATTAACAGTACATTGGAGCTTTGAAAATAACTATAAATAAATTATCAATTGCTGCATTTCCCCCCCAGAAAGATGCAGTGTTAACCCTAACATTTTATTTTTAGGATTTAACATTTGTAGATGGTCTAAAACAAGTTTTTGCGAGTTGTAAAAATTCTGAAAATCTTTTAGAGCTCATGATTTGTTTAAAAAATAAAACATATTACACATTAATGAATAAATCATTATATATAAAATTATTTAATTTACAAGTGTCATGTTTGGGATTTTTTTTTTCATTTAACTATAGCTTCTGACCTTTAAATCAAAACATACTCATTATTTTATGACATCAATTACTGCTTTATTTAATCAGAAACACAGTATAAATGTTATTTGTGTAGGTTATTTTACTTTTAATTGAATTAAAAGTAGGCCAACAGCGCCCCTTAAAGATTAAATCTCCTTACAGAATGGGCGTTAGGACCTGGGGGATGCTGTCACTGCTGCCGCTGCACGTGCTATTACTGTTTACTAGTATATAGCACTTGTAAGTCGCTTTGGATAAAAGCGTCAGCTAAATGAATAAATGTAAATGTAAATGTAGCACACCCTGAGCACATGGGACTTAATGTATTCCTCTTATCGGCAAGACATATTGGCATATTTTTTCATATCAGGCCGATGCCGATATTTACATTTAAAGTCATTATCGGCCAAATCCGATATCAGTCCGATAATATCGTGCATCCCTACCAATGATTCCTAACTGCATCTACTTTCAGAAAGCCAAATAAAGTGCTTTTGCTTTCGCATAGAAACACACAGCGTCTCCCTGACACGGCTGCATCAACACTACCGCGGTTACTGAAACCACGCTTTCTTTCTTTGCGTGAACATTTGGGCGGCATTAAGCAAATATTCCCACACCGTGACGTAGACATGTGGGGGCGTGTTTGAATGAGCCGTTTTAGGGGGGCGTGGCAGAGTCTTAACTTTGATAAAGAATATCTCGTTGATTTGAGACTTTAGTCTTTGCAACTTCAGGGATCTCATCTATGCACGAACAGCTTGTAACACTCCAAAGAGAAAGGAAAACTTGAAATCACATCATATGACCCCCTTTAACAAACAAAGTTTAAAAAGCCAAGGTAAGAAAATAAGATTTTAATTTAGTTTTAAACTCATAGACAGAATTTGAAGCTTTCACATATAAAGGAAGGCCATTCCATAGCCTCGGTCCAACTAATACAAATAGTAAAAGGTAGATAGTATGTTTTCTAGCTGGATGTTGTGCTTACGATCAATAATCACGTCTTTGCATTCCACCAAAAGGATTTGCAGAACACGAGTCTCACTCGCTGTGAAGTGGGAGCGATAGGTGGTAGAGGATTGCGCTTGGACTTAAAGCCTTCCGGTAGCAGCTATGTTCGCAATTCAAACAATACTTTGGAAAAATAATAATTTATTTGTTATTTGTATGGTCTAGGTGGTCAGACGGCATATGCCTGCAAATATGGGACAAACTGATGCCTTAAATATGGGACGAATCTGTATTATACAGAACGGTTGGCAACTATATAAAATGCAAAAGAGAATTGACTCAGGGGGCCCCTAGTGTTCGGGGGCCCTGGGCTGCAGCCCATGTTGCCCATTAGGATAACGCCGCCCTGGCAATCAGCTGTATGACATGTCAGATGACCCACGTAGGTCTGGGGCGGGGCAAGTGCGTTAAATGTGTTAATAATTTTAACACGTTATTTTTCACCGTAATTAATCTCCAGCCCCATTTTAAACCTATAAAGCTACTGTGTTAGTTTTGAAACACAAATGATCAACATGATCAAACTTTGCTATTAAACCTGTTACACTCAATCTACTCCATGTCATGAGTTTTTATCAAAAGCTCTTCATTGATATTGTACAAACGTATCAATGTAATTGTATCAATAATTTTGTAGAAAAATCATTGCGTCTCAAATCTGATCATCAGGATCTTTTGAGGAGCGTTTATTTCTTCATCTCTCAAACAGCATTGCATTGCATTATATGTTTGGATCATTTCAATCTCATATTAAGACATATTATTGCAGATATAGAGTGACGACTGATATTTAGATCATGTCATGTCATGTCTGCTGTATTTTTGTAAAGGTCTCACTGATTTACATTACAAACATTATAATTTCATCATTAGTGTCAGGATCTGCAGCAAATTAACATTTTTTTGCTCAGTTTGAGTATCTGAATAAAATTGAGCTGTTTTTTCCTCCATATTCTCACTGTATCAGACTATATGAGCCATGAAAGCCTGATGCATCAAATATTATACTAAAATAAATAAATACAAACATTTTGGTTCAATAAATGGCTTAAAAATGTACATTTATTGATAGTATTATTTATAAACGATTATAGTTTTATTACATTATTAATTAGCTTTTATTTTTATATTTGTTTTAGTTTTCTTTTAAATTTGAGTATTTTTTGTGTAATTTTGTTATGCGCTTCTTTCATTTGTATTATTTTTGCTATTTTTAAATATTACTTTGTAGGTTTAATTTATTTTTATTCCAGGTTTAGTTATAGCTCAGTATCAGTACTTTAAGTTATTTATTTATTTTTAATTTTTACGCTAATGCATTTATTATATTTCATCTTTATTATAAAACATAACATGTTTTAATAGTTTTTAGTATATTCGCTGACTAAATCTGGAATAAACTGATCTTGTTTTAAGACATTGTTTAATTGCATTGAAGGTGAAGTCTCCATGTGCTCAGAGAGTTCATGTGGTATTTTTGTTTCTCCTGCGTGTTTGCATAGCTCTGTCACACTCAGGTTTTATTGCTCCTGCGGTCCTGGTCCATGTGAGAGGGGATGTTTATAAGCGGAGGAAGTGAAGCTCATTTCGTTCCTGTGAGCGTCTGCCTGTCTTCACAAGCAATACTGTACGTGAGAGAGGAAAGGTGGGGTGTAAAGTGTGTTTTATTTCAGGATCAGCATCGCACATTCACAGCAGGACATACAGAAAGTTACCAATCCGAGTCGCATGCTCTCATTTAAGCTCATAAATTACACATTTTATGCACTTCTGCTCCAGAAGCCGCTGGGCCATGAGCTGTTTGCTGCCTACATGCAGAGCTGCTTCATAAAACCTCAAAGGTGACTGATTTCAGCTCTGTGTGATTGACAAAACCTCTCTCACATTGATTCCAGTCGAGTTTGACCTCGGCGTGGTGTTCATCAGTTCACACAAATATTAGGTCAAATAGAAAGTTATATATATATATATATATATATAACATTTTTATCAGTAAGTTTTAATTTAATTGAATGCAACAATATATATTGGGGTGGTTGACGCATATATAACAGTTTTTAAGAACTTCATTTTATAAATGTTTAATTAAAATAATATCCAGCAAAAGTGTTTTAAATTGATCAAAAAATGACAGTAAAGACATTTATAATGTTGCAAATTTCATTTTTACAATGAAATGTAAGTAAATAATTTAAATAAATATTTAAAATAAATGCTATTCTGTCTAACTTCATGAATGTTAGAAAAGAAAAACATTTTAAAAGGATAAACTTTCAAAAAATCATAGTAATCTTTTAACAATATTACTGTTTTTGCAGTACTTTCTTTCAAAATCTAAAAAAAATCTTAGACACACACATGCATAATTTATTTAATTAAAAAATAATATTATAAAAACAATATTACTTTTTTGCTGTTACTTCTATATATATTTCATCTATATTTATATGTATGATTTATATGCATAGTTACAAAAATATAACATTTAAAGAAAATACTAAAATAGAAAACAGTTCTTCCAAATTATAATTATAGTTAACAGTATTAACAACAACAATACTAATAGTTTATTATTAAATAAATATTTATTGAGTTTCATCAAAGGCTTTTTAGCTATACTTATAAACCCAAATTGCCACCAAATTCACACAAATAGGAAGCAGTTTGCACAGATATTGAGTAAATATGTTTATTTGAAATCAGATTGAACTGTTTTTATCAGTGCATTTTAGTGTTTAATGAAATTGAGAATTAAAAACGTATATTTGTATAGTTATTGCATGCTTTGTTTTTGAAACCGTAGGTTAAATGTGTCTGGAGTGTCTCTGATGCCTTACAATGCTGTCTAGGCGCACACACACACACACACACACAGACACACACACAGACACACAGAGAGAGACACTGAAGTGGCGTATGAATGGACAATAACAGGGCAATTGCATTGGGCTTTTGGGAGGCACACTTTTGAACATTCCCAGCTGGTGTGATGGCAGCGAGTGTGAGATGATTTTGGGAAGGAGGCTCCTCCATAAGGAGAGACAATGAGGCGAGTGGGGAATATGGCTTAATTTAGTCTGACATTATACTATGGTACCGTTGAATAATACACACACACACATTATCACCTGCATCGCAGCACATTCGCACCTGTGAGAGGTGATACTGGAGCAAACCTCACACTTGTACAGACTGTTTCAGTTTTAATTGAAATGCCAGAACTGATCATGTGTGAAACTGGAGCATCAATCGCTCTGGTCAGTGTTTTAAATATTAATGATATATGTAAAGCTTTTGTGCCAGTAGACTCATTTTGTGCTCCTTCTGCCACAGCAGGAGATATTTTAATGGAGTTTCTGATTTTAACCGTAGCAGCGGTTTGAAGTGGTTTGGTTTCCAGGAATCAGTTCTTTTAAAGCATGCATTCAGTGATTTGTATACATCAGCAGCTGGAGTGTTTATGAAAGACCTTGATCTCTGTGATCTCCTGATCTGTAGATGTGTGCATCTGTAGGGATTATCAGCTGGTTTCAGGCCCAGCAGGTGAAAAAGGTGCATCTGATCACTTTGTAGTATTTGAGGAATCATTGATGTCTGGAGCACAAACACTGCATTCTGTTTTTTTATTTTTTTATGTTTCTGAATATCTTCAAAGACGGGAAAATATTTAGGCATTATGTTTTAGATACTATTTATTAACTTAGTTTTATTTAATTTTTTATGTTTTTGAATATCATCAAAGACTGGAAAAGTATTTATTGTATTTATTTATTTATTTATTTAAAGACTGGAAATATTCAAATATTTGAGTTATTTTAGTTAGTTATTTAGTTGGTTATTTATTTTTTACTTTTTATGGTTTTGAATATCATCAAAGACAAGAAAATCTTAATTCATTTATTCATTCATTCATTCAGTCAGTCATTTATTTATTAATTAATTTATTATAAATATAATCAAAGACTGGAAATATTAATTTTAGCTATTAAGTATTTATTTAAAATTGTATAATTTTGAATAACATAAAAAACTGGAAAATATTGATTTATTGATTGATTGAATGATTTAGTTTAGCTTTTATTATTTTTTATGTATTTGAAAATAACCAAAGACTTGAAAAGACCGATATTATGTTTCCTTGCTTCATTCATTCATTAATTTCATTTGAATAACTTAAAAAAAAATTGAGGGAAAAAATATCCTCAATATATAATATAATCAAAGACAGGAAAATATTTTTGTTATGTTGAAACTATTATTTATTTCTTTATTCATTAAAATTTTTATGCCTTTGAATAACATTAAAAACTGGAAAATATTTATTTATTGATATTTTTGTTTTTGAGTATCATCCAAGTTATTTGAAAGTTTTATTTATTTATTTTTATTTATTTATTTTTTAAATAATCACAAAAGACTGGAATGTTTAAAGATATTATATAATTTATTTATTTACTGTTTTTGATGATATTAAAATTTTTTAAATTATTAAAGATTGGAAAATATTTAGATATTATATATATTTTTTTATGTAGTATTGTCATTCTTATATCATAATGAATATTATTTTCAATATTATGATATTGAATATTATTTTTTAAATATTATTTTGAGCTACCCTTTGAAGTGCTGTCCTGGGCAGGAAGCTGGGCTCATTATTTGTCTTGCAGTGCTCTGGACGCTCCATCACGGGGGATTTGGTGGCGCTATCACAGGGGTCGCAGTAGAGGAGATGACCGCCTCTTTGTAGCGTTTTGAGTGATTACTGAAGTCGTCCCAGCGAACACAGAGGAGATAAAAAACGGCGGCTCATCAACAATGAGCCACCGAGGACCGTCGAGACTCTTCCCGCTCCAGACTCTGATGGCCTTTATTGCTTCAGTGTGCAAGGTCAAGCTCTGAAACACAGATACATGGCTGTCCTTCCTCTCAATCATCTCCTGAAGGCTGTTGATTAGCTGCTGTCTCGCATTAGCTCTGCATATGGTGAAAGCTGTGGCAGTAGAGGAATAAAGTGCTGCGTTTCATCTGTTCTGGGTTCAGTAGAAACCGCCAGCTGCAGTAAATATACAGAGATTCATCCACAGATTCTTCATGTGCAGCTGGAGATCTGATAGAAACCCAACGAACATGATGAGATCTAATAATAACTTTTGTCTACTTTATCAGCACTGGACCCACTTATCACCACTTATTTAGCATTAGCAGCATTAAGTGAATATTTGTTATTGTTTTATAGGTTATATGCAAATATATTTTTTTCTTTGTCTTAAAAAGGAACTGAATAATATATAATCATTACATTTAATCTTAATTGTTATCTGTTTTATGATGATATTAACCATATATATAATCATTATATTAATCATATATAATGAAGATATTAATCAAAACTCTGTTTTATCTTTATATTAATCATGATATTAATAATATATAATCATGGTATTAATCATAATTATAATATTTGTAAACATATAATCATATCCCATAACTTCTAATATGTTTTATCATTATATTAATCATATGTTAATCAGATATTAATCACAGTTCATTTTAATCTCTTCTATCATTATATTAATCATATAATCAAGACATGAATCAAAGTTTTTATCTGTTTTATCATTATATTAATCATATATAATCATGATATTAATAAAATATAATCATGCTATTAATCATTTTAATCATATTAATCATATACTGTATGATGATCTGTTTTATCATAATATCATTCATATATTAACATGATATTAATCATATTTCTTAAAAGAAATAATTGTGATATGTAAACTCAGAATTCAGAGACAAAAACCCACAACTGTGAGATATAGATGCAGAATTGTAAAATATAAACGTGCAATTCTGAGGAAAAACAAGATATAAACTCAGAATTGCGAAATATAAATGCAGAATTACAAGAAAAAATTCACAACTACTTTATTTTTATCCCATGACAGAAAAAAAAAACAGTTGCAAGATATAAACTTTGAAATGTGTGACAGAGTCAGAATTTATATCTGTAATTTATATTAGACAGTTTATATCTCACAAATTCTCACAATTTCTCAGAAAAAGTATGAATTGTGAAATATAAACTCAGAATTGTGATTTAAAAAGTCCAAATTGTGAGTTTTTGTTGCTCATTTTAGATCAAGAGTTCAGCATCACTTTACTTACACACACACACACACACACACACACCCACACCCACACACACACACACATAGACACACACAAAATGGGTTCTTCAGCAGTTCTTTGTGGTAGATGTGCTACAGTATATAGTACTGCTAAGTGGTTCTTTGGCTCATAATCATAGAGGACCGATTTAAGTGCTATATAGCACCTATAAAGAAGCTGTAATGGTTCTTCAGCGGTTCTTTGGGGTGGATAAGGTGCTATATAGCACCATCTTTACATATATAGGTTCTATGTAACACTTAAAGTGGTTCCCCTATAATTACGAGCCAAAGAACCACTTTTAATGCTATTTAGCACAATTTGTTTTAGAGTATATGGAAAGTACTTTGAGAAATGTGTATGCAAACGTGCCAGACGTCTTCAGACACTGAGCCGCTCTGAAAATGAAAGTGACGAGTCGTGTGAACGAGAAGAAAGCGACACGAGTTTGCGCTTTTACTCACTCAGCACAGGTTTGTGTTAGAAACTCCAGACGATTAGAAATGTCACAAAACTGACGTCAATCATCTCAAACCTACAGCAGAGATACGATTAGTGCCATAAATACACCTGAGAACTGCACATAATGCATCAGAACGCTCTTTCATATGAAATACAGAACACACCTGGGTTATTTTACAGTTGCAGTAGAACAAAAACCTATCAATCATATATTAAATGTACCTTGGCATGTTTAAGCAATACAAGAGGCTGTGCTGAATTGTGAATATAGTTAGAGCTTAAAATACATCCAATTTTAGACACAGAGTTACTGTTTAATTTAATAATGTATGATTAATATATAATAATGTTAACTTTTTAAACTTTATTTTATTCTCATTTTGTTTAATATTAAATATGCATTTTTACAAATATTTCTAAATTTAGTTTTATAAAATTTTAGTATTTCAACCAACTTATTTTATTTCAGTTAGTTGCTAAGACAACATTTCTAATCTTTATTCCGTTTTTTATTTTTAATATGAGAGGCTCTTAGTTTGTTAGTTTAGTTTAACTTGATGTAAAATAGCACTAAATAAAAAAAAAAATATATATATATATATATATATATATATATATATATATATATATATAGACATAAAACAAGACAATTTAGCAAAATATCATAAAGCTGTAAGTGCAATACAAACAACTGGTTTATTGAAAAGCAGTAGAGGGGAATGAGATGATCAGTAAGTCCATGTAAGCAGGCGGGGAATGGGAAAGTCTCTTAATCGGAGTGTAAATGTCCTTGTTTCCTAATCCAGGGAATCCGGAGGGAACAGTGGAGCACAGGAGTGATGGAGGTCGTGGATAGGAACACAGGAGTAACTGGTAGGTAGACAAAAGGTAAGGGGGTCAGGTTAGTCAACATAGAATGTTTGAGACCAGGCAGTGAGTGAACGGGAGTAGTGCAGGGATATAGTGCTGCTGATTAGTGCTGACAGGTGGCGGTGATCAGAAATCAGGGGATTGGGATCTGGTGAGTGTCGTTGGTGGAGACTGCGGTGAGTCTCTGACAGTACCCCCTCCTCCAGGAGCGGCTCCTGGCGCCCTATTACGGCGACGGGGTTGGCCACGGCCTCTGGGTGCGGGACAGTCAGGGTGGTTCTGGTGAAACTCGGCCAGGAGAGAGAGATCCAGCACATCGTCCCGGGCCACCCAGGATCTTTCGTCCGGCCCGTATCCCTCCCAGTCAATAAGATATTCCAGGTGACCACCCTGTCGCCAAGAGTCCAAGATGTCTTGCACCCTGTAGACTAGGGGCTCCTCGATGATCTCGGGAGGAAGAGGTACTTCAGGCTCGTCGGGTTCTGTGACAGAGGGAGAGACTGGCTTGAGGAGTGAGACATGGAATGCTAGATGGTTACGATACAGTGCAGGGAGTTGGAGACAGAAGGTGACCTCATTTATCTGCCTCTCGATGGTAAAGGGACCGATATAGCGGGGACTCAGCTTCTGGCAGAGCAGGGCGGAGACGCAGATCCTGGGTGGAAAGCCAGACCTTATCTCCAGGACGATAGACGGGGGTGGCAGACTGACGGGCATCTGCATAGGTCTTGTGTCTCTGCACTGCCTGCTGGAGTTGGACATGAGCGGAGTCCCAAACTCGCTCGCTCGCCCGGAACCAGTGGTCGACAGCTGTAACATCGGAGGTTTCTTCTGTCCAGGGAAACAGAGGGGGTTGGTAGCAGAGTATGCACTGGAAAGGGGTGAGGCCGGTGGTGGTTTGCTTGAGGGAATTTTGTGCATACTCGGCCCACGGGAGGAAGCGGTTCCAGCTGTGCTGGTTGTCATGACAGTAGGCCCGGAGATATCTCCCAATCTCCTGAATCTTCCGCTCAGTCTGGCCGTTAGTCTGGGGGTGATACCCTGAGGAGAGACTGACAGTGACATCGAGGAGTTTGAAGAATGCCTTCCAGACACAGGAGAAAAACTGTGGCCCACGGTCGGAGACAACATCTTCCGGGATGCCGAAGAGATTATGGAAGAGGGCCTCTGCTGTTTTGATGGCTGTGGGTAAACCCCAGAGGGGAATTAACTTGCTCTCTGTGGTATTGAGACAGTACTGGTTATAGGTGCTCCGGAGGTCCAGCTTCGAGAAGATGCGGGCCCCATGGAGCTCCTCGAGGGCGGCCAGGACCAGGGGAAGAGGATAAGGGAGCTTGACAGTGTGATCATTGAGGATCCGGTAGTTGATGCAAGCTCGAGGCCACCGGAGAGGCGGAAGGGTGAATGAACTGTTGTTGGAGAGCCTCCTTGATGTAATCCTCCATCGCCTTGCGCTCCAGGATGGACAGGGGGTATACTCGACCCTTGGGGAGTATATCTCCAGGCAGCAGGTCGATGGCACAATCCCATGGCCGGTGCGGTGGTAACTTTGTGGCTGCCTGTTTGCTGAACACATCCTGGAACGCCAGGTAGTCAGATGGGATCGTCGGAACCTTACGAGGGCTCTCCACTAGGGTGGAATGAACTTGGAGCTTCAGGTGACTAACCAGGGGTACAGGGACGTTAGAGAGACAGTTTTGGATGCAGGTTTTACTCCACTGTAGGATCTCGCTGGTATCCCATCTGACTTCGGGGGAATGTTGAGATAGCCAGGGGCATCCCAGGATGATATCGACGGTGGGTCCCTCCAGTACGAGAAAGGAAATCCTCTCCTAATGAAGACAGCCTACTTGCAGAGTGATCGGCGGAGACCGGAACTTGATGTGCGCACGCCCAAGCAGTTTTCCCTGTATGGTCTAGATCTTCAGCTCGGCCTGTCTCTGGCGGGGTAAATCAAGCTGTTTTAGGAAGGCTTGTGAGATGAAATTGCCTGAGGATCCCGAGTCCACGAGGGCAGGTACTGGAATAAAATGACATGGGGTGAGCAGTTGTACCGTTAGCAATGGTAAGATAGAGATAGCAGGCTCCAATTGGAGGGTACTCACCACTGGGCGTGGGGGGCGAGAGGGGCACATCCGAATGAAGTGCCCCGGAACTCCACAGTAGAGGCACAACCCCGTGGCGAGACGTCGAGCACGCTCAGTTCGTGAGAGGCGATTTGTATCCGTTTGCATAGGTTCTGGTACCGGAGGACAGGCAGCTGGTGAGGACGGAGAATAAGTGGTTATGTCTGGCTGACAAGCCGTGAGACATTGCTCTCTCCAGACCAACAGTGTCATCATAGATTGCCGGTAGATTGCAAACTCACTGACGGTAAGCAGTGAGTAGCGCTGCCTCGTTGCATCCACACGAGGCCGCCAGAGTCCGGAACTGCAGAGTATAGTCACTGGCTGAAGAATCTCTCTGATGGAAGCGGATGAGTTGGTCGGCAATGGAGAGCGAGCTGGTGGATTGGCCGAAGACCTCCTTGAAGTGGGAAGAGAAAGCATAGAAAGAGTTAATTATAGTGGTCTGTGAGATCCAGATGGCTCATGCCCAGAGCAATGCCCGTCCGGTTAGCAGTGAGATCAGGAAGGCAACTTTAGCACATTCGCTGGAAAATTTATGGGATTGCATCTCGGTATATAGTGAAACTTGGAGTAAAAACGCTACATTCAACCGCCTCACCCGAATAGTTTGCAGGGATGGCAATGGGACTGGCAGAGGCAGACTGAGGGTGTGTGACCGGAGAGAGAGCTGTTCGAAGAGCACTGACCAGTTCTTCGAGGGGATCCGCAGTGGCGGGGTTCAGGAACTCCATCTCCGGTCGTCAGTTCTGGTCTGGTCTTCTGTCAGCAGATAGGCACGGGACACAGAGGTAAGTGCAATACAAACAACAGGTTTATTGAAAAGCAGCAGAGGGGAATGAGATGAGAAGTCCGTGTAATCAGGCGGGGAATGGGAAAGTCTCCTGGGGCTTATCTGAGTGTAAATGTCCTTGTTTCCTAATCCAGGGGATTCAGAGGGAACATTGGAGCGGGGAGACGGTGGAGCACAGGAGCGATGGAGAACGGGGATAGGAACACAGGAGCAACTGGTAGGTAGAGAAAAGGTAAGTGGGTCAGGTTAGTCAACAGAGAATGTTTGAGACCAGACAGTGAGTAAACGGGAGGAGTGCAGGTATATAGTGCTGCTGATTAGTGCTGACAGGTGGCGGTGATCAGAAATCAGGGGATTGGGATCTGGTGAGTGTCGTTGGTGGTGACTGTGGTGGCTCTCTGACAAAAGCAACATAAAAATGGCAAAAAAGACTGAAAATAAATAAATAAAATCCAATTCATAATATAAATAATTGAAAACATAAAATGAAAATAGTATCTCAATTAAACACTGATTATATAGCTTTATTTTTTTGTTTCAGTTTCAGTATTTTTATTATTTTATGAGTTTCTAATTTTCATTTAGTTTTTTAAAGTTTCATCCAATATTCATATTCAGTTTTTATTTTATTTGAGCTTTGTTTCAATTACCAAAAAATATTTTTAATAGTTTTAGTGTTAGTTTAGTTAACAATAACAACACTCATAATTTTTACTGTTTCATTTTAATAAATGGTAAAATCTCAAGAATATTTTTTAAGTTTTGCATAGAGAGTGTGACTCTCTATACCTCAGATACAGTTTTCCAATATTTAACTATATTTTCATTTCTAGAGCATATTGTGAGACTTTCCATAATTATGTAAACATAAATCTGCTGAGGTAATTAATCTCACACTTCCATATCGATTCACATACAGTCTGTGTCTGCGTCAGGATCGCTGAATTCAGTGAACTTTTCAACAAAATCCAGTTAGAGATATAAAGGCTTTAATCAGCGCTGTTTCTCTGGAGCACCTCATTTTGTTCGTTTTAATGCATCTTTATAAACGTTCCTGTAAAGTGGATACATGTAGAAAGACGTCTCATTATATTTAGTAATAACCTCACCAGTCTCCAATTGCACAAGTGAAGCGGCGTCCGCGTGGTGAATAAATCACTCTGTGTTTAGATGAGGCAATGAAAGGGCAGCAGACTGTGGCCTTCATGCATCTGTTTCTCTCCAGACTATGTGGCTCTGTGAACAGACTGTTACATGAGGACCAGTCTCAATATGCTTAAAGAGACCGCTCACCCCAAAATAATCATTCTGTCATCATTTACCCCAAATTTTGAGAAATGCCTAATTTTTTTGTTGTTGCTGTCCATACAGTGAAAGTCACTGGGGTTCAATGTTGTTTGGTTCTTTTTTGTGTTTTGCAGAAGAAAGAACATCACACTCTTAAAATAATTCATAAAAATAGGGCACAATGTTATTTTGAAAAACCCTTTACCTGTATTTTGGATTTTGCAATGCATTGCATTGTGTTTTAGAGTTAATGGAAATTTCTGTCAAATTAATGGCATAAAATTACCACTATATTATAATTATTATTATTGTTATTATTAGTAGTAGTGGTAATTTATTATTATTTTTAAAACAGTGCAAACAGGTTTTGGTATATATTATAGGTATATATATATATATATATATATATATATATATATATATATATATATATATATATATATATATATATATATATATATATTTTTTTTTTTTTTTTTTTAATAAACCTTTTAAATAAACTTGGAACTGCAATTGCAAAATTAAGTAATTAATGAATTAAAAACTCTAACAAAAAGTCTGATTTGAAAGAAAAAAAAGTTGCTATTACTTTTTTTTTTCCATAGGCTAGATTTATGCTTTTTCTAAGCTATTTAAATAAAAACAATTAGAAAATATAATGATTTAAATAAAATCAAGTAGTTAGTAAACATTATCTGTATATCTGGCAAATATGCATATTAGTTCATGTTAGAAGAACTGTGTAATCCAAATGCATGTAAATCTGATATGCATAAATCATAATGCATAAATCTTAAATGTAGTCCCAAAAGTATTTCTGTTTTTTAGTACAGCTCAGAATGATATCGCAGCATCTCTGCTTCAGCTCAGAGGCCTTTTAGTCTCCAGAGAGTCATGAAATATCAAGATCAATTTGAGCATGTTTGATTTGTCAATAGAGAAAGTGAAAGAGGCAGTCAGACGGAGTGATGCGGGGGTCCGCTGCCGGCTGGAGGATGAGTGTTATCAGCCAAGCTCGCCGTAACATTTATTACGCTCATGTGTTCTCCATTTACCATCTGATAGATTCTCCATATTTGTTTGTGCAAAATCAGCTGTGCGGAAAGTTATACGGCCGTAACACGCGTGACCCTCGCTGCGACAGAATCAGCCTGAAACTAGAGATCGAAAACATGCAGCAATGTGTCAGAGAGGCCTCTAACGCACAGATAAACGCGTTCTACGAGCGCACGGATGTTCATTTCAAGCCTCAGTCATTTTGCAGAGTTTTACTCCTTGGAGGTCAGAAAAACAATTAGGGAGGTGTAATAGGAGCAGAAGGAGGAGAGGAGATGATGTTGAATTGATGGTACACAAGCGGCGGAGCATTCAAGACGGATGGGTTGTTAAACTGGTGTGTAATGGCTCTGGAGTGTGTTTGTGTGTGTGTGTGTGTGTGTGTATGTGTGGGTCATGTATTTCTGAGTCATCCAAATCTCTTCCTTTTATAGTGTGTTTGTTTGTGTGCACTGAAGCCAGTTGAAATGTGAAAACAGGTTGTTGTGCACTAGAAGAGACGACCCACACTCTGTTATTAGGTGCTCAATGCATCAAAAGCAAGCTTTTTCAAAGATTTTAGATTAGAATGCATTTGAACGTGCTAGGAAAAATGTATATTTCGCGTTTGCGTTAATGCATTTGGCAGATGCTTTTTATCCAATGCGACTTGTTTTATGCTTATTCTGCATGCAGCTTTCATGGGCTTAAAAATTTGCATCATTTGAGAGACTTCTTTGAATGCATTTATGCATTACTTTTATCCAGTGTGACTTGTTTTTGTATGAAGTGGTAAGCATTTGATAATTATTGCATGTGTTTATTTTGCAACTGGACATATATGCAGGTGGGTAGTTGACACATAGCATGTCTGAAAGCTGACACAAAGTTTTTAGATTAAAATGCATGTGTATTTGCCATTTGCATGTATGCATTTGGCAGACGCTTTTATCCAAAGTGATTTGTTTTATACTGCATGCAGCTTTTATAAACTCAAAATTAGCGTCACTATTTATGCATTTGGCATTTTCTTTTATCCTAAGGACTTTTTTTTGTATTAAGTGGTGTTTGATAATTATTGTAAAATATTATTTAGCAGCTGCATGTATGTTTTGTTTTTGTATCCTTTTAGAATAAAATGCATGTGGATGTTCAATAAAAATATGTATTTAGCATTTGCATTTTTATGCATTTGGCAGATGCTTTTATTCAATGTGACTGCATTGCATTTCTTGTTTTTGTATTAGTGGTATTTGCTAAGTATTTGACAATTATTGCTTATCTTTAAAGCTACTGATTTAAACGAACACCTAACCCTATACATAATAATATTTTGAAACATAATTTGTGACAAGAATGATTCTTTAAAGCAATTGCATTGTAACGTGTAAATATATGCAGGTGTTTAATTAACACATAGCATGGCCACAATCTTTTAATTTTTTTTTCAATCAATATCAAGATTTTAAACTAAAATGCATATGAATGAGCAATGAAAAATGTGTTTTTGTCATTTGCATTAATGCATTTGGCAGACACTTTTATCCAAAGTGACATGTTTATACTTAATCTACATGCAGCTTTCATAAACTCAAAATTAGCATCATTTGAGAAACTTCATGGAATGCATGCGGCAGATGCTTTTATCCAAAATTACTTACTTTGCATTTCTCATTTTCTGTAGCTTGGTACAGGAAGTATTTGATAACTATTGCTAATACATAAGAATATTTATTCAAACACCTGTGATTCTTTAAAACAACACCTTAGCAACTGCAGAGCAATATGCAAATATGTGCATGTATAGTTGAGACAAAGCATGTCCACAAACCAAGATTTTAGGTTAAAATGCATATGAATGTGCAAGGAAAAATGTGAATTTGGCATTAGCATTTATGCAATTGGTAGGCACTTTTATCCAAAACGATTGTATCCAATTGATTCTCAAAACTACAAATATTCAGTGCATTCCTGCAGCTCAATCAATAGTGCATGGCGCTAGCAACACCAAGTTCATGAGTTTGATTTCCAGGGAATGCATGAACTTGTAAACTGTATCTTGAATGCAGTGTAAGTGGCTTTGGATAAAAGCGTCTGCCAAATGCATTCAATGAAGTCTCTCAAATGATGCTCATTTCGAGCTCATAAAAGCTGCATGCAGAATAAGCATAAACAATTAGGAAAGTGCTGTTTGAAATGTTTTTGGATGAAGTTTAGCTTGTCTCGCCACAGGATTTAACTACCTAAATCTGCTTTAATGCATGTATATGTTCATCTGTTACAATTTCTCCCATTTCAGGCGTACAGTGCGATCATTTCTCTTTCTGTATTTTCATTCTCGTCCCCCTCAGCGCTTCATAGCAGCTCATTCTGCCTCACAAACTCAACAGAGCCATTATGACACTCAGAGATGGAGATGTATTTATAGCATCGGTCCTTGTACATGCTGTTGTCATTCAAATTGAATTCTCATGAGCGTTTGTCCTCCAACCTACTACCTGAGAGACACGGCGGTTATGAAATTAGGAGAATTTAAGGAAAAGGCCACAATCCTTGGGGAACCAAAGACAGGCTGTAAAGAGAGCAGATGGATGTTTTATTGATCAGAGAGGGTCGACCTGGTTGCTGGCCTGCTTTCGTGCCATGTAGTATTAATTGTCTTGGTGATTGTGGCGCAGGAACAGGAAATGGCTGAAGATCCGGTTTCACAGACTTGTGTTTCTGTCTCTCTCTCTCTTGCTGAGATGCAGACCTCGTGTCTCAGGTCAAGAGATCAGATGAAATGACTCACGTTTATTGCGCTGGTAAAAACTCTTTAAAGATGTCTCTGGATCGTGTTTCACTGCACAGGTGCATCGGATGAATAGCAGTGTTTAGTCTCACGGCTCACAGAGGCCCACAGTTGCTCTATGACTGTCTGATGCATGATGTGTATCCGCACTTCTGCTCTGATTGGTTGCAATTTCCAGGAGTCAAAAATTTTACTTAAGGTACCAGCTTCACTTTTAATGAATAACACCTTTGCCAAACTTTAAAGAGTAGTTCACCCAAACATGAAAATGTGCTGGAAATGTACTTACCCTCAGGCCAACCAAGATTAGGATGAGTTTGTTTCTTCATCAGATTTGGAGAAATGTGTCTCTGCATCAGTGTCTCAGCAATGGATGCTCTGCAGTGAATGGGTGCCGTCAGAATGAGAGTCCAAACAGCTGATAAAAACATCACAATAATCCACACCACTCCAGTCCATCAGTTAACATCTGGAGAAGACAAAAGCTGCGTGCTTGTAAGAAACAAATCCATCATAAAGATGTTTTTAACTTCAAACCATTGCTAAAAAATAATCCATAATAATGCTTCCTCCAGTGAAAAGTCCATCTGCTGTTGTCTCTCACATCAAAATCCAGCCCCATATTTGTTTAGAGCTGGGTTGTCTTGTAAACGGTGCTTGATCTGTGCAGATTTCTCTCCTGATTCAGACCAGAACACGTTTTCACTGGAGGAAGCGTTATTATGGACTCATATTTTAGTTAAAAACATCTTAATCTTTTGTCTTCCCACCCATTCACTGCACTAATATTCATTTAAAGTTACACTGTAAAAAAATGATTTTTCAAAGATGTTAATAAAGATTGCTGGAGAATATTTTACATGAAAATACTATTTCAGTCTATCTAGTTCAAAATTTCATCTTGAAGTAAATGTGCTACTAGTTGTTCATTTGTGAAATATACTATACATTTCTGAGTTAAAATTGTTTAAAAGAAAAACACATTTCAATATCTATTAGCAGAACTGTATTTTCTGTTTCATGTCTGTTCATTTCCACTAATTTCCATCTTTTGATTTCTGATTCAGATGAAGTGCCATTTAATAGATTCAGCAAAATGTGCCGGATCTGGTTTTCTACATGACCTGTTTGATAAGACATGATAAGACAAAGGCCAGTAATTACATTTCTGTTGGCTAGAGAAGAAATTAAAATTGCACATACTGTTAATTTTATGCTTGCTATAACGCTTTTTAAATTAGTTGAAGAGAGAGTGTTTAATATGCAGTTGGACAGATGCAATCAGCTTTTTGTAGCATTTTATTTTTTCCCTGAACTCATTTAGTTTTCATGATCATTGTTCCCCAGAAGTACAGCATGTGACTGATTACTCTATATTAAACATCTTAAAACTGTTAAGGGACCTTCGGACAGGCACTGCTGAAACATCTCTGTATAGTTTGTTAATAATAATGATCTTAATACACGGCTAGTTTGGCGTGATCATGATTCAGTGATGGCCTGTACCTGCATGTCTTCTCTGTTCTGTCCTGATATAGTTCAGTGGTGTTCATCTGCGTGCTGCACTTTGCTGAATAATAAACAGGTGTTGATGTGTAAATGTCGGCAGTCACATGTTAATGAGCTCATAGCTTTGACAACATTGAATTATTATCTCAAAAGAACAAGAACAATCTAGTTTTCTGAGATTTAAACCCTTTATAAGTCATTCCATCCATCATTCTATTATTTCATCATCCATCCATCCATCATTCTATTTTTCCATCCATCCATCATTCTGTCATTCCTTCTATCTATCATCCATCCATCCAATCTTCCATCATCCATAAATCCTTTTGATTCTATCATTCCATCCACCCACCCACTCATCCATCCATCCATCCATCCATCCATCCATCATTCCATCCACCCACCCACTCATCCATCCATATATCCATCCATCATTCCATCCACCCACCCACTCATCCATCCATCCATCCATCCATCCATCCATCCATCCATCCATCCATCATTCCATCCACCCACCCACTCATCCATCCATATATCCATCCATCATTCCATCCACCCACCCACTCATCCATCCATCCATCCATCCATCCATCCATCCATCCATCCATCCATCATTCCATCCACCCACCCACTCATCCATCCATATATCCATCATTCTATCCACTCACTCATCCATCCATCCATCCGTCCATCCATCCATCATCCACACACCCACTCATCCATCCATCCAATCATTTCTTCTATCTATCCATCCATCTATCCATCCATCCTTCTGATTCTATCATTCCACCTACCCATCCATCCATTCGTCATTGTATCATTCCTTCTATCCATCCATCATTCTATAATTCCATCCATAAATCCATCAATCCATCCATCCTTCTGTTTTTCCATCCATCCTTCTGTTTTTCCATCCATCCATCCATCCATCCATCCATCCATCCATCCATCCATCCATCCATCCATCCATCCATCCATCCATCCATCATTCTGTTTTTCCATCCATTCCACCCACCCACCATTCTGTTTTTCCATCCATTCCACCCACCCATCATTCTGTTTTTCCATCCATCCATCCATCCATCCACCATTCTGTTTTTCCATCCATTCCACCCACCCACCATTCTGTTTTTCCATCCATTCCACCCACCCACCATTCTGTTTTTCCATCCATTCCACCCACCCATCATTCTGTTTTTCCATCCATTCCACCCACCCATCATTCTGTTTTTCCATCCATTCCACCCACCCATCATTCTGTTTTTCCATCCATCCACCCACCCACCATTCTGTTTTTCCATCATTCCACCCACCCATCATTCTGTTTTTCCATCCATTCCACCCACCCATCATTCTGTTTTTCCATTCATTCCACCCACCCATCATTCTGTTTTTCCATCCATTCCACCATTGCAGTTCTGCATCTTGTTTGCTTCCTCAATTCAAATTCAATCCAAAATCTGGAATTTAAAAAGCAATTCCTCAATTCCCTTTCTGAATAGTCTGCAGGCTATAGTGGATTTATCCGATTTAAGTTTGTTTGTATTGAAACGTCTTCTGTAGTTTGTAGGGCGATATATGAGGAAGTGCTCAGGCGCTTTGACCTGTACAGTTGCATCGAATCAGAGGGCACAATATTATTATTCATTTAACGGATGCTGTTTAATTCAGAGCAGTTATGGTTGGCTAACTGCAAGAACAGTTTCCTTGAATTAACCTTTAGCTGAGTGCCATTGATGTTGAGGTGTGATTACAGATGACCAAGTTTCTCCGTTGACCTCTAGAACTCACCTTCTGTGAGTAAATGACTTTTCCTTTAAGTTTTTGATCTTTATGAATTGGTAATTATTTGTGATTCTCATGTGAAAATGTTAAAGGGAGAGTTCACCCAAAAATAAAAATATGCTGTTAATTTACTCACCCTGAGGCCATTCAAGTTGTAGGTGATTTTTTTTTCTCTTCAGTAGAACAATAAAGATGTTTAACTGAGGTCTTTGGTGATACATAAAATGCAAGTCAATGGCTACCATCACTTTGAGAGTCAGAAAAACATATACAGGCAACCAAAAATTAATCCCTGTGGCTCCTGGCATTGTATTGAGGTCTCATGAAGATAAATGATTGGCCTTTACAAGAAACTGATCATTATTACCTGTAATCCAGAGCCTCAGGCATATGGTCCGGAGTGATGTCCTGTTCACACAAATCATTCTTTTGAACCAGTTCACCAAATCGGACCGAACCATCTGAAACAGTTTGTGGCTCGAGCAGCACAGATCTACAAATTGCTCAATCAAAACTCACTTTCAGACGCCTGATTGTCGTTTTTATGTTTTCTCATGGTTTATGTAAAAAGGTTAGTTGCTGAAGACTAGTTTATTCTCTTTATATGAGCGTCTGCCAGTGACTAAATATATATGCTTTGGACATGTAAATCATCCAAGTTTCACATCATTAATGGGTGCTTTAATAATATAATTGTGTATATGTTACATCATTGTGTGATTACATAAACAAACTAGTGAATTGAACCAGTTCATTGAAACGAACTGTCCAAAAGAATCAGTTCATGTAAAAGAATCGTATTTCCCCATTTGGCTGAGACTCTGGATTACAGGTAATAATGTTGTAAATAATGTTCAGTTTCTTGCACAGACTGATCATTTCGCTTCATAAAACCTCAATATGTCATCAGGAGCCACGGGGATTAATTTTGTGTTGCCTGAATATGCTTTTTTGACTTTCAAAATAAAGGTAGCCATTGACTTGCATTCATTGCATTTCAGTTAAAATCTTCTTTACTGTTCTACTCAAGAAAAAGTCACCTACTTCTTGGATGGCCTGAGGGAGATGAAATTAACAGCTGTTTTAATTTTTGGGTGAACTTTTCCTTTAAGCTTGTGCAATAAGCAAGAGCATCACGCAAGCTGATGATAATGAATGAGCATGTTTATTCACTTCTAAAACGTCAGCGTTAAATCAAATTAGCCAGCATGTGTCTGGCTGAAGAGCGTCGTGTGATGTTATTGGAGAGGACACTGGTGCGTCTGTGGGATTTGATTTGAAGCAAACATCAAACCGCGCGTCCTAATTAGCGCTGAGACTTTCTCTTGAGCTATTACGGCATGTCACATGCACTTATCTACTAGTCACTTTCAGATGGAGGATATTAATATCGTCTCTCACTTACCCACTCCCTCACGCATGCTTTTCAAACTTCTTCCTAATGCCAGTCGTTTTTTGTTTTTTTTGGATGGCTTATAATAGTTTGATTATTTAGCCATTGCTGTGACTCGCGATGTGACTCACGCATCTCTCATCAAATGTTTCATAACCATTAATAATGTGTGGTTTACGAAATGCGTGAAATCTGTGATTGCCTGTGCGATGTGTCACGGTGGCCGTTTGAGCAGCGCTATGTTTATTTACGAGTGGGCGTCAAACAGCACCGTAACCCTTTGCCTAATAAAAATTATGTTTAGATGACTGTTTAAATAATAAACTCTGATATATGAGTGATGCTTCCCACGATGATGCTGTGGTGTTTCTAGGTGGTTGCTAGGGTGTTCTGAATGGTTATGTGATTCCGAGGGTGTTTTGAGTGGTTGCTAGGGTGTTCTTGATAGTTGCTAGGCTATTTTTAGTGGTTGCTATGTGGTTCCTGGGGTGTTCTGAGTGGTTGCCAGGGTCATTTGAGTGGTTGCTAGGTGGCTGCAAGGGTATTTTGAATGGTTGTTAGGGTGTTCTGAGTGATTGGTGTGTTGCTAGGGTGTTTTTGATAGTTGCTAAAGTGTTTTGAGTGGATGCTAGGTGTCGCATGGGTGTTTTGAATGGCTGCTAGGGTGTTCTGAGTGGTTTCTAGGGTGTGTCAAGTGGTTACTAGTGTGTTCTGAGGTATTGCTAGGTGGTTGCAATGATTTTTGAGTGGTTGCTAGGGTGTTCTAGATGGTTGCTAGGTGGTTGCGGGGGTGATTTTAGGTGTTATCTGCGTTTGTTAGGGTGTTCTGCGTGGTTACCATGTGGTTGCTAGAGAGCTCTTAGTGGTTGCTAGGATGTTCTTAGTGTTTCTGGGTTGTTCTGGGTGGTTGCTAGGGTGTGCTTTGGTAGTAGTTAGGGTGCTTTGAGTCATTGCTAGAGTTTTCTGCATGGTTACTAGATGATTGCTAAGGTGTTCCAAGTGGTTTCCAGGGTATTCTGAGTAGTTGGTAGGGTCTTCTAAATGGCTACTGGGTAGTTGCTGCAGTGTTCTGAGTGGTTGCTAGATGGTTGCTAGATTGTTCTGGGTGGTTGCTAGGTGGTTTTTAGGGTGTTCTGAGTAGTTGCTTGGGTCTTCTGAGTGGCTACTGGGTAGTTGCTGGGGTGTTGTGGTGGTTGCTACGGTGTTCTGGGTGGTTGCTAGGGTGTCCTAAGGGGTTGCTAGGGTGTTCTGAGTAGTTGCAATGGCATTCTGAGTGGTTGCTAGGTGGTTTCTAGGGTTTTCACCGTGGTTGCTAGGTGTTTTCTCCCTCTTTGGTGTGAAAAAGAGTACTTTCACAAGAGAGTTTAAAAAGATACAACAGGATCACGGCGTCCGGAACAATTGCTGAATTTGACATGCGTTCCCATCCTCTTTTGAAACAAACCAATTAATTATTTACAGGCTTCAGCAGAGCAGAGAAACTTAATTTATTTTATCTTCCGAGCTTCTGTTTATGCCCATATGACAGAGAGTGAACAGACACAGCAAACGGTGCGAGACGCAGATAGAGCTGCTTATTTCTCTCCGAATGAGTCTAGACTGAACAATAACAGTGAAGAACAATCACACAAACACGCTGTAATTGAACTCTTGGGTTTCCACTGCTGGAATTTATAAGTGTTTGCAGAGAAGTCGACTGCAGATGATCAGTGAGTGAAGCTCTGAATCTTCATGTAGTTCTTCAGAGTTTTGGGTGCAAGTCACTTTAATGTCCTGGAGATACAGTACGATGTGCGCAGCTTTTTATGTACTGTAGTAAATCTGCAGATAGAGGTCAGATGATTGCCAGTGCTGGGTAGATTACGTACAAATTGTAATCCATTATTGATTCCAAATTACATAACAAAAATTTTAGTTATTAACTAGTGTTGAGGTAAGTTACTTTTAAAAGTAATGCATTAAAGGGGCCATGAACTGCCTTTGTTTTTTATTTTGTACTGTTCTCTGTTCTCTGTTAATGTTATTAAGATTTTTACATCAAAAACATAATTAGAAGTAATAGGCTATTTTCTGTCCTGTTTTTGACCCCCTCATCAGAATGCTCTGTTTGAAGGCATGGCGGATTGTAGACTCGGGTGTAAATGGCAATGCCCACTGCTATGATTGGCTAATTGTGTTGTGTTTGGCAGCCTATGCCCTTCACAGATGCACACTGCTGAGATTTAGGTCAAAAACGCATAAATAACTCAATATATCAAACGATCTGTAAGAAGAGACAAAGCAATAGTGATCACATAATAAAAATAGTTACTCACACTTGTGTTGCGACATTACTGTTAGATCCAATATAGTCGCACAGCATCGTCTTTTAGTTTCAATCTTTCTGAAAATCCCCTACAGTGAACAACACAGCGTCTTGATGTCTTCAAAACATCTTTATCATTCTACGTGCGCGAATCGGTGGGTGGGGCTAAACAGGCAGTGATGTAGACTCGGTGGGTGGGGCCAAACAGGCAGCGATGTAGACTCGGTGGGCGGGGCCAAACAGGCAGTGATGTAGACTCGGTGGGTGATGCCAAACAGGCAGTGATGTAGACACGGTGGGCGGGGCCAAACAGGCAGTGATGTAGACTCGGTGGGCGGGGCCAAACAGGCAGTGATGTAGACTAGGTGGGTGATGCCAAACAGGCAGTGATGTAGACTCGGTGGGTGATGCCAAACAGGCAGTGATGTAGACACGGTGGGCGGGGCCAAACAGGCAGTGATGTAGACTCGGTGGGCGGGGCCAAACAGGCAGTGATGTAGACTAGGTGGGTGATGCCAAACAGGCAGTGATGTAGACTCGGTGGGCGGGGCCAAACAGGCAGTGATGTAGACTCGGTGGGCAGGGCCAAACAGGCAGTGATGTAGACTCAGTGGGCGGGGCCAAACAGGCAGTGATGTAGACTCGGTGGGCGGGGCCAAACAGGCAGTGATGTAGACTCGGTGGGCAGGGCCAAACAGGCAGTGATGTAGACTCGGTGGGTGATGCCAAACAGGCAGTGATGTCAAGGCGTTGAACTAGGCATTTTGGCTTCAGTATAAGCTCTTTTTAGACTAACAACAAAGTTTTGAGCTCTGAAACATACAATGACCTCTTATATGTCAAAAGATCAAGGGAATTATTTTTTTTTTTTTTCCCAGTTCATGACCGCTTTAAAATACTGCATTACTCCATGAAAAATAACTAATTTTGTTACTCTTTATGGAAAGCAATGGATTATACTTTTCCTTTACTTTTTGTCACCTGGGTTGAGCTTGCTTACTTGTTTGTTTGTTTTTTTATAACAAAAATCCCAAAAGTTATATTTTTGGCAACTGCAGGGGTCCTTTTACACCAAAAGTGAAATTAAAAAGCCTCAGGCTGAAGGAAACGCCTCTGCACTTACTCCCGATTTCTCACAACAGGGACAGAAGAGCTGCAGGGAATAAATGGGAAAACAAAGTAGATTGTTTTTCTGTAACTCAGATAATTCCTTGTAAATCTAAAAATAATGTGTTACTTTACTAGTTACTTAAATATAGTAATCTGATCACGTAACTCACATTACTTGTAATGCGTTGCCCTTAACATTGTTGGTAATATAATCAAACTACTTTTAGATTTATTTAGACCTAACTGGTTTATCACATTGATTTAAATAGTATGATCTTGTACCATATTGATATAAGAGAAAGAAAATATAATCCATTCATTGTTATTAACAACACAACATTATGTCAAGGTTTCCCAAACTTGTATTTGATGCGGGGGGGGTGGTTTCGAGTTTAATAAAAAAAAAATAATGAATAAAATCATTAAATATGTAACATTTTAAATAAATAATTTTGATGTAATAACAGTCAAAAGGAAATACTTACTAAAAAAGATTAAATATTTGGTTTGTGTGCATGTCATGTGACGATTAACCAATGTCAGAGCATCAATAAATAATGGATCATTTATTGCTGTTGTCTGAATACTGTAATATATAATCATGTAATCAATCAACTGCAGTCTGATTACGAGTATTTTAAAATGCATTATAATCTAATTACAAGAATTTAATTTTCTGATTACGTAATCCAGATTACATGTAATCAGTTACTACCAAGCACTGATGATAGCTCTGTTCCTAAACCCAGTAAGATGCCTATCTAGACAGTGTTTCCAGGCATCACAGATAACGCAAAGTCTGTTCAGAACGGCAGGCAATGACATTATGCCACAGAAATAATGTACTGAATTTGTACTAAAAACATGGACTGCATTAATCAATATTTGTTTGATTATGGGCTTTCAGGATGTGTTCTTGTATTCAAACCGCCTACACGCAGCTGAATAGAACAGAAAGCAGAGGTCTGAAGAAGTGCTTTTAAAAGATGCACTTCTTTGACAGACGTCTTAAACTGCTGCTGCGCTTCTTGCTGTTTGATTGAGTGCAGTGTGTTTAAGATGTCGTGTCAAGTCAAAAGATGTTAATCTTTAAAGACATGTCTTGTTTTTATGATTGGAACAGAAGGTTAAAGCCTCAATAATGTCTGCCTGCTGCTTTTGGTGAAGTCAGAGGTTAATGTATTGAAGATAAGATTAATCCTGTAAAGCCTGACAAATGAAAGATTTTATTTTTATGAAATAGTTTAAAACTTTAGCCGAAAAAAATTGAGTATTATATTTTGATCCATCAGGCATTTATGGCTAATATAGTCTGATATAATTAAAATATAAACTAAAAATAGGTCAATTTTATTCAGAGACTCAAACTGATCAAAATATGAATTTGGTGCAGATGCTGATATTTATATGATGAAATTCTGATGCTAGTAATGTAAATCAGGCCTTGTCCACACTAATTCGTCTTGAAAATGCTCTCCAAAGTGGATAAATTTGAAAGCTTTGTTTTTGTGTTGTAGTGTGGACTGTGAAAACAGAGGTTTTTGAAAGTGATGACACGTTTAGTCATGTGACACATATAATACCAATATATATATATATCTATGTTTATACCAGTATCATGCCTGTTATGTGCTATTCACTCTCACATGATTGCTACACACGTGTTATTTTGTACACTCTTCATATCACAGTCCTGCAAAGATGACAGAAAATGTGCTTGCGATTGCTGTTTGTGGAAAACATGAGGTGCAGTTGCGTTTTAGATCGGACATACAGTCGTGAGTGAGTGCGATCAGTGAACGGTGAGATATTTTCCTAAATAAAATGATTCTGCCAGAAGAATTGCATGAAAGCGTATCATGTCTGTTCCGTCTGTATCGTCTCGATGAGCTTTTTTTGAGGCTTTATGCATGCGAAGTGAATTTAACGTTTTCTGAGGTTTCAGTGTGAATGAGAAACTTTTGGAAAACGCTTGAAAACGCTAATGTGGATGGGAGAGCATTTTAAAACGAAAAAAAAAAGTTTTCAAATGTATCCGGATTAATGTAGACGTAGCCTCAATGAGATCTTTCTAACAGTAGAGCAGATACTGACATAAAATGATCTAAATATCAGCGGTTACTCTATATCTTCAATAATATTTCTTTGTAAAATGAGATTGATCCAGACATATAATGCAATGCAAAGCTGATTGAGAGATGAAGAAATAAATGCTCCTCAGAAGATGTGAGGTGTTTTGGAGGCTTGTGAAGATCATTCCTCCGCTGAGGAACAGAGAAAGTAAAGCTTCTGGAAACAAACGCTCCTCTAAAGATCCTGATGATCAGATTTGAGACGCACTGATTTTACTAGAAAATGATTGATGGAGAATCAAGTAAACCTGAGCTGCTTCAGTCCTAAGTGTTCATCTAGAAATATGACTGCTGCAGTTATTCTGATGCTTGAAGATTTGACAGCAGAAAGACACGAGAAGTTCGAGCTGAAGCTGGGTGTTTGTATAATTACACTAAAAGAGCTTTTACTGGATAAAAAAACTAAAACTCTAAACTATCAACCAGGCGACAGAAGACATGCAGTAGATTGTGTTGGATCATCTTTATCATTTAGACTCGAGGGTTAATTATTATTATTTCTGCACAAAAATACCAGGGTCTCTTTGAAGTCTCAGTAGGTTTAGGATTCAAACTCGACTCTCATTGTGTTGGGATTGAATCCAACGAGCGCTTTCCAATTTTTCTGAAGATTTGTTTGGCATGTAATAGCCTCACGCCTACTAATCTTCACTCATGTTTAATAATTGCCCATCTTCGCTGGCTCAGCGCTGGATCTGTGGATGTCCACCTGCTGGTCAGAGCCTCGACCCATCAATTCACGCTCATGAGCTCCAGTCTTTAATTATTTGGCGAGAGGAGGTGCTGTTTAATCAGATAGGAGATGTAACGGCCGTATTGTGTGTATGTGTGTGTGTTTTAGAGCCGGTTTTACTAGCGCCAGTGCTTTATGATGCCTGCAGTAATTGCAGGATTGATTAGTGAGGAAGTGTCCGATCTTTTCTCGCATTGGGAATCGTTCGGCCGGGACAGATACGAGGCCTAATCGACTGCTTCTCCTCCTGCCTTTGTCAGCCTTTTCTGCTCATAATAAAGACAAATTAACTTGAGGACAATCAAAAGACTTCAATTCACAATTTCCTCTGTAATCTTTTCCCTCCCCACAATAAAACACACAGAAATCAGTGTTAAAGGAGGCGAGCGAAAGCCAAGAGCAATATTCCAGTTTATGACCGACTGACCGGCACATCCGCTGTTTATCGTTCCTGTAACAAACTCAGAGCATCAGCTGGCTTTAATTGCGCTGTAATTCAGCTGCGTGTGATCCATAATAGCTTGATTGGGAATCTGTGGTGAAAATACAGAGTAAATATGATCTAATAAAGCACAATAACAAGCTAGAACTTCTGATTTATAACTCAAGAATCTCATTAAATCACACAACAAAAGTATTTAGTCTGGACAGCCTTGCACAGTGTTTTTGCCATAACCAAGCCTACTGTAATTGATTTATAATTATACATGTGGATAACAGGGTCAATGACAAATAAAGGATCTTAAGAAGATGAAAAGGATGTTTTGGGGAATCAAGTTTAAAACACATGTGCCAAGTTCATAGAAATATAATATTTGTGTATCTGTATATCTGTCTGTTGTTCTCTCTGTCCATAAGGCCTGTTAACCTTCAAGGCTTAGTAATAATAATAATCATTTTACATTTTATTTTTATTATTTATCATTATGTTTATTATCAGGGGTGCAAACATGTCACCTTTTGGCGAAATTCGACGTTTTCACCTTGAAATAGGTCATTCGGGTGAATTGTGTAGATCTGTAAAAAAAAAAAAATATTTGTAATTTTATTGTTATTTTATTTTATAATAATAACAATAAAAATTTTAAACAGTTTATTAATATTACTATAAATAAAGTTAATTTTATTAATATCATTACATTTAAATTTTTTTATTTTATTGTTAATTTTATAATAATAATAATATTAATAATAAACTATTTACAATTATTATTATTATTATTATTATTAGAAGCAAACCTAAAAATATCATTTTCAAAATCATTAAATATACTACTATTATTACTACTTCTAATAATAATTTAAATGAGTTTTTATTTCATTTTTAGGCTTACTGCACATTTTGTGGGAAATATTTTTCAAATATTATTAATATTTCAAAACAAGACTGATTCACTTTAGCATTTTTCTTTAGGAAATATAAAAGTTTTTTTCTAGACTAATTTATGAAGTAATAATAATAATAATAATAATAATAATAATTCTTATTATTCGATTTAAAAAATTTTTTTTTCGTCAAATTGGAATTTGCCGACCTTGGCAAATGTTTTTCAAATATTATTAATATATTAAAACAAACATTTAATTTCTCTTTAAGAAATATTAATATTAAACGTTTTTTCCTCTTCTTAAGTTTTAGCATTTATCTGTTCACTTTTTACGATATCAAAGCAACTTCACCTCTTGGATGTTTTTACTTAAAAATATCAAAATAATTCAGAATCTGAAAGCATGCATCACAGAAAAGGTGTATTTAAATCATCATCTTATAAAATGCTTTTTGAAAGTTTTAGTGTTTTTAAATGAACATGAAGCTCAGTCTTCAGCGGCAGGTGTGCAGAGAGTCCAGCTGAAGCTCAGTCCCGTGTCTGTGCTCCACATCTGTCCTCAGCTGACGTGTGTTTGATGGACGTTTGCTCCGGCTCTTTGCTGGACACACACATCCACTGGGGCTCATATAAAAAAAACCCTGAGCCGTTTCCATCTGTTGGGCCACGTTTTGTCACATAAAAAGGTTGAAATCTTTTAGCTTCAGAAATGACCTTATGTGATTCACCTGCAGCTGCTTTAAAGCAGCTCTTGTCCATGAGATGTTCAGCGCTGAAGGTGTTTGCTATAGTAAATCAGCACTATTTCTGATACTGCATTGCTTTTGTTGCACAAAAATAAGTCTCTGAATAAATTCTAAATTTTATTGCATGATTTAATATTTAAGATACTGCCCCTTTAAGTAGCTTTAATGTGTTTAGCTGCGTTATGTTAGTTTTTATAAAACATAAATTAGGGCTAAATTTAAGATTTATGAATGTGAATTGCGTTCAACATATGCATCAATTTAGATGACACAGTTTTAAGATAAACAACCTAATAAACTTAATGGGATGCATATTTATCAGTCATAAATACATAAAACAGGTCAGATTTCTGCAATCAAAAATCATTAGTTTTATTGATGATTTGAATTGATACTTTGATGTTATTTAATTATATTTTTATAATACACTTATAGCATGAATATGTTCAGTGTGAAAACAATTACATTTATTCAGATCAAAAGTATACAAACATAGTTAAAACATGACTAGATGTGGGGCAGAAAAGAAAGCAATTTTCTGTTAGTTAAAATGTATGAAATATCCGTCATTTTATTGGATCTCAAACATTTTTGTGACATTATTAATGCATATTGCACAGAATATACTCAATAGTGCCAACTTAAATACAATCATAACAATATAAAAACACAAAATAAACACACTCGATGAGATTTCCAAAGGCAAATACATGTGGTAAAACATCATGAAATTAGCTAGAAAAGCTCATCAGTTTGTGTAGTTTTAACCCTATGAAGCCTGACGTATGAAGCAGATTGTGTGTGACAGGTTTAAGTTCAGCCTTAGACCTCAAATATGATACATTGATTTATATGGTTCATTTAAATTAATGCATAAATTGTATTATTGAAAGAATAAAGCATTTTAAAACAGCCCCGCTCCGTGATTGGACAGGAGCGTTGAAGGCCGAAGGTCAGTGAGAGCTGATAACTGAGCAGACTATTCATGAGACTTTAATTAAATGTTTAAGGCCATGAATTTATTTAACACCGTTAATGCTTTTAGCTTTACTTAATGTGACATTAGACATCAGACAGAAGAGAACGACGGAGCACAGACGTCTGTGCAAATTCAACACAATAAACCTGCAAATGCTCCTCTCCTTTATCACTAAATGAAGGAGAGCGATCTTATTTGCAACTAATTTATTTATAAATTAAATCCTTTAACAAAGGATAAGTCATTTGCAGTCTTTGCATGAGGAGTTTAATTATCTATATAACACCATTGGTAAAGTTATGCTGTTAAGTTATAATTTAGTTTTGACTATAGAAGTCAATGTAATGTTATTAAGATAACGTCTGATGAATCAGTGATTTTAATATAATTAAATGCTTGTGATTTATGTGTTGCTTTGAAAAAGTTGATTTCTGAATGACTTACAATGACAAAACATGGTGTTATGGCATCTATCACCTTGCAAAAAAAAATATAATATAATTAATATAAATCAATATAAATCAATAAATAATATAAATGGAATATGATATAGAATAATATAATATAATAATATAAAACAAGTCTATATAAATAAGTATTTTATGTAAATTAAAAAATAATTTCAGCTATATAAGGCAATGTTTCTCATTTTAATTTAGCTCAGTTTATCGTCATGCCCTAAATTAACTAAAATTGAAGCTAAATAAAAATGAATATAAACTTAAAATGACAAAAATACACAACAAAATGACTATAACTAAAATTAAAGTGAAAAGAGAAAATTATAAAATAAAATCTAATTCAAAATTTTAACAAAATCTATAACAGTGATGATACTAAAATATCACTGCAAAAATAAAATTAAAATTATAAAATTATAACTTATAAATGATAAAATTATAAATAGTTTTTAAAACCTTTAAAAAACGTTTTTGTTACTTGAAATAAAACAAATGTTAATGGAAATAATGCCAAGGCAACATTTCTCATTTTAATTTAGTTTAACATGATGTAATAGTTAACTAAAACTGAAATAAAAAATTAATAAAAATTATATAAAAATATATTAAAAACAAAAACTACTTAAAGGGACAAAAACATGCAACAAAAGCAAAAATATTAATAAAAACTCTAATTGCGTATTAATGATACTAAAATAACACTGCTAAAATTAAAATGAAAACTAAAACTGAAGCTAAAAAACTAAAATTTAATTAGTTAAAATTAAAGTGAAAAGAGGAAATCAATTCAAAAACTGCAATAGCATATAATAAAATGGCAAATTACTTAAACTGTAAATAAAACTGAAAACATAAAAATAAAATCTGATATCCCTGCTATATCCTTCAAACTTTCACAATCAATTAATTTGGTACTTGTAATTATTCCTGAAATTTACTAGCACTGAACATTGTTTCTACAGCATTAGTTTTTTCACTGCAGCAGTTCCAGATGAAAGCAGTTTTATTTCTGCAGTGAAAGGCAGCCGCTGGGGTCCGTCTTCTCGGCCGTATGCGATCTGTGTTCTTACACTGACTGTGTGGGAGTGCTTCTGACTGCACTGCATCTGCTGCTCACATTTAAACACTATTACAGCAGAGAAACGCTCCGACACACAAAGCTGTGACAAGTATATTAATAACTGCATGTGGCTGCAGCCTCTAGATCTGTGTGACCATAAGCACACACACACGATCTCTCTCAATGTAATGGCAGCAAAAAAAATTTAAAATTGAAAAATGATCTCCATTCATGCAGCACGAGGCAGTCTTGTGTAGATTTGGAAATCGAAAGGAATTTGTTATAATTTATTACAAATATGCTAAACAAAAACAATAGCCAATAGTCTACTTTTGGGCCCTATCTTTAACTGTTTATGTAGGCTTATATAATATTTGGCATATATATATTTTTATATAAGCCATTTATTTTGGCTACTATGAATTCAATAGCCAAAAATATAAATTCTGTCAATATTTGTTCAACTTCATGTCATTCCAGACTTGCTTCTGACTTATGACTCTCTTCTTTGAAACCCAAAATATATTTTGAAAGCTGTTTTTGTCCATGTAATGAAAGTCGTGTTGATTGGCTTCCAACATTTTCAAAATATCAGCTTTTGTGTTTCACAGCAGAAAGAGTCAAATATGTATTAGGAAACACGAGGGTGGGTAAATTATCATTTTAATTTTTTAGTGAAATATGTCTTTAATTGCACATTGGATTTTTGATTTATTTCTCAAAACTGGCTCGAAAGAATCATTAGCTTGATACATTTTAAAAGCAAACAATCTGCAGAATGTGCTTTAGTGGTTGAATGTCATATGAATTTCAAATTTTGATTCTGCTTCCTTGCATTCAAATTTCTACTGCAATTCTACATCCTGTTTGCTACAGTACTTTAGTTCAAATTCAGAGTTAAGTTATATTTCAGGGAAAACACTCCATGAATGATGTGTAAATGATGTAAAGTTTTGATAACGTTATTAAAGACCAGATAACTTTGAATGAATGATTCATTAATGCTACTGAACGTAAACTATATATATATATATAAAAAATTGAGTAAACTTAAAAATTTCAGGCAACCAGCTTCAGCAGCTTTTTAGTTCTCTCAACTTTTTGTTGTATAAACTTAAAACAAGAAGTTAAGAAAACTCAAAAATCTGCTCGAGCTGGTTGCCTTAAATCTTTTTTTTTTTTTACAGTGTAGAGGACCACAGTGGAAACAAGTCTATAGCCCTTTTTTGTGTACTTTATCCTTGCCTGAATGCTCTCTGTTAGTCGGGAAGCTGTTGTGTTGGTTAAACAATGACAGAAAGCACAGTAGAGTAGAGTGTTTGTGAAACCTATTAGTAATTATTATGAAACGAGACACTTGTATTTGAAGGAGACGAGCACATCTGCACTTTTAGTTTTGTCATAAACACGGGATGATATGCACACATCAGCAGCACTTCATTTACTCAAGAGACCAGTGAGCATCATAACAGAATAATGGCCAGCTAGACGCCGTTTCATTAATACTGAATTACGCCACTTAAATGCTAAATAAACCAGTGGCACTGAATGAAATGCATATTAAAGCTTTAAAGTGATGGTATTTTTGAATAAGGCCAGGCTGATGTGTTTGTATATGAGCATTAGCTGCAGATCAGTCTTCTGGATGTGTTTGTATGCTGTAATTAATGTGGAGCTCGTCCCGTATGGAGTATCTGAGGGATTGTGGGGATTGAAGGGAACAGGCTTAGTTTGGCGTGTGGGATCAAGAGTGATTTGAGCCCGTCCAACGCTTCCTGATACTCTCTCAGTGGGGAGAAATGTTTATATGCACGCTGCCAGATTTTATCAAAAATGGTTGAATGGAGCACAAAATTTTGTGTTTTGGAAAATTATACTTTATGCTTGCCAAAACCAGTTTGCAAAAGTTTGGATGTGTCATGTGTTAGTTATACTCCCACAGTTACAGAAACAGGCAGACGCACATAAATAGCTCAACACTGTGCTCTTGATTTTTCAAGCACAGGATACATTAAATTGATCAAACGTGACAGCAAAACATTTCTATTTCAAATAAAGTCTGTTCTGTTCAACTTTCTAGTCATCTGTGAATCCTGAAAAATAAAACGTAGCACAATTTCCACAAAAATATTGTGCAGCACAACTGTTTTCAACATTGATAATAATCAGAAATGTTTCTTGAGCAGCAAATATTATATTATAAATATTATAATGATTTCTGAAGATCATGTGACACTGAAGACTGGAGTAATGATGCTGGAAATACAGCTTTTCATCACAGGAATAAATGTTTTACCATATGTGACCCTGGAGTGATTAATCGTTTGACAGCACTAGTCAAAACTACAAGTCACATGACTCTCTGGCTCCACCCTCCCTCATTTGCATTGCAAATAATGATGTGGGAAGTTATACTGGAGAGCTGGAGCTCATCTTTCCACCTGGTTTGTGCCGCAGCCTGTCGCTCCTGCTAAATGTGCTCACATGCTTTCTATTTCCTCTGCCTCACTCTGACAAGTTAGTTTCAGTTTAGCACTTCCAGAGCTCACAGCTTCCTTTCCTCTGCTGCGGTGAGTCAGACTCGCCTCTCCAGCCGAGATATTCACCGTCTCATGACATCAGGCCCTGAGCACATGCGCACCTTCTCCCGAGCTCATCAGTTATGACATCTAGAATGACTTTGTCCCCTAACAGCGTCTGTGGCAAGGTCAGGAGGGTTTGTTAATGCGCCGCACCGATCCGGTTCGCACTATAAGAGGTGAATGCTGGTGAACCCGGGGAACATCAGTAAGAGCTTGTGCATGAAGATGTTCTCAGAACGTTCTGGCAAGCTTCTCTTAAAGATATGAACAGATGTTCTTCCAGTAACATTAATAGAATTTTCGGTCTTGAATCTGGTCTTCAGTAACATTCTCAAAATGTTAGCCCAAAAACATAATTCATACATCGTTTATGTTTTTTCTTCCTGAAACGTTTTAGTTGGACATTCATCAAATTTATTAATTTTTTTTTAATCTAGGAACTCGTTGCAAAGAAAGAACAAAAGTCATACATGATTGGGATATATATATACATATTATATATATATATATATATATTAGGGGTGGCACGGTACGCAGATGTCATGGTTCGGTACGTACCTCGGTTCGGGGGTCACGGTTCGATACGATTTCGGTACAACAGAAAAAAAAGAAATCTATGCTCAGTTTCTTTTCATTTATTTTGAACAGACAGTGGTGCAAATTACAATTTTTTCCACCTAGATGTGAAAATACTAAATATTCTTACATGTTATAGATATAAAATCTGTTTTGTTTTCATTGTGAGTGTACACAAATAAAAGCAGACCTTTATACAGTGATTATTAATAAGACAATAAGCTTTCAAAGCTAGTTTGCTATTGCTAGCCTTTCTGAAATCTCCTACCCTACCTTTAATTCCATGTGTGAAATTTACTTGCAAAATTTAAATGCAAAACCATGCAATAAAACAATTAAGAACAATAGAATAATTGCTTGTTTTTTAGTGCACCAAAATAAAGGACCTTTGACATTTTGTTGATAATTGTATTTATTTTGCCATCCTAACTCTGCACAGTTATATGGTTAATTGCATTTTATTCCTGGCATTCAGCATTGTTTTTCCCTGCTGCCTGTGACCCGATGTTTGTTTCTGACCCTTCAGTTGAGATGCTCTGCTTTAGAGAACATTTAGAGACAATCATCTGTGAGACTCGATGTAAACACAGAGGATCCAGCAGTCTGAAACAATCACATGTACTGACCTTTAAATGTGTAATAACATGGCTGCAGCAATTCCTCATCCTCTCACAGTCTCTCTGTTGAATCATTCGTCAAGTCCAGAGAGTTTCCTCACATGCTGCTGCCTCTGTTCATTTCTCAGACAGCGGAAATCACACAAGCTCACCCTTCCCTCTCTGTCTCTCTCCAGAATACCTTCTTGCCTGCTAGCACGGAAGAGGACATCTTTGCCCACTTGGGTTTAGAGTATATTGAACCTTGGCAACGAAATGCCTAGTTTCAGTCTCTGCTCTGTGAAGCCTGCTGATGATCTGGACAGATTCAACACCCTCGACATGACGCTGATGCTGATTCACGCTCAAATATCCGCAGTCTGATTTCTCCAGCCAGTGTGAGCATTATTGATAGTTAATGGAGTTCTGTTTTCTTTTTCAAATGCACATACAGTGACACCCAAAAGTATTTGGACACTTTAAAATGTCTAAATGTCCATGCAGTAGACCGAACCCCAAGTTTTGAACCATAGTGTATGTCCAATTATTAAAATGTAAAATGGTTTGCAAAATTAACTTTAAGCTGTTGTTTTTTTATTATTATTATTATTATTTTCATTTGATTAAATGATTATTATACAATGTTTCCTTCTCTTAGTTTCTCAGACATTAGTTAGATGTTACTTCAGAACAGCTTTGTTTAGTTTTTTTTCAATAGACGCTTTGAACATTAGTGAATGTTAACAAATGTTCTTCTATATAATTGAACATTTGTTTAAAGTTATCTGGTCTCTAAATGTTATTAATACATCGTTTATGGAACGTTTAAAAATAATTTGTTGGCCATTCGTTGGACAGTTTCACATGGTTTAGAGAACATTCAAAAGTAACATTCCCTTAATGTTGTCTTTAGCATTCACAACCAAGAAGAAAAAGCTTTTTAACAGTAAAAAGACAATCATCTATCATTTAAAAAAAAGTTATTATAGTGTCAAATGGTTGAGAGAACATTCAAAAGTAACATTCCAATAATGTTTGTAAAATAACAAAATGTAACGCTAGCTTAATGTTCTTTTTTATGTTCATATATTCAAGAAAAATATTAGAGCATTTAAAAACGTTAAATATTTTTTTAATAGGAACATTAACCAAACATTCTTATAACATATTCATATACATGTTGTGATATTTAAACACTGTGAGATTTTATCCCATGCAGACCTCTTCATCCTGTTTGTTTGTGACTCGAGCGAAACCCGTGATGTCTTGAGGAAGATCATAAGGTCTAGATCTTCCTATTTAAGGATCTTTAAGTAGAACAGCTCAGGCGTTTCCAGGACTCGACCCGAGGGCCTCTCTTTTTATCTCTGACCCTTTCCGAAACGCCAAAGCAGAAGCGCAGAGAACCGGACTGAACCGGCTCCAGCATTCAAACTGGGTTAGCTACTGTTGTGTTGGCGTTAAATTACTTTACATTGGATTTTACGGCCCACAGCAACGCCACAATTCCCATCAGGCTCTGCTGTGCTGCACTTTCTGAGTTATCTTCAGTAACAAAAGCTTTATTAAATTCTGACTTGGCTAATTCCAACAATAGCTGTGATCCAAAGCCAAGTGAGACACACTTTAAAATCTAAATTCACTCTGTTTACTTTTCATAATACATCTCTGGACCTATTGTGTGTGGTTTGAGTCCAAAGAAGAAAAGTTTTATGCAACTTCTCAGCATCATCAATTCATTAACTAATATTAAGTTCACTTACCACGTAAAAAATTTTGGTTAAAAAAACAAACAAAAAACTGAATATTACACTAATATTTTTACCCAAAATATATGTTATTTGAACGTTTTTCCCCCATATTCTATGAATGTTAAAAATGTCCAGTTTTCTTGTTGTAATTGAAGTTATTTAAATGTTACAAAAACATTCTAAATATAATTTTATTTGAATAATTTTTAATATTTTAAGAATGTTAAAACATCCAGTTTTCTTGACGTAATTATTACATTATTTAAAGGTTGCAAAAAGTTACTTACAACATTCTACTAACTTTATTTGCACCCAAAATATAACTTTTTTGAAAGTTTATCTAAGAACGTTTAACTGTCCAGTTATTTGTTCCAAGAATACAATGTCATTTGTACTTTTGTAAAAAAAATAAAGAAAAAATCTAAGAATCTTAGAAAGTTAAAGTTGACAGAAATGTTTCTCACAACATTCTACTAACTTTATTTGTACCCAAAATGTAATTTTATTTGAATCTTTTAATATTCTAATAACATTAAAATATCCAGTTTTCTTGTCGTAATTAGAAAGTTATTTACAGGTTACAAAAAATGTTTAACATTATAAATATAACATTATTTGAACGTTCTAACATTATAGAATGTCCAGTTTTTTGTTGTTTTTATAACGCTATTTAAAGGTTACAAACATGTTTTTTACAACATTCTACTTACACTATTTGATATTTGGAAAAATTTATTTAAACTCTTTTATTTGAATGTTTATTCAAAAATGGTAAAAAAATGTACTCAGAAAGTTTTAAAGTTCACAAAAACGTTTCTTACAACATTCTACTAACTGTATTAGTACACAACATGTAACATTATTTGAACGGTTATTTTCAGAATGTTTAAATGCTTTCTTGTCACGATTAGAGCGTTAGTTAAAGGGGTCATATGACGTTGCTAAAAAGAACATTATTTTGTGAATTTGGTGTAATGCAATGTGTTTATGCGGTTTAAGGTTCAAAAACATTATTTCCCACATACTGTACATTATTGTTTATGCCCCGCCTTTCTGAAACGCGTCGATTTTTACAAAGCTCATCGTTCTGAGAAGCGAGACGGGCTCTGATTGGCCAGCTATCCAGTGCGTTGTGATTGGCCGAATACCTGAAGCATGTGATGGAAATGTTACACCCCTCACCGTATAGTGATGCTGTGTCTAGTCACGACGACACAAAAGCAATAAAATCCATTATATGTGCAAATGTGGCATTTGTTGAATCCAGTGGGAACATAGTTACTGATTATAATGACTTATACTGTCTTTTTACGCACAGTATTGCATCACGCCGCATAAACATTGCCACGTCTGCATTTGTGATCAGAGAAACGACAAATAACAAGCACTACTCTACACTGCTCAAAACTTGTGTTTGAATAGTCAGTGGCAAATTCTTTAAATAAGAAAACATACTTACAGGCTGTGAGTCAGAAGCGCCAGACTGTCCTTGCAAAGCTGGAATTGCCTCACTTTATAGAAATGGTCTTTGTGCACAGCTCTCCCAGGTTCAGGAAATAGTCCTACATAAAATGCGTTGCACACACTCTAATATTTGGGTTGAACTGTTCTGGAACAGTGTTGTAAATACAATTTAACCACTGATTTCTAGTTGTGTCCTCTTTTGTAAGCCCAAATAAAGTAGTTTCGCTCTCACAAAGAAACACAGCGTCTCCAGGACATGGCTCCGGCGGCAGCAACAATACTACAGACAGAATAAAAATCACACCCTCTTTCTTTGCGTGAACATTTGGGCGGTGTTTTGCAAATCTTCCCACATCGTGACATAGACATGTGGGGGCGTGTTTAAATGAGCCGTTTTAGGGGGGCGTGGCAGAGTCTTAACTTTTATAAATAATACCTCTTTGGTTTTGAGACTTTAGTCTTTGCAACTTCAGGGATTTTATCTATGCACAAACAGCTTGTAACACTCCAAAGAGAAAAGAGAACTTGAAATCGTATCATATGACCCCTTTAAAGGTTACAAAAATGGTTCTTGGAACATTTCGGTAAAAATAACAGAGACTGTTGATCTCAGAACATTATGAGAACATATATCAAACATTAATAAAGTTATAACAACTTTCCATAAACGTTACTTTATATAACTATAACTATTTAAAAACGTTCCCTGTTAGCGGAGTTCTTTGTCTGGTTGCTTTGCAGGATTTTTTTAAATGCCTTCGGAAACAGTTTGCCATTGCAGGAATTACCTATTAAGATTTTCTGCTTTTATTCTTGCTTTTTTTGTGATTTTGCTTTGTTTGAAGAGTCTTGTATTATGAAGCTGGTTTGAAAGAAAGTCTTGGACAAGCAGGATTGTGTTCATGAGCTAATCTGAAGTATGTGTGTGAGCAAATGGATCTGATTATCATCTGGACACCGTTCTGTGTTGATTCGGCTGGCGGTGATTTTGCATATTTGATTTGAAAATGTATTTGTCTTGAAAATGATCTGAGCTGTAGCTTACCAAATGCTTTTGAAGTCCCAGTGTGTTTATGAGCTTTAATATTGTATTCTGCAATCATTCGAATGAGTTCTCAGCCAAAGAAAGAAAAGTTTTAATAAAAGTTGGTTTTTGAATATGCTTTCGGCGCATTCGAACTTTAAAATGCTCAATGTGCTGACATTAAAGTTCTGCTCTGTTCTTTCCGTCTGTCTGTTTTTAATAAAAGACACTTTGCTTGAAGCAAGAATCCTTACAGTCTTTAAGGGATGGTTCACCTAAAATTAACTTTCTGTCATCATTTACTCGTCCTCATGTTGTTTAAACCTTTGTGACAGAGATGTTTAGCAAAATCTAATCTACTGATCCACTATGCTTTGTTCTTAATACATTGAGACAGGGGATGAATAGCAAAATCTTCATAATACACTTTATTGTAACTATATTACAATAATTGTAATAAATATATTATTTAATATTTTTTTAATAATAAATAATATAATAAATATTGAACTACACTATATTATTACTATGCTAACATTTATTTTAATAATTACATTGTTAATAATTATTAAATAATTTCAGAATTTATTAATTTGAATTACTATGTATTTAATTTATTATTAAATGCATAGAGATAGTTTGCAAAATCTTCATTCTATATCTTCTCTTAATGTAATAATATTCATTTTAATAATTATATAATAAATGTATCAATTATTAAATAAGTATTAATGTAATAATTACTAAATAACAAAACCTAATAATTATTTATTAATTTTAATAGCTGTTGTTATAATAACTTTTATATAATTGTTTGCAAAATCTTCATACTATGCTTTATTCTTAATATATTAATATTAATTTTAATAAAGATATTATTTAATAATTAATATTACCTTAATTATTAAATACTTTTTTAAAAACAAATTGAGTTATTTATTCATTTTAATCATTGTGTATCATTTTATTTTATTTATTATTCATTCTCATAGCTATTAATAAATAAATATAAATATAATTGATTTTAAGTATTATTTTTAAGCAGTCTTTTGAAGTCGTCTGATAAATTAAAAAAAATTGAATTATCTGTTCTCTGATAATATCGTACATCTCAACTTTCACTTCAATTTGCTTATATTTAAATAATTAATGAAGCCATGCTGCAATAGCAAACCTCATTGGTTCTCCCGTGTTTAGTAACCAATCACAACATACCAAGTTTAAATATGCAAATTAATTTATCTGTTTGTTTTCTGAAGCAAATAAAGCAAATAAACGATGCTTATTTTAATTTTCACAGAGGAGATGCTTAGCATAATATGCTTTATTCTTACTATATTAATATTATTGATTTTTGTAATGATTTGAAGTTCTGTGATAAATTTGCATGAATTTAAGTTGCTTTTAAGTCTCTGATAATATTCCCATCGGCTGCAACTCTCAAATTTGCATATATTTGAATGTTTCATGAAGCCATGCTGCTATGCATACTTTACTAATAAACCAGACACTAACAATTTCTCCCAAAAATGTGCATTTGTGAGCATGTAAAGTGTTAATTCTGTGAAGTCACAAAAGCACAGAGGTACGGTGTTGAACATGAGCTTTCCGAGCCGGCTGTAGAGTTGGTCTGCGGCGTTCAGGCATGAAAGTCGACGGTTTCTTGAGTTTCTCTGTGAACTTCTGCTTTCTCCGAGTCCTCGGGGCCTTGCTGCTCACAGTCTGTGAAATGAGGTAATGCCTTTAAATAGCTGTGGCTCAGGGGTCGTCGTGGGGTTAAATGATCGACCCTGTATCAGCTCATTTACATATTCATGAGGATCCGTCGGTAAAGCAAACCGTCCGGAGGCCATGACCAGACAGAAAAGCTGGACAGACATCATATGCACGCTCACAAAACATTAGCATAATTATTATTCTTCACTGGTTTTGTTAAAAGCCTGCTGCTTATTAAACAGCAATTATATTTTTAATTGTCATTTTGTGTGTTAAATCCACCGCTGTCATTATCATCAGGAATCCAGAATGAACCAGTTCTTATTAAATGACATATAATTATTTCATATACATTTCAGGATGTGACTGCTTGTTTTCAGTGATATTTGAATTTAAGATATTTTTTCAGTATTTTCAGTGTTCATTTTAATTTTGCCATGTCCTTTTGATTTTTTTAAATATTTATTTTTAGCTTTAATTTGTTGTTTTTTAGTAATTGTAGTACTTAAAACGTATTAAATTTAATTTATTTGACAAGGCAACATTTTTTGTAAAGTTTCCATTTAATGTTTTATTTTAAAATTAATATTAATGTTGTTTTACTTTAATTAACAGTCAAATAGTTTGTTTTAACTTGTAAAAAAAATACATATAAATATAAAAACATTTCAGAATGTGACTGCTTGTTTTCAATGTTATTTTAGTATAATTTCTTTACTATTATGCTATTTATTCATATTTAGAATTTAAGTCATTTTAATATTGTAATGTAAATAATTTTTCTTTGTCTTTTTCATTTTCATTATTATTATTTTTAAATATATATATTTAGCTTAAATTTATTTAAGCTTTACTATTAGTCATTTTTATTACTTCGACTTAAACTTATTTTATTTCTAGTTAATTTATTTCTGGTAATTTTACTACAATATGTGCCTTTTCTAATTTTTTATTATTACTATTTTTTTATATTTCTGTTTAGCTCCAATTTAGTAATTTTAGGACTTCAGCTTAAAATACGATTATTTCACGTTTTCATTTAGGTTTTTTAAGTTTAATTCTTGCATCTGGTAATTTGAGTGCAACTTCATTTCAATTAACAAAAAGCCATTTTGAATAGTTTAATTTTTTTCCCTTTAAATAAATTTAAAAACTCACAGATTGAGTTTAACTTGTAAACCCAGAACATTTCTTTTGAAGAACAATTGTTTCTAATCATGTTTTTTATATGAAAAATTCCCCATTATTGTAATTTCCTACTATCAACAGGAAGCTGTCAGAAATGAAAGAATTGTGAGTAAAAGAGTTCTCATACATCATTATACCGAGAGCTGAAAATCTGACAGAATTAATCACAATGTGACAATAGGAAATCAAACGGTGCAGCCGCAGCAGTCTCGCTGGTTTAATAGAGTAATCTGACAGAAAAGCCTTCTCTCTCAGTTGGGCTGAAGCTCAGTGAGGCGCTTGGCTCTCGTCTGTCCTGTGAAGCGGTCTCTGATGGTTCAGTGACGGTGATGACAGGAAGTGAGGATCCACACTGACCTTAATCTGTCTGCAGCTTCCTGTGACTCTGATACGCCTCGGCTAATAAATCACTGTCCAGCACTGTAACACACTGTAACACACTCATTCAGACGCGCCAATAACAGACTAATCATTGGATGCTCACGTTTATAAAACCTCCATTCCTAGTAACTCATAGTAACGTCTGTATATTTGGAGAAAATGACATATTACCTGTATGTATCATGGTATATTTGATCATATAGGGCAGTTGATGATCTGAAACATTAAAGTGTGACAAAAATGCAAAAAAATCAGGAAGGGGTCCAACACTTTTTCACACCACTGTACATAAACACTGCCGCTCAAAAGTTTGGGATCAGTACGATTTTTAATGTTTTTTAAAGCAGAGTCTTCTGCTCATCAAGGCTGTATTTATTCGATCAAAACTACAGAAAAAAAACAGTAATATTGTGAAATCTTATTGCAATTTCTAATATTGGTTTCCTATTTTAATATACTTTAAAATATAATTTATTTCTGTGATCTGCAGCTGTATTTTCAGCATCATTACTCCAGTCTTCAGTGTCACATGATCTTCAGAAATCATTCTAATATACTGATTTATTATGAGTGTTCAAACTGTTGTGCTGCTTCATATGGTTTTTTGTGATACTTTTTTGTTTGATTCTTTGGTGAATACAAAGTTAAAAAGATCAGCATTTGTTCAAAATAGAAATATTTTCTAACAATATGTCTTCACTATGACTTTTTATTCATTTAACACATCCCTCCTGAATAAAAGTAATAATTTCTTTAAAAAAGAAAGAAAGAAAAAATGTACTGACCCCAAACTTTTGAATAGCATTGTATATTGTAACACACAATTTATATTTTAAATAAATATGCCTTCCGAGAGCAAGCATACGCAGTGACAAACGCTCACAAAGCGGGCAGTCAGCTCCCTCGAGAACTGACCACACACGGACTGTGTGTATCCCCAGCAGATATGTAAGGTTTGCAGGGAGGAACATACAGCCTGTAATGAGATCTGCTCTCGCCCAAGTGCTTGCACACATTGTGGAGCTTATTTCAAGTGATTGTGCTTACGGACAAACAACACTAAATAAGACTCTCAACACAGATCGACAGACACACACACACACACAGAGTAGCGGCTGCTGAATGACAAAAAGCAAACGCCGGTTCCACCGCCCGTGCTTTTATGCTTCCTGGACGATTACATCACCCGCCCGTGACGTCTCGCCCTTCCATTGGACAGATTACACACGTGACTCAGAGCGCGGTCACGCTGGAGACATTCCCCTAGCGTTTCGACGCAGCTCCAGTTCCATGAAGGGAACCTATATAGACATTTTTTTTAAATTATGGAAAATGACAAAAACATGACAAAATTGCCAAAAAATAATGAAAAAAACAATATAGACATTAAAAAATAAAAATGACAAAATTAAAAAAAAATAAACTGAAATAAAAATTAATAAAGCTAAATAGCCATATAAAAACTACTATTTAAACTATTTAAATTTTAACTACAAACAGAAAATAAAAACTATAACTGTATCTCAATGATACTAAAATAACACCAGAGGAAGTATATTAGAGTAACATGCTTTACAACCCTTAAAAATACTTTAGCAATATGGTACAGTGATGGCAATGCTATGGTATGCTATACATTTAAAATATACTGTGGTGCTGAAATTTATGAGTATATATTTACCTGAAGTTAATATATACTATGAACACAATACTGTTGCATGGTACTTTTTCAACCCAATCTCATGAAAGTGTGTATAAATAAAAACAAAAACTTGTGGTATTGATACGCAAAAATGGACTTTGGCGTGTACATGCTACGCAATGGGTAGGATTAGGGTTGTGGGGTAGATGCGTACCATATCTACATGAAAACTGCATATCATATGCACATCATATGCATGCAAAAACTGCGTATTATATGCACGCCAAAGTTCATTTTTGGGTACAAATACAAGTTTTTGTTTTTATTTGGTGTATTTTCATGAGACTGGGCTCATTTTTTGGGGTTTTTTTTTGTAAGTGTTGTTAATACAGTGGTATATTTTGAGGTAAGAGTATGTACTGAGGCGTTGTTTCTGACCAATCAGCTTGTTCCTCTCCGGCTCTGGTTTTACATTCATGTCTGTGGCCTGGATGTGCTCTGTGCTCAGCAGATGGTCCGGTGTCCTGACAGACGAGCGGGTCGAGTCTCGCGGGACGGAGAGCCTCCATTAGCTCACAGCGCACTGAACTCAGGTCAGTGTGGAGCCAAACTCAATACAATTAAAGATAACTGCGGCCCGCCGAGGATCTGACCGTATCAGTGCATTAACATTCACCGACGAGCCTCCTCTCAGTCCTGCAGGAGAAGCTGCTCGAGCCTGCATTCATCATGCTTTATCAAAGCATTACAGCCTGTAATAAACTTTATCATGCATTACATGAACTAATTGTAATCACAGTTAATGCACTATAATACTGATTTGTTTTGCACATTTAGAGAGTATAATGCATTAAAGCACATAACAAACAAGCAATTTAATGTGTAATGAATCTGCAAATATTATAATGCATTTTAAATTTGTTTACAATTATTTATGAAAAGTTATAATGCTTTGTAATGGATATTATGAATACCTTTATGATGCATTATATATAAAGGCTTCAAGTGTTGCCTAAAATTTAATTAGTACTGTTAATATCGATGATATAATTATGCTTATAAATCAACAGTGTTATTTTTAACTAAAACTAAAAATCATTAAAATAACTAATAAAAATATAAATATTAGATGAAAACTTACATTTAAAAAACTTAAACTACAAATGTTGCATTTGCAACAAACTGTAATAAAACATGTTAAAAGTACTTAAACTAAAACTGAATGAAAAAAAATAAATGAAAGCAAAATAGAAACAAAAAAAGCACATAACAAAATTACTAAAACTTTAAATGATAAAAGCTCATTTAAAATATTAACAAATATTTTGATCGTTTGTATGTAGTTCATCAGTGTTTTTATTGTTAACTAAAACTGAAACAATTAAAAATATTTTTGTTAATTTAAATAAAATAAAATATAAATATTTGACGAAAAAAATTAGAAATGTTCAAATAAAATACTCTGTAATAAATATTTTCAAATTCGTAAACAAAGTTATATTTTACAAGAAACAACTATTTTAGTATTTTATACTTAAAGATTTCACATTTAATTCAGTGTTACTTTGTAATTATTTGTGAAATTTACAAGCAATTTCTGAGAGAAAACTGTTTCAAAGTAATTTAACTGAAAGAAAAATAAATAAAAGTTAAATAGAAACTGATAAAAATGACAAAAGCACATACAATTACTAAAACCTATACTAAAACGATCAAAGCTAATTTAAAATATTAACAAATATTATGACAGTGGATAAATAATACTAAAATATCACTGAAATACATTAAATTATTGAGTTTCTGTTGACAGCCAGACTTTATTGTCTATACTAACATTACTAAAAGGGTAAAAACGAATTTAAAATATTATAAATATATTATTAATGTAATATTTTCAATAAATTGTATAAGACATATATGATGATAGTGTATAAATAATACTAAAATAACACTGCAGTACATTAACTAATTCAGTTCCTGTCATCATTGGGTTATTTTCTCAGAGGAAACACCTGAGAGTCTCCCATTAAATCTCACTGATGTCTGAGAGAAACACTTGAGATGTTTCAAGCAGAAACTGGATCTCTGAAGCCGTTCTGCCACCTTATCCTGTAATCAAACGCACGTCCGTATGCGCGAGCGGATGAAATATATTAGCCATCTGATGGGTGTGTTTGGAATCTAATTGTGTGTAATGCGTCTCATTTCAGATGATGGATCAGATTTAATCTAAGGCTCGGTTGTAAAACAGTTTAATGCTGGTTGTGTCATTTGTTCCTGAAGCTTCTGTTCTCATGCACACAAATAAGAAGCTGCTGTAGCGTTTCTGCCCAAATCTATTTTTAGAGCGACTGGTCAGTGTGTGCAGTAAAGGAAAGAGAAGGAGACACACGGTACAGTAATGCTTTCAGACATTTGTGTATTTAGAACGGATAGCTTTAAATGAATGTGAATGTAAAGAAGGTTTTAGCATCACATCCTCAGCAATGGATGCTCTGCAGTGAATGGGTGCCGTCAGAATGAGAGTCCAAACAGCTGATAAAAACATCACAATAATCCACACCACTCCAGTCCATCAATTAACATCTGGAGAAGACAAAAGCTGAAACAAATCCACCATTAAGACATTTTGGACTTGATTCTGGCTAAAATACGAGTCCATAATCCATAATATTGCTTTCTCAGTTGGAAAAAATGGTCTGGTCTGAATCAGGAGAGAAATCTGCACAGATCAAGCAGCGTTTATAAGACAAAACAGCTCTTAACAAATATGTGGCTGGATTTTGATGTGAAAGACAACAGGAGACTTTTTCACTGGAGGAAGAGTTATGGATTTTAGCCGGAAGTGATGGTTTGAAGTTAAAAGCGTCTTAATGCTGGATTTGTTTCAGCTTGCGTCTTCTCCAGATGTTAACTGATGGACTGGAGTGGTGTGGATTATTGTGATGTTTTTATCAGCTGTTTGGACTCTCATTCTGACGGCACCCATTCACTGCAGAGCATCCATTGCTGAGGATGTGATGCTAAAACCTTCTTTACATTCACATTGATTTAAAGCTATCCGTTCTAAATACACAAATGTCTGAAAGCATTACTGTACCGTGTGTCTCATTCTCTGTTAAAAAAAAAGAAATTTAAGAAAGTTGTTTCAACTTTAAAAATTTTAAGTCAGCGGGGTAACAAATTATTTAGTTTAGTCAACTTGAAATTTTAAGTTACTCAATGTTAATTTAAGGGACGACTGGAATATTTTAGTTGACTAAACTAAAAATTTTAAATCAGCGGGGTAACAAATTATTTTAAGATGAAACTTTTTTTTTTTTTTTTTACAGTGATTACAGCAGTTATAGCTACAGCCCCCAAATTCGGCATTCAAGGAGTGCAGATATTTGTCCCAAACACAATGAAATATTTTACTTTTGTGAAACTTGCTTGTTTTACTCTGGTTGAGTCTGCGTGCTGCTTGATGACACACAATATTTCATAAATAGGCTTCTTATCACTGTAAAAAGTGATAAGTTGACTTAACTTAAAAAAATTAGGAAACCCGTTGCCTTAAAATTATTAAGTAATTAATAATAAAAAATGTATAAGTTATGTCAATTGTCACTTAACTCCAGTTCTCCACCGTCTCCACGCTCCACTGTTACCTCCGGATCCCCTGGAAAAGGAAAAAGGACATTCACACTCAGATAAGCCCCAAGAGACATTCCCATTCCCCGCCTGCTTACCTGGACATTCTGCTCATCTCATTCCCCTCTGCTGCTACTCAATAAACCTGTTGACTGTATTGCACTGACCTCTGAGTCCTGTGTCTGTCATGCATGTCTAATTCTTTGACTGCTAAAGTATCACAAAATAAATCTGATGATTATGCATTCATTCCCTATAAATAATTTAGTCTTTTGTTCTAGTTGATGTTTAATTCATTGTACAAACTGCAATGAAATTTCTGAAAACTGTGAAAGTGAGATACAGTGAGTGAATAAAGCACCATCTCATCTGTCCAGAGGAATCAGGACTGTCATGTTAGCATGTACATGATCAGAGCCTTCCAACTTCAAAATCTTCATCGTCAGCTGTCAGATCTTCTGCGACTGGGACGGCAGGCGATTAACACCTACGCCGGGAGCGAGCGTCATCCTGAAGGCTATGATTTACAGAGGCAGTGACATTTCGTCAGGCTTGATATGTCTCTTCAAATACGAGAGGGTCGGCAGCCCCACCTGCGGAGCCTCTTCAAATAACGGGGGACGCCGTGAACGTGTGCGATTAGCTGTTTAAATGGCCTCCTTGAGTGGATAACGCTCCTGACCTTTACATCGCAACGCTTTTCCCTTCTTCACCCGTGTGTCGTATCTATGCAGTCAGAAACACTGTGTTTTCGGTTTGCCACACAGTGACGAATAACCCGAGAGAAAAGCCTGCTGCGATGGCAAGTGTGTCATCTACTAGCACTTAATGTTTGCTGTGCCGCTAAAGCCCTTAAAGTGGGCGGCGTGACCTTATTTGATCTTAGAAAATGCTATGAGGAATCTTTTATCATAGTAACTGTACACTACTGTAAAGAAATCTCTTCTGCTCATCAAGGCTGCATTTATTTGGTCAAAAATGGTGAAATATTATTACAATTTAAAACAGCTGTTTTCTATGTGAATATCTATTAAAATCTAATTTATTTCTGTGATCAAAACTGTATTTTCAGCATCATTACTCCAGTCTTCAGTGTCACATGATCTTCAGAAATCATAATAATATACTGATTTACTGATCAACAAACATTTCTGATTATTATCAATGTTGAACACAGTTGTGCTGCACAATATTTTTGTGGAAACTGTGATACATTTAATTTTTCAGGATTCACAGATGAATAGAAAGTTCAAAAGAACAGCATTTATTTCATATAGAAATCTTTTGTAACATTATAAATATATTTTCTGTCACTTTTGAGCAATTTAGTTTGTTCTTAATGAATAATAGTATTTATTTTGACTGTTAATGTATATAGCACAATATAGTTCAATTAACATTAATTGTATTATCAAATTATTCTTTTCAAATGAATTAATTAAGGCCCATTTAGGGCAAGGGCAATAACTAACTGTAACTGTAAAGTTTTAATTATCAGTCCACACTACAACTTTAATGATGACGACACATACTGTACAGACTGGGATCACTTTCAGATTGACTGATTGCTTCTAAAAATGTTTCTTTTTTTTTCCTGGTAGGGCAACATTAAGGAAACATTCCATTGTATCATTTTGCAAACATTAGAGGAACGTTACTTTTGAACATTCTCTGAACATTCTGAAACAATTAAAACTAAAACTAAAACATTTCAGAAAAAAAATACATTAACAATTTATAAATTATGTTTTTGGGTTATTGTTTTTAGCCAGCCGTCACAAGGAGGATCGAAAGCACCTGAGTGAAGTTGGCATCCAAACAGGATGTTTATCTCGAGCAGACGTGTCAATAAATAGGCTTCAGGGCTTAAAAGAAAGATTATTAATAAACATTCTTAAACTAGAACTGTTGAGTACAGGTCCCCTCCACTACACTGAGGCTGGAGTTTTACATGCATCACAGCTCCATAATCTCATTAACAAGCTCTGGATACATCCACCTCTCTCTCACTAGTGACCGTCATCTTAAAGACACATTTTTCCCGCTTTCACAAATTTGAACATACCATGTTTTTATAAAATAAACTCTTGTCTCACATTGTTTTATACATGAAAATAAGAACAAGAGTCAAGTATATAAACACAGTTCATTCAGTCAAAAAGAGGACAGATTTGCACAAACATTTTCATAAATTAGCTAAGACGAGCGCTTCCCCTCAAGTTCGCAATTTTTATTGCCACGCCCACTCAGCTAGATCAGAAAATACATAATTATAACAGTACAACAGAAACAATAAGAACAGAGCAAAACAGTGATGGAAGACAATTTCAAAGTCTCTCATCACATTTATTAAAGCCCAGATAACCCAAAAAAATAAGATTATTTGAACATTTAATTTTAATATTCTAATATTCATTTATATTTAATATAAGTAAAAATTAGACTTGATCTCAGAACGTTTGCTCTCAATGTAATGAGAGCGTATGTCAAATATTACATGAACATTCCATGAATACTACTTTAAGAATGTTTTCTCCTAACATTTAAAAGAACGTTAGTGAAACGTTACATGTTAGCTGGGATGACTGGCTCCTCGGATTGATAAAGATCACTCTTTGAAGCTATTTCAGCAAAAACGTGTAAACAAAAACACAAATATCAATGTTTATCTCATCAAAAGGCTGAAAAATATAATTAGCTCCGCTATAACACCCAGCCCTAGTAACAGATTGTGTTTTACATTGATGCACTTGAGTTCTTTGGTCAATTTACAAGAAAAGTGTGAGTGTTGAGCTGTTGTGAGTCACAATAACACACACACACACACATGTTTGATAGGCCAGATGGTGTGTGTTACTCTTGTTTTCCCGTCGCTCTGACTGTGTTTCATATGCGCAGCGGTGTGGCTCCGGTCGAGCTTCTGCTTCAACCGTGTGATGGCTGCTCAGCACGGCGAGGGAGGCAGATGAAAACAAATGTCTCTATTAGATTATCATCTCGGCCCCTGAGTGTGTATGAGCGAAATTAAATTATGATATCCCAGCATCGTCTCCATTAGCCCCGGGCCTCACCTGTAACATTGACAGTGATTTTGCCAAGTAAGACATGTTCTTGGATCAACATAGTCCAAAACATAGACCTAACCCTATCCCTACTCCTAAACCTAACCCTACTTGTAATTTATCCCTAAAATCAGAGGGATATAGTTGAATAACAAGGCTAAAACTGGCATTTCCTATAAACCTGTCCCTCAATTCTGATTGGTTGCTTGGAATTTTGTCCCAGGATCAACATTTTGCACTTGGTGAAATTACGGATGGGCAATATCTTCTCATTTGCGATACACCGGTAAAATAAGAATTAGGGCCAGTTTTACTAACAGCTTGCACCATCTTTTGCCGTTAAAATAGTACTGTCAGTGCAGTGCATAATCCGTGCAGTGATGAATTAGCGCTGAAAAGGCATGGACACAGATATTTTTGCGCCTGACCTTATTAAATATGCATTTGTAGGAGTTTCCCTTTCAGAGCAAAAGTTATAGGAGGAGAGTATTCAAATGAATCACGCAATGCATTTTACTAACGTAACGTCAAATTATTGGCATTATTTAACGCCCAAAAAAAGCATGTCTTAAACTATTTGTGCTTGAAATGCCTGCAATTATTGTTGCCAGAAGAGGCACCTCAGAGAACATGGCGCATGGTAGAAGGGAAAGGATTTTTTTCCCACACGTATTAATTTATTTGAATGCTAGAAGCACACATTATACGAACATATCGTTTGCCAAGCCATGTTATTTTTAATTTGCTTCAGGAAATAAAAGACGACTTGGAACCCTCAATTAGGGGTCAAGCAATACCAGCTCTATCAAAACTTCTTGCAAACCTTAATTTTTTGGCCTCCGGTTCTTTTCAACGTACTGTGACTTCTCTATTTCTTTACTCTTTATTTGCAACTATACACTAATTTGCGCTGCGCTTGGTATATTGCATTGGTCGATATGTTAATGAGATGTTGCATCTGTTCTTTAATTTGCGCATTGTTAGTAAATCACCCGTAGAAATTTCCCCTCCCATCGGTGCTGTTTTGGAATTGGTCTCTCGCTAATTTTCCCTGTTTAGTAAAACTGACCCATAGTCTTCCTGCGATAATAACGATAAACGTTGTTGACATGTTTCTGTGTGCGACAGTGCGGAGCGACATCGCGGAAGGCGGACGTGAATTTGAGGAGGAGTTTATCGCTAAATGAGGAGCTCCTTCTACAATCTGGAACTGCACTGTAAAAAAAAACATTTGGGCAAACTTAAAACTTTAAGGCAACCAGCTTCAGCAGATTTCTGGGTATTCTCAACTTTTTGTTGTATAAACTTAAAACAACAAGTTGAGAAAACTCAAAAATCTGCTTAAGCTGGTTGCCTTAAACGTTTAAGTTCTCTCAACTTTTGCACTGTAAAAAAAAGAAAAAATAAGTTGAGCCAACTTAAAAAGTTTACTTCAGCAGATATGTGAGTTTTCTGAACTACTTGTTTTAAGTTTATACAACAAAAAGTTGAGAAAACTCAGAAATGTCCTTAAAAATAAGTTGAGAAAACTCAAATATCTACGGAAGTTCTAAGCGGCCATGCATTATTATAATTTTTCTGTCTTGTTTTCTCGTGATCACGACTTAATTTTCTTGTGATCTCGACATAACGAAAGTTGATTTGTCGTTATCTGGACATAACGAAAGTTGTTGATCTCAACCTAAAAACCGTTTTCTCACGACGTAATTGTAGCTATCGTGAGAAAATCAGGGTCGCTATATTGTCTTCGACGATAAAGTTGCAGACCCGACAGCCTTCTTCCCAAGTGTCCAACACTATATGTAAGTTGTCAATCACTGACAGACACAGAGCTAAAATGGCCGAGCATGAATATGCATGAAGAGTATTCTATCATGGATCAATGTAGTCGGTCAAACACACAACACCTTCAATATTTGGGATGGTACTTATACCATATTTTTATTATTTCAGTTTGAGTGAGTCCCTGATCAAAGTAAAAGTGAATACGATCATCCATGATGCTGCGATGATGCTGCTTCTATAGCATTTTCTCATGCCGAATACACAGAGAAAATTAAGTCGTGATAACGACAAAACAACTTTCGTTATGTCGAGATCACGAGAAAATTAAGCCGTGATCACGAGATAACAAGACAGAAAAATTATAATAATGCATGGCCGCTTAGAACTTCCGTAAATATCTGCTGAAGCTGGTTGCCTTAAACTTTTAACCTGTTAACCTTTGCCCAACTTTTTTTTTTTTTACAGTGTGGTTTGGTCAGGGCTGTGCAGTGCGACAAAAAATAGGTCTGAGCCTTGAATAAATGTACTACAGTAGCACGTGTGTGATACAGTTCTGCATGTGTATGAGCCTGTTTACAAGCCTGTTGTCCAACAAAGATATCATTTATTGACATGCTTTTTCTCCAAATTAACTTAATAACATAGTTGAGTGTTAGAAATAACCACTTTTTGTGACCAGACGTGGTTTCATATTACAGAGAATGATAGTATTATATACAGTGATAAAGGCTATGTGTTATGTGTCTGTTTCTGTTTAGTTCCCTTTTGCCCTTATTTGGTTCTTCCTGTTCTTGTTTCCTGTTATTAGTTAATCATCGTTTAGTCGTTTTTCACCTGTGTTCCAATTAATTATCTCGTTTACTCGTTTGTTCCGGTTCCTTTTAAAGTCCTCAGTTTCCCTCTAGTCTTTGTCCTGTCATGAAGTGTAACCTTTGTTTTGAGATCGTGTTTCTTATTAAAAGAACCTTTTGTTTATCCCTGGCTTCCTTTAAAGGATGGAAACGTTACACTGTTGATTAGCATTGCATTATAAATATACTTTCCTTATACAAAAATACCCAAGATTGCTTGAAGAACACAGATAAACCCTGTATTTTGTGCAATCATATGTTTATTGTCTTCAAGTTTCATCAGTTAAAATGTCTCTATCTCCGTTGTGCATTTTATTCAACGATAACTGATACCTTTGTCCACATTAGGGATTTCATGGAGCATGGTCAGTAGCATTACTTCTGCAATGCATATGTGGAGTTTCTGCACAAGGGCGCCCTCCGGCTTCCAGTATGAATTAAATAGTCAATACATTATGGGTGTACTCAGTAATGCTCACAACACCCTATTTGAGGTAAAAATAGGAAAGATAATACTTTTCTCTAAAGAAACAGGCAATTATCATTCTGGCAATAAATACCAGAAATTATCGTGATATATTTTCAAGCCCACATCGCCCATGCCTAATTGAATTCATGTTCACTGTAAGGGGAGAATGGGAATCTGGCCGTTAATGCAACACTCCTCCTCTTCCTCATGGGCTGATATTATACAGAAGAGCCATTTAAAGGTCTATGTGTTTTGACAGCATCAATACGAGCACCGATATCATCGTTGCGCCGGCTGGGTGGTGAAATAAGGGAAAATGAAACATCCAGCTGACATCTGCACAGCCTCCAGCCTAAACAGGAGCATCCGTGCTCGCGACACCGGTAATCCAGCTGATGATGAGAAATGCTCCGAGAGGAAGGAGCTTATTCAATGAAGGGAATGTATATGGGCTCTTGGGCTTCCCTGACACCATGATATATCTCCGGGAAAGGTGTGTTGTGATTGTGGTGAGTGTTCGCTTCTCATCTGATCGTGTTTAGAGCAGCTTCCACAGCCCCGGGGAAAAACCTTTCATCGCCAATCAGGACCCGTGGATACAGGCCGCGGGCGGCTTTCTACACTGATTATTCGGCTTCGACACGTGCTGGAGTCTGCTTTATTATATGTAACCCTGGACACAAAACCAGTCATTAGGGTCAATTTTTTTAAATTGAGATTTATACATCACCTGAAAGCTGAATAAATAAGCTTTCCGTTGATGTATGGATAGGACGATATTTGACCGAGATATTTGTAAATCTGGAATCTGAGGGAGCAAAAATATCAGAATATTGAGAAAATCTCCTTTAAATTTCTCCTAATGAAGTTATTAGCGATGTATATTACTAATCAAAAATGAAGTTTTGATATATTTACGGTAGGAAATTTACAAAATGTCTTCATGGAACATGATCTTTACTTAATATCCTAATGATTTATGACATAAAAGAAAAATCGATAATGTTGACCCATACAATGTATTGTTGGCTATTGCTACAAATATACCTGTGCTACTCATGACTGCTTTTGTGCTCCAGGGTCACATATTAGTTTGAGTCGCTTGAGTCACGTTAAGCTGTTTTTGCGTTGGTGACGGACTATTATAAGGTATAGGCTAATTACATTTTCAGTCAGAACTGAGTCTATGCAAATGAATCAGTGATTCAAAAGAACTGATTCATTGCTGGCAGTTTGAACTGACTCACTGGAATGAATCAGACTTGTTTGCTTTTACTAAGTTTAGGTCAACACAAATAATGAGATATAATATTGAAAAATCTATCTATCTATCTATCTATCTATCTATCTATCTATCTATCTATCTATCTATCTATCTATCTATCTATCTATCTATCTATCTATCTATCTATCTATCTATCTATCTATCTATCGTCTGTCTGTCTGTCTGTCATCAATTATTTATTTATTCATTTATATGTTAATTTACTGTATATGTTTATTAATTTAATTAATTTAATTATTATTATTATATTAATTTTATTTATTTAATTATTTAGTTATTTGCTAAATCTTATTTAAAAAATATTGGTTTGGTGCTATAGGAATTTATTTATTTAGTCAGTTAGTCATGTAAGAATTTCAAATAATTATATTTTTCTGTATCATCAAGCCAATACTCTTGTACAAGGAAAGAAATCGATAGAGTATTGACTTGATAATATAGAAAAATACAGACTTTTTGTTAATTAATTAGTTTATTTATTTAGCTAATTATTTAGTCACGCCAAGAGAGTGTGTGTGTGTGCATATATGTTTGAAATCACATATGAATGTGAATTGGGTCTACAAAAACAACTTTTACATAAATAAATTCACATTGAGTTCAATATAATCTGAATATACGAAAGGAATTCCTCAATATGAAGTCATTGTTGTTTCCGGTCTTCTGCTCTGAGCAAACATTTCTTGGCTTTAATAGCTCACACATGACCTCTGCTTCCGAGTCGTTTCATCATCTGCACATAAAAAGCTTCACCTTGAGAATTTCCAGTGGTGTCGAAACACAGATTCATCATTATTCTTTAAAGAGCAACAGGACAGGTCTTAATGCATCGCCCACCTCGTTGAACGCCCATAAATAATTCAAAGTCGGCCCCATTTTCTGCTCGTGATTGCGTGAAGCGAATTCTGAGAATTCATCCACAGATAAGAGAAAAAAAAAAAGATATTAATCAGTGTAACCTTTCTCAACTAACAACCTTGTTATTCCTCAAAGCCAAACAAAATGAGAATTTGACGGCGTCGGGGTTTTGTTATTATGCCCGGCGTTATTGATCACGCCGCCGATGCCATAAAGAAATGAAAAATTGTGTTTTCTGTCCCTCTAGATACGTTGATACGTCCCCCCCCGCTGAGCTGCTTTTGAAAAGCCTGGTCTTTCCTGAACGTCTGTCTTTGATTCTCGGTGGCGTCCGCTGCGGTTCTAGGCTCTCGGTCGCTGGAGTGAATCTCTGCAAAGCTCTTTAGTAGCTCTGACTCTCCTAATTGCTTGCATTGGGAGCTTCGGCTCCAGCGGTGCGGATGCTTTCTGCTCGGCTCTTCACTTTAAAAAGTCAGTGCTCCCAAAGCCCCGCGCCAGAGAATATGGATGTTTGTTGATAAATTGCAGTTGCGTCTCACACTGAGATATGAACAGCACTCGAGCGGCGAGAGAAACGGATATTGAAGCGAATCCTCGCTCTCCGCTGCAGGCCTAGTATTAAACACAAACCCAGTTTCTCATTCTTTACACACAAAGCATGCTTTCTTCAGAGCGATTTCAGAGATTTCACTTTAAGGTCAGAAGGTCGATGCTGAGAGGGGCTTCATACATGATTGACTGAGAGATGTGATGTAAAATGATTTCATCTCAGCCCTCCATACTCCTTCAGGTTCACATCGCTGTGCTAATTTGAACCCAATTATGTCTGATTTTGTCTGCCTTGTGGTTTTGTGAAATGATGTTAGTCAGGATGCATGTATTTCTTGAATGCACTGGAAGTTGCTTTGAATAAAAGCATCTGCCAAATGCATACATCAAATCACAGCAACCATAATCATTTGAATAATAAAACCAACATGCTGTGAGCTTTAGATGAATAAAGTGTGATTTAAAATCCAAAACTGGCAGATTGCAAGGTGTGAATTCACTACACTGCTGTTCAAAAACAAATTAATGCTTTTATTTATCAAGGATGCATTAAATTGGTCAAAAGTGAAAGTAAAGCCATTTATAATGTTACAAAAGATTTCAAATAAATGCTGTTCTTTTGAACTTTCTATTCATCTGTGAATCCTGAAAAATCGGTTTCCATGAAAAATATTTAGCAGCACAACTGTTTTCAACTGATTATAATCAGAAATGTTTCTTGAGCAGCAAATACTGAATATATTAGAATGATTTCTGAAGGATCATAAGACACTGAAGACTAAAAAAAATGCTCAAAATTCAGCTTTGATCAATTGTATTTTAACATATGTTAACGTAAAAAACAGTCATTTTAAATTGCAATAATATTTCAGAATTTGTACTGTACTTTTGACCAAATAAATGCAGCGTTGAATCAGATGCACATGTAAATGAACTATGATCAGCAGTTCAGTTCATTCTTAGTCACTTCCACACACATACACGTCTGCTGGAGAGATGATTTCAAAGATTTAATCTCACGGTCAGAAGGTCAGTGTCGTGAGAGTTTCACTACATGAATACACAAGTGAACTAGTACACAATGATTTAACCAATCTCACAGTGGCAGTCTACTTTTTATTTATTTATTTATTATGTTTTCGGTTTTCTGACACAAATTCCTTAGCACTCATGGATTGTTTATAAATGATGAACAGATTTATGGATACACTGCGTACATGCAAAAATCAGCTGACCTACATACCACAGAAATACATATTACTGTGATCAACAACGTGAATGTAAACGTGTCACAGTCACAGGTGTCGGAAGAACTGATCTGTCAATCAAACCCTGTTTTATGTCTTGGGAAATTTCCTTCTACTCTGGGATTATTATAATCGTCAAGAGACATGCTAGTAGTATTTAAAGGGAATATGACAGAAGAATGATTTAATATTTTAAAGATGATTTATTTAGAATGACAATCAGTACATTTCAAATATTAACAGTGCAAACTATGCTATTAAGATTATGTTTGCATTCAACTAATCATTACCTAATAATAAAAATAAACCAGTCATTATTTACTCACTTTCATGTTGTTTCAAAGCCAATATGACATTTTTCACCAAAAATGACCAATATATGATGTACACTACCATTCAAAAGCTTGGGGTCGGTAAGATTTTTAATGTGTTTGAAAGTCTCTTCTGTTCACCAAGGCTGCATTTATTTGGTCAAAAATACAGTAATATGTTGTAAACTGTAATGTATTTCTGTGATCTGCAGCTGTATTTTCAGCATCATTACTCCAGTCTTCAGTGTCACATGATCTTCAGAAATCATAATAATATACTGATTTACTGCTCAACAAACATTTCTTATTATTATCAATGTTGAACACAGTTGTGCTGCACAATATTTTTACGGGAGCCATGATATATTTAATTTTACAGGACTCACAGATGAATAGAAAGTTCAAAAGAACAGCATTTATTTGTAACATTATATTATATAGGTATTTACTGTCAATACTTCTGATCAATTTAATACATTCTTGCAGAAAAGTATACATTTCTTTAACATATATTATATGGAATATCTGCATACTTCTAATTTCATTTAGACTTGAAATATTGATATATAAATATGATTATATAGAAAACTGCACAAGCTTCTGCTAAACATCCTTTCGGTTATATTCATGAAGGTGAGTAAAAGACAGAATGGTAATTTTTGGATGAACTATCCTTTATTTGATTGGCCTAAATGTGATTAGTATGGAAAATGTCTACATAAAAATAGAGTGATAAATTGCCCTATTGTATCATGATGAGATTATTTCTCATTTACTATAATAGGTCTGGACACCTTGCCAGTGGGAATGTAAGATACAGGACAAAAGAAAGCGATTTCTCTTCAGGTTCCTCATCCCTGTTGCTCATAAGCCTGAGTAAACAGTGTAAACACAGAGCAAAGACAAACATTTACTCTCATGTCACCTGGCTGCCTGTTCATCGCCACAGACAAATTACTCTGCGACACCCAGCGAGAGCCATTACCGTCAGGGGTCAACTCATATCATATTTAGTGCTAGCATCCAGCCGACAGCGTCTGTCTGTCTCAGTCTGAGACCCGTCTTTGATTTCTGCAGGGGTCTGATGGAAGGAGACGGATCATGTGGGAGATAGTCGAGGAATCCGCTTTAAACGGCATCATAATGCGGCCCGTCGGAGAATACAGGAGACATAACAAGAGTCGTCGCTCATATCTCTCCAGCGGCTCGGCGTGATAAATTACCCAGCGAAGGCAGGTGATCTGTATTAGGCAAAGATGATGCATCTCGCACGGTCAGGGATGACCTTTGTGGAAATCTCTGGAAAGTGAAAGAGAACGAATGTGTTACGTGTGCATGCATGATGATCCTGTACAATACAGGATGCATTCAATTAATCAAAAGTGACAGTAAAGACTATATACAGCATAAAAGACTATAATATTCTATTTCAAATAAATTCTTTTGAACTTTCTTTTCATCTGTGAATCCTGAAAAATAAACTGTATGACAGTTTCCACAAAAATATTGGGCAGCACAACTTTTTTCAACATTGATAATAATCAGAAATGATTCTTGAGCAGCAAATCAATGATTATTCGCGTGGCACTGAAGACTGGAGTAATGATGCTGAAAATTCGTCTTTGATCACAGAAATAAATTACATTTGAACATTCACATAGAAAACAGCTATTTTATACTAATAATATTTCACAAGTTTTACTGTATTTTGGATCAAATAAATGCTAATGCTTTTGGATCAAAAACATTACTGTTTTCGAACAGGTTTCCTATTGTTTTTGCTTATTAAACTGTGATGCGAGACAGTATTTTACCAGAAAATTACAGCTTTAATTAGTCTGATTAAATAATGAGTCTAGAAAGAGAAAGGAAACAGTCCAACAGTTCATTTCGAGTGCATTGCATTGTATTATAGTTAACTAAAACTAAAAACTGGAACTAAAATTACTCAAATAAAATGATAAATTAAAATAAAATATAAAACCTTATAGTTGCCAAGGCAACATTTCTCATTTTCATTTAGTTTAACTTGTACTAAAATAACTAAAACGGAACAAAAAGTACTAAAAATGACAAATGCAAATGCACAACAAAATGAAAACCGAAATATACAAATAAAAACTGACTCAAAATATTAATAAAAACTAGTACCTCAATGATACTAGCACAACACTGATGCATACAGAAAATTGGCATATGATATGCAAACTACAAAAGCAAGTAAAAATAGCATGCTATTGTGAACACGGCCGCTCTCTAATCTTTTTCCTCTGATTTCACTGAAGGACCCAAAAAGCTCATTCCATTCCCAATAACGCACCGTGCCTTTAATTGCGGGATGCGCATCAAAGTTTGAAAGGCGTTTAGGAGAGGTAATGGGCTTTTCTTCAGAGAATAACGGAGGTGTGCAGATGGAAATGCTAGATGGAGCATCGGTAGGTAATACAGAGGCTGCTACATTCACAGCATTAGAGGCATTGTGTGGCCAATGATGTGCGGAGAAATTGCTTCTAACCTCCCCCAAAATTGCTTGCTCGGCTCGAATTAATCTTAATCGAATTTCTGTCTGGCGTTGTTAAAAAACCCCAAAGTAATTCTGTCTTTCTAGGAGAGAGTTATTAATGTAAATGTGGGCTTAAACGCATGGCCAACACAGATGGAAACGCTGATAGATCACGTATGGCAAATCGGACCATCTCCCTCCATTACACAACGAGAGTTCAGGAAGGATATTACAGGAATATTCAAGCTGCTAAAGACACAGGTGGACGTTCACGAGTGTGCACGAGCATGCATGAGCATTCATGAGCATGCATGAGCGTGCGCGAGCGTCCATGAGATATTTTTACTCTTTCATTAGATGGTGCTTAAAAGACTTTATTGCAGTGGGTTTTTTTGTGTGAAGAGCTCCACATGCACAATTAAAGACATCTGCATTGATCTCAACAGATGGCAAATGGTTATAAAAGTTTAAATATTAATTAATTTTGCTTTGAATACTGCTCCATTCATTAAACATGGTGCGTTCGCTGCAGCTGTGTGAACCCTTGCGCTCACACACTTTAATTTATAGCCAGGAAAACAGGCAGCTAAACTTTATAGAATAATAATTAAATGTCTGTGCATCAGACTCGCAGTGCAGTCATATGTCAGCAGCGCACTAGAAGAAGATGCTCCACAACTCAGTCTTTCATCAAGAGTCTCAAAGGCATAGTTTACCTTGAAATATTATTAGCCAAAAGAGCATGCACAGATGCATACATCAAAAATACACCAAAAAACATAATCTGGGAGTCTTTGGTGACTAATTTCCACATACAAGCACTAAGTCTTACATGCTATTTATGACCATTAGGACAATATTACGCACTTCCTGGTTCGCTTAGAAATGCATCAAATTACAGAAGTACAATGTATTGCAAATGCTGTTTAGGTGTAAATTGCAAACAAATGGACTGTATTAGAACACAAGCATGCAACAGCTATGCTTAACAGTGTCTTTCTGCATCAAAACTTTCCTAGTACAACCTTTAGTCAATAAGTTACGATATAGATTCCTTTTTCTGTGGATGATATTAACCAAAAGAGCACGCACAGATGCACACTTGAAAAAATCCACCAAAAAGCAGATCATCTGGGAGCCTTTTGCATACTTTATTTAGACACTAAAATTTGTGAAGTATCCATTCTTGCATGCTTTTTACAACAATAAGGACACAAACTGCTCACATGTACTTCATTAACCAATCAATGTCCAATTATTTACTCGCATACTAATTACAAAAGGCATTTTTCCCAAATGCGTGGCTAGAACACCTGTAGACTAACATCCTGTTCTCATTGGGAATGATTCAGTGCATTTCATTCTAGAGGAAAAAAAATGTGCTTTCATTTTGATGTGCACTAAATGTACAAAAGGTCTTTCCTCTTCCTCTGTCACCAAATTAATCAGTTAGTCCCCTGCTGGCAGATGCCATAACTACATCATTATGTGGGAAAATAACATCTTTCTCCATTGACAGCCATTAAAAAGTAGCCATATGCTTTGACTAAATGATTTCTTTGCAATAACAGAATTTGAAACAGGGCTTTTGAGGGGCTTTTACCAGCATTAAATAGACTTGTGTTTTTCCTTTTAATAAAGACATGACAGTCAGGTGATTGGCTCAAGTACGCAGGTTGCATACTTCCAGTGCTGCACGTGCCAGATGAGCAGCCACATTGGAAAGCTCTCTAGACCTCAATTTCGGTATGTAACTGCCACTTTTTTTTTTTTTCTTTTTTTTTTTTACAATCCAATCAGTTCCCAATGGATAAAATCAAATCCTGACCTACATTTGGTCTTGTTGAATACCCTGTTTCACCTAGAAATGCATCACAGTTCAGAAGCACAGTGTGTTGCAAATGCTGTTTTGGTGTAAATTTTTATATATATATATCAAAACTGTCCTTGTAGAAACTTCAGTGCACAAAGAGTACAAATTGCAAATTATCCCAAAGAGCATGCACACTTCAAAAATCCACCAAAAACATAATCGGCAAGTCTTTTGCATTCTATTTTCAGCACACTGTGATTTAGGAAGCACTTATTCTTTCATGCTGCTTCTAACGATTAGGATGCAAACTTAAAAATGGCTGCTCATTAACCAATCAATGTCCTGAATATCCTGGTTCACAAATGCATCACATAACAGAAGCACAATGTGTTGCAAATGCTGTTTTAATGTAACTTGCCAACAGATTGACTGTATTAGAACAAAAACATGCAGCAGTTATGATTAATAGTGTCTTTTTACATCAAAACTGTCCTAGAAGAAACTTCGGTAACACTTTATTTTGATTGTCCACTTTAGATATTCTACTAACAGTAAGTAACTTTGCAACTCCATGTGGACTAGCAGTCATTACAGTATTGAGTCCACAACATAAAACATGCTGACTATAACAAATTTTGTAAGTATATGTAAACTTATTCTATACTAACCCTAAACCAACACTAACAGTCTACTCCGAGAGTTAGTAGACATGTAGTTGCAAATTAATGAGAATTAGTTGACATGTAGTTGACATGTACTTACAAAGTTACTTATAGTTAGAAGAATGTCTAAAGTGGACTATGAAAATAAAGTGTAACCAAAACAGTGCACAAACTGCATAAATAGCTGTAGATTTCTTTTTCTGTGCATAATATTAGCCAAAAGAGCATGCACCCTTTAAAAATTCACAAAAAATATAATCTGGGAGTTTTTACATTCTATTTATTACACTAAGATTTAGGTAGCACTTATTCTTGCATGCTTTTTTTTAATTACTAATAGGGTGCAAAGTTGAAGCACAGAGTGTTGCAAATGTTTTAGTGTAAATTGCAAACAAATTGACTATATTAGAACAAAAACATGCAGTAGCATTGATTATCAGTGTCTTTTAACAACAAAACTGTCCTAGGAGAAATATTATTGATTAAAGAGCAGAAATTGCAAGTATATATTTCCTCTCATAAAAAGTTTGCAAAGCAAAATAATCAAAAAACTAAACTCAATATACATTTATTGATGAACAAAACTATTTGATTTGAAACGAGGCCAATTAACGCTAAAGAAATGAGTCATTAGACAACAGATAAACGTGAAAACGCACGCCCGCACCGAGACCGTGTTACTACTACAACACCTGGCTCAACCCACGCGCCTGACTAACCCACCCATCAGAGCCAGCTTCCCGCTAGTTAACGACAGGGATGGGAGATACCTCTTATTTTATTTTCAATCCGATACCGATATTTTCAAGCCCAGATACCTCTAAACTGATATTTTTAATTATTAAAAGAATATAATCAGTAATTATATACACTTAAATATAAATTGCTTTATATTTATATTTTTTTATATAAATTATAATTTTATTATATTTATATTTTTTTTTTTTTTATTCAAAAAATAAATTTTTTTTATTTTTTTTATTTGAAATTTTTTTTTTTATTTGAAAAAAAAATTTGAATTTTTTTTATTCAAATTTTATTATATTTTTTCTTTATATTTTATTCAAATTGCTCCCCGGGCGCTGCAGCATGGCTGCCCACTGCTCCGGGTGTGTGTTCACGGTGTGTGTGTGTGTGTGTGTGCATTTGTTCACTACTCACTGCTGTGTGTGTGCACTTGGATGGGTTAAACGCAGAGCACCAATTTCGAGTATGGGTCACCATACTTGACAATACGTCACGACTTTACTTTACTTTACTTTAATATTAGATTTTAAAGCCATGTTTGTTTTTTGTTTTTTTACATTTCATAGGCCTTTTTTTTTTGTTTACACTATCAGAAATAAAATATACTAAAATTGTATTTTCGCCCTTTACTGGGGCAGTAACCTAAAACCTATACCCCTAAAAAGGAGCATATTAGTACCATACAAGTATGCTGTCAGAGAGTCACCACAGTCACCGCAGTCTCCACCAACAACACTCACCAGATCTCAATCCCCTGATTTCTGATCACCGCCACCTGTCAGCACTAATCAGCAGCACTATATACCTGCACTCCTCCCGTTCACTCACTGTCTGGTCTCAAACGTTCCATGTTGACTAACCTGACCCACTTACCTTTTCTCTACCTACCAGTTGCTCCAGTGTTCCTATCCCTGTTCTCCACCGCTCCAGTTCTCCACCGTCTCCACGCTCCACTGTTACCTCCGGATCCCCTGGAAATGGAAAAAGGACATTCACACTCAGATAAGCCCCTAGAGACATTCCCATTCCCCGCCTGCTTACCTGGACATTCTGCTCATCTCATTCCCCTCTGCTGCTACTCAATAAACCTGTTGACTGTATTGCACTTACCTCTGTGTCCTGTGTCTGTCTGCTGACATATGCATGCTTTAACGGTAGATCAGTTACAAAGGTGCACCTTTGAGGGTACCTCGTGAAAAATAAACATCTTACATAAGTACTAAAAATGTAGTATTATTATTACCATGGTAAATTTGTGGTTACTGCAGTTTTACTATAAATACTGTGGTAAACTGTGGTTACTGTAATAAAATCATGGTTAATTTTTGTAAAAGGCTGCCAGGCTGCTGTACTCCTAAATGTGAAACTTTAGCATATTTTTTTTTTCTGACAGATTTATTAACAGCTATTACAGAACCTAACACAATCCATTTGAACTTTTAACAACCAGTTTAAATACATTTACTTGCACAAACCAGCCTATTTAAAATAAATAATACAGAAATAAACCAAGTTTGGGGTTAGTAAGATTTTGTAATATTTTTTTAAATAAGCCTCTTGCTCAGCAAGGCTGCACCTATTTGAACAAAAATACAGTAAAAACAGCAATATTGTGAAATATATTCATTAAAATAGCTATTTTCAATGTTAATATATCTGTGATCTGCAGCTGTATTTTCAGCATCATTACTCCAGTCTTCAGTGTCACATGATCTTCAGAAATCATTCTAATATACTGATTTACTGCTCAAGAAACATTTCTGATTATTATTGGTGCTTCATATTTGTGTGGAAAACATGATGCATTTTTCAGAATTAATTTTATATATTGTAACAATGATATGCAATGCAATGTAATAATGTGTCAATGGTTTCTTAAGATCTACTTATGCTTCTGATGCTTTTGGGAAACAGCTCTATTTGAACAAACACTGAGCCACGCGTCAGCACCGGACGCTGTCTGTGATTGGTTGGTTCTGTCTTTCAGTATTTGCGTGTGTTCTGATGAGCAGGAGAAATAGCTCTTTTATATTTTTGTTTCCTTATCTGTATTTTACCTTGTTCAGCAATAAATAAAAAAAAAAAAAAAAAAAGAGAAATAGCTCTATCCAACACAGTTAGACTAACACCGAGAAGCTTATTTTATGCACCGAATTTCTTGATAAATAAAATTAGTGGTTAAAAAAATGCACTTTAGAATCGATAGTTTCATGCGAGGATCGATCCTTTCTTTACAACATGATACTTTAGGATCGATCCTCCCATCCCTAGTTAACGAGTCCCGCCTGTGCTAGACCTCACAAATCCCTACATATTCCGAGCTAAATCTAAAGCATCTCATCCGAATTGCAATGTCCGCTCCTCCGTAAGCCGCAGCTCCTACATGACAAACACCGGCTTTAACCTGCAGGAAATGAGCTCTTGTGCAAGCCCTCGAAGCCAAATGCATGTTTTCTCTGGCGCTGTTATTAAGAGTGCTCGATGTTCGCTGAGGGCGGTCTGTGCTGTGAGCGAGCTCAAATGGAAGGTAATTAATGCCGGGGCGTTTCCACGCCGGCCAGCTGTAACGCGGGATAAACAGCAGCGGAATTAAAGATGCGTTTGGTTTCTCGACCCACCGCCCTGTGATCTCTCCGGCCTCCGCGCTTTCCCATGAGCCTCGTTTGTAATTCTGCTGCGGTGCTGCGCCGAACCTTGACTATGACCAGAGGAACTCCATATGCTGTGATGCACAATTCATAAAAAACAAAAACCATGAATTATTCAAAACCTGCAAATAAGGCTCAGCAGCATATGCATGTACCTGTATGCGCATATATGCTCTCTCTCTCACACGCACACACACACACATACACACACACACACACACACACATGTTGGTTTTTGTGGTTTATGGGGTCTCTCCATAGGCGTAATGGTTTTTGTACTGAACAAACTGTGTGTGCTATTGCCCTACAACACCAACCCTACACCTAAACTTAGCCCTCACAGGAGACTTTGTGCATTTTTAGATTTTCAAAAAAACACCATTTAGTATGTTTTTTAAGCCTTTTGAATTACGGGGACATAGGCAGTGTCCTCATAAACCACCTTCATATTGTAATATCTCTGTCATACCCATGTCATTATACAAATTTGTGTCCTCATAAACCACATAAACATGCACACACACACACACACACACACACACACACACACGAGGCATGTTTAGTGCATTTAATGAGTGTATATATGCTGTGCAAGGCCTGTGTGGAAATGTCTGATTATACAGTAGGATGTTCGGATTGCATTGTGTTCAGTCCTTGAATGCACAATGTGATACTGAAGGAGTTTGTAGACTTTTCTGCTTGGGATAAATGATGAGATTTCAATATTTGAGGCCCAGTTTAGTACAAAAAGTACTGTACCATTTTTAGACATTTACCATAGTAATACCATGGTACTATCCTGAATACCATAGTACGTGTCAAAACATGATATTGCATGGTTTATGTACAAAAAAAAAAAAAACATGGCATTACCATTAAGTGTCAACATTTATGTCAAGCCCCCCCCCCCCCCCCCAAATAAAAGGGACTTGCACTTGTCAAAAGCAAAGGTGTTTCCAAAACCATGGTATTTATGTGGTAACTACTCCAGTACCATGGTTCATGTAGTAATGCAATGGTTTTTGTACATATCCAAAGAAATACCACAATATTACCAAAAGAAAAAACAAATAAAACATGTTATAACCATTGTACTTCTCAAAAACCAATGGCTTGTGTCCAAAAAACATGCCATTATGTGGTATGTGTTCAGAAAACATAGCGATACCAGGGTACTATTTTTGGCCTATTTTTGGGGTAAAAAATTAATTAACTGTGTATTTATAATTATAGCTTTATATTTAGTTATTTCTCTTTTAAATTATTTATCACTACAAGTGTTATTTTAGCAACATTGAGATTTATTATAGTTTTATTTTTGTATTTTGCATTTTAATTTTAGCTTTTGTCATTTTTGTTATTTTTTATGTCTATATATTTGTTGTTACTAGCTAAAATAAAATAAGTAAAAAAAAAAAATTCAATTAACATTTCAAGTAACAGAAGTTTTTTTTTTTTTATGGTTTCAGTTAAATATAATAATTCAGATTTCTTTCCTCGATGAGGTCTGCAGGGTGCCGACAGACGACGGACATTGTGGTGAAGCGGCTGTAATTAAGAACAAGTAACTCAGTCTGAAGCCACAAGATCACACTTTATCTTCTCATTTATCTCTCGTGGAAGCATAAAGTTATTTATAGCTCAAAGATTATGAAAACCTGAAAAAAGTCACGATTAGAGCCTCCCGAGAGCAAAATGAGACATTAGCATCTCGTCAGTTCAGTGCTTTATACATGAAGTCCCAAACCTTTGAGAAGAAGGCGCTGAAGTTAACATGCACTATACCTCCAGCTGCTAACAAAAGGCTGTGAGGGTGTTTCTTCCTTCAGCTCCAGATCTTAATTGTCGCATCACTTGAAAGGCTGCTGAGGCCGGTGATTAAGACTGCAGTCAGACTTCTCCACAGCGCTCCAGTCGGAGCGAGAGGCTCATCCGCCCCCGTCGGCTCCATTCACATGGCAAATTGCAGGCCAGCCGTATCAGAACAAGCGGCCTGAACAGAAATAGCGCAGGAGAGAATATAACATTCAATTAAAGAGGGGGAACAATCAACTTCTGTGATGCCAGAGACGTGAGGGAGGAAGAGAGGAACAGAGAAAGAATTCGAGGGAGTTTTGGACTGTCAGAAGAGTCTTGCATGAAACGGATGCAGAAGTACATTTGTATATTTCCAGCAGAATTTTGGAAGCGGGGGTTTGCTTTCGCAAGGGAACTGCAGGGGGTTTGTGAGCTGAAGAAAAGATAATAATTAATTAAATCAAATGTAACATTAAAATAAACACATGGGGATCGAGAAAAACACTGTGATTTAATTAAGTGTGTAGTCTGTTGAACTGCGTGTTTTGTAATGTGTTTTCTCGTTTCTTCTCATGAACTCCGTCTGAGAGTGTAACGTAGGTTTACTTTATTTAGAATATTTAGATTTTGTGAATTTGACTTGTCAAAATCTTCAGGGTTGGAACATTTGAAAGTGAAGAATTGAATTGATTACATAAATATTTGTATTGGAACTTGTAGTTAGTTCTAAAGTGTGAACTCAAGTATGATCACTCTTAAAAGTGTCTATATCCGTCGGCACCGATAACCTGCTAGGGTTCGCTGGGTGGTTTCTAGATGGTTGCTAGGGTGTTCTGGATGGATGCTATGTGGTTGTTACTTTGTTCCTAGGTAGTTGTTATGCTAGGATGTTCTGGATGGTTGATAGGTTGTTGCCAGGTGGTTGCTAGGCCGTTCCTTTGGCAATTTCTAGAGTGTTGCTGTTCAGTTGCTAGGGTGTTCTGGATGGTTGCTAGAGTACTCTGGGGGGTTGCTCGGGTGTTCCTAGGCAGTTGATATGCTAGGGTGTTCTGGGTGGTTGATAGGATGTTGCTACATGGTTGCTATGATATGGTGTTCCTAGGGTGTTCCTTGGTGGTTGCTATGCTAGGGTACTTTGGGTGGTTGCTACACTAGGGTGTTGCTAGGATGTTCTGGGTTGTTGATAGGGTGTTGCTAGGCAGTTACTACGCTAGAGTGTTCCTAGGCAGTTGCTATGCTATGGTGTTCTGGGTGGTTGCTATTATAGGGTGTTTCTAGGGTACTCTGGGTGGTTGCTACACTAGGGTGTTGCTAGGATGTTCTGGGTTGTTGATAGGGTGTTGCTAGGCAGTTACTACGCTAGAGTGTTCCTAGGCAGTTGCTATGCTATGGTGTTCTGGGTGGTTGCTATTACAGGGTGTTTCTAGGGTACTCTGGGTGGTTGCTACACTAGGGTGTTGCTAGGATGTTCTGGGTTATTGATAGGGTGTTGCTAGGCAGGTACGACGCTAGGGTGTTCCTAGGCAGGTGCTATGCTATGGTGTTCTGGGTGGTTGCTATTATAGGGTGTTGCTAGGGTACTCTGGGTGGTTGATAGGGTGTTCCTAAGTTGTTGCTACACTAGGGTTTTGCTAAGGTGTTCCTAGTTGCTATACTAGGGTTTCTGGGTGGTTGCTAGGGTGTTTCTGTGCAACATTCCCATGAGGTTCACGTGTCTATTGATGTTGACTAAAACTAGCAGCAGTCAAGTGTCTGGTCCATCAGGAGAGCGGACGGAGAAACACTGATGTAACTGCTATCAGCTCGTGTGGATGTTCTTGTCTTACACGCACTGATAGCTCCGCTAGATGAATGACGAACACATCAGCAGCCTCTGCGAAATGGTTTCACATGAGAGTGCAAACACTGATAATGGAATAATGGAACATCTCCTGAGTGTGAAGTGCTTATTTCTGTTTGCGGCAAAGGCTTATTTTCCCCTTTAACCTTCTATTAGGGCGAGAAGAAAACGGAGAATGGCGTTTTTGGGTGATTTTTGTTATCTGATTAGAGCGCTATCCTCCTACGTATATTGATTTGTCTGTCTGTACACATGCCATATCCATTCCCAATTACAGGAAGACCCTTGGGTCCTCTACGCTTTCTACCTTATCGGCTGATATAGGATTGCAGCTTTGTGATGTTTCAGCATCCGCGAGAGTCAAATACGGGGAAAGAGAGGAAAACGGGTTTAAAACAGAGTCGAAGGATTTTTACATTAGAACAAATCTACTAGCAAATCAACACAGCTACAATGTATGATGTTTCCTTGCATAAACACATTGAATGTTATGAGGTAGGATTGCTATCTTAGTAGTAGTAATAATATTAATATTAGTGCTGTCAAATGATTAATCATGATTAATCGCATCTAAAATAAAAGTTTTTGTTAATATGTGTGTATTGTTTATATTTATTATGTATATATAAATACACAAATGTACAGCATATATTTTGAAAATATATAATTTATATTCATATAATTTATATCATATATAAATATAGTTAATATATAAATATAACATATTTTCTTAAATATATACATGCGTGTGTATTTATATATACATAATTAATATACACAGTACACACACATATATTATGTAAAAAAAACTTTTATTTTGGATGCAATTAATCACGATTAATCGTTTGACAGCACTAATATATATATATATATATATATATATATATATATAATGTTTGCTTATTAAAATATTATATTTTATAGTTCATTTAACTGTATAAACAAAGTTTAATATAAACTTTGTGTACTGTGATTTTTTTATGTCTTAGAGCATCGCATCATTAGTATCATTAGCTTAGCAACAAACTTTAATGTCAAACTCTCTCTGAATGAATTATGAATCAAGTCTCCTGTGTGTTTGACTGGAGGAGTGCTGTTTGTGTGCCGCCGGAGCTGCTGTCTATGTAGGGCGCTTCAAATCAGTCACTTATGAGGAGGTTCTATTTCAGTTGCGATGCAGCCTGTGTAACAGCAAGGCAGCTCACTAGGTTTGGATCCGAGCGTATGTGTGACGTGACGTCCCGATCGGAGCGTGTCGTCTCCAGCTGGGCCGAGAGCAGCTGAAGGACCCTGCAAGAGTGTGACCCTACTTCAGACGTCAGCTCACAAATTATTCAGCTGCATTTCTGAGTGCATTCACACATCAGTGTCAGAGAGAGTCCATGACCCGCATATTTTCTGAGCAGGTGGATCATAACCTAGTTTCCATAAGAGAGCTCTACACTTCTACTCCCTTCATTTGTGGGACCTGCGGATGACAAAAATATCAGAATGATCATGATAATGCCCTGGTTTTGTGTATGTACTATGGCAATACCATTAGGATCCTAAAGTTCACGGAAAAGCTGAAAATATCAGTGCATTCCAACATACAGTGGTTTTCAACCTTTTTTACTTTTTTTTTCTGTGTGGTTGCTAGGGTGTTGCTACGCAGTTGCTAGTGTGTTTTTTGATGGTTGCTATGTGGTTGTTAGGGTGTCACTGTGGAATTGCTTGGGTTTTCGGGGTGGTTGTTAGGCAGTTGCTTGGATGTTGTGGATGGCTTCTAGTGTGTTTCTAGACAGTTGCTGGTGTTTTTTTCATTGGTTGCTAGGGTGTTCTGTGTGGTTGTTAGGCAGTTGCTTGGATGTTGTGGATGGCTTCTAGTGCGTTTTTTTCAGTGGTTGCTCGGGCATTGCTATATGGTTGCTAGAGTGTTGCTAGGCAGTTGCTGGTGTTTTTTTCATTGGTTGCTAGGTTGTTGTGAGTGGTTGCTAGGCAGTTGCTACACCGTTGCTTGTGTAATAACGTAGTATTACCATCTGATAACAACATTGTACCGTGGTAGCACAGTGTTTGCAGTTTCATCTGCATTAAGCACCTTTATGTCTGTATCAGCGAGAGCTTGTACATTTTTATCCATTTGACAATTAGTTGTTGTTGCATTTATCATCTAATAACTCTTTGAGAAATGTCGCTCTCAGACCTGTCACTGCCCCGTTCGTTTTCTTTCTTGCGCTCTTTCCAAATCACTCTGCTATGTCTCCAAATGATAGTGTTGATATCCATGTAAATGGTGTTGATGATTTCCAGTTGGACAGCTGTGCTCTGCCGTCTCGGTTTCCTTTGAACAAATGCCATCTGAAGAGCGTCTTACCCATCACGCCAAGAGTCCTCTCCGCTAATTGCTCATTGTACAGATGGGCGGAGCTTATCGCTGAAAATTTTCCCGCTTTCAGACGCTTTCCAGGCGAGCCACTAAATACAGGCAAATTAGTAGGCTGTGTGAGTTCATCTCTGCCAGCAGCTGCTCAACAACAACATCTGAATAATTCAGAGCAGCACAATACACAGCTACATGCTTTCCATACTGCGCTACGACGTACAGTCAAGCTCGGCCCCAGCCGTCAGGACCTGGGGCCAGTTGCATAAACTTAGCCACCATGTTAAGACTGTGTCTTAAGAACTAGTTTGACCAACTAGCAGTTGCAAGGGGTAGTAAGTCTTACTTTTCCAATGCAAATAAGACTAATCTACCATTTCATAACTGAATTAAAAAAGTTATGACCAGTCTTGGAGAAAAAAAATTTGATGACTAGTTTATGCAACCGGCCCCTGGACTGGACTGATCTGCTGTGGAAGGGGCATGTGAAAATAGTAGTGAAACCCAACACGCATGCATGATCTGAATGCAGTATTGGTTGCTACTGGAATGAAACTACATAAATAAAGTTTGTTAGAACAAACTTTATGTTGGCTTGAGAAAACCAACAGGTTACATTTTTTTATATTTTACATTTGATGTTTAAAAGTTTAAGTTTGAAGAAATTTTAAAAAAATACAATTAGTTTTAAAAGGTTAAAGGTCATGCAGTGTCTCAGAGAGATATATGTGGTTGTTATGGTATTTTGAATGGTTTCTAGGGTGTTGCTAGGCAGATTCTAGTGTGTTTTCTGTGGTTGCTAGGGTGTTGCAGTGTGGTTTCTAGAGTATTCTGGTTGGTTATGACATTACTGTGCAGTTGCTAGGGTGTTTCTAGGCAGATGCTAGTGTGTTTTTTAATGGTTGCTTGGGTTTTGCAATGTGGTTGTTTAGAGTATTCTAGTGGAGTTTCTAGAGCATTGCTTGGGTGTTTGCTTGGACATTGTTATGCAGTTACTAGAGTTTACATTGTTACGCAGTTTTCTGGGTGGTTGCTAGGGTGTTGCTAGGCAGATGTGAGTGTACTTTTCAGTGGTTGCTAGGGTGTTGCAATGTGGTTTCTAGGGTATTCTGGCTGGTTGTTACAGCATTGCTGTACAATTGCTAAGCTATTCTGACTGGTTGCTGGGGTGTTGCTAGACAGATGATCGTGTGTTTTTCTGTGGTTTCTAGGGTATAGTGGCTGTTTGTTAGGATGTTGTTAGGTTTTTCTGTGTGGCTTTAAGGGTGTTGCTATGCAGTTTCTAGGGTGTTGTGGGTGTTTGCTGGTGTGTTTTGCATTGGTTGCTTGGGTGTTGCTATGGGGTTACTAGTTAATTGCTATGTGCCCTGTTTGACCCCGAGTTCGTTAGTTGTAGCTTTAAAGCTCTTTAAAGAGTTAGGAGTCAGAGATTTTGGTCTATAATAATAATAATAATAAATATATAGTTTTACCATTGAACAATCTCTCTGCATTTATTTTATATCATTTTAAAATAGCTGATTTTTACCATTTTTACTTAGACAATTATAGTAAATTTAACAAATAATTGAATTAAACTTGATTCTTTATTAAGTAGAAAGAACTACTGAAATAGTATTTTTTTGTAAAACATACTCCAGTAAACTTTGTTTTATTTGCAACTTTGAGAAATTATATTTACAGTGTAGGCAAGTGAGAAAATAATTAAGACAAGTGAGAAATTATTTGCAAATTTTTTTTTCAGGTTAAAAACATGCATGCCAAAAAGTTAAAGCTTATGCATGTAAAAAAGCTGCATCATTTCTCCATGCATTTTACTTTTGGAAAACATCACTACGATGTGATATTCAACTCCCAGCATGCTTTAGTGCATAAACTAAAGTGTATTTTCACCATATTAGTCATGCATAAAGTTTTTTCATCATCATAAACATGTAGCACATAGTTTCTGGACACCAACAAAATTCAGAGGATCACTCAAAATGTCTGTTTCAACATGAGTTTTATTCTCTTTAAATGGTGATATTTGACTGTCTGTCAGTCCCTGATCTCGTCGCTCAACTCCCTGCGGCATGCGTGTGATCATCTCGTCTCAAACGGGCCACGTTCCTGTGAACTTCAGGACGCCTTGTGTTCTTCTGTGCATGTGAGAAAAAGTTGCCATTTTCAGTACTTTTGCAAAGCCTTAGGCCAGAGAAAACATCAAAAGCCTTGATATGCCATGAATGGAAACAAAAGACATTCACAATGCTGGAAAATGTAGGTTCGCAGTCACAGAATAAAAGCGTCACGGATGGATCTTTTGTTTTCTTTACAAAGATATCAGTTTAGTGGCATTACCGGGCAGATTCAGAACTGTGAAGGTGATCAAAGCCGTGTGGATCGCCGCCAGACACCAGCAGATAACAGTTAGTTGGCAAGAATAATTTAGCGTAGCAGCAGAATGCGTTTTTCTATGCAGACATTATTAATTCCATTGTGTGACAGTGTGAGCGTTTGCGGGCAAGAAAGTGGCTAGCGTGCATTAAACATGCAAGATAGACACTAATGCATGCTGGGAGTCAAATGTCACATCAAAGAGAAATTAGCTGAGAGAGGAAAAAAAATAAGATTATGCAGAAATAATAAAGATTTAGGTTTGTGACATGGATGTTTTTAGTCTATAGAAAATAAAAATCACAGGTGTTTCTGCCAGACAACAGACTCAATGAAGAGCAAGTGGAGACTTTTACTGGAGTCTCTTGAGCAAAAGATCCTAGTAGTCTCAGACTCTCTTCCGGAGTTTGTGTCAACTCAACTCAGAAGATTTTTCCAAGATACCAAAGTCTCAATTAAATGTGAGAGATATCAATACACTCCGAAAATATTTGGGCCTAAATTTAAGGTTTATGTATTTGAGGTGCATGTAAAATTGGATTACACACCTAAAATTAATTTGGTATTAAGAAAAGAAAATTAATAAATGTGGTGTATATCTGTCAGTGATACATTAATAAAGCACTCAAAATAATAATAATAATAATTATAATGGCATATTTTGGGATTTATTAACTATTTGCATATATTTGTTTTTATTTGAAATAAAATTTTCTAAATTAATTTATTCAAATTGCTTAGAATCAGCATAAATCTGTTCATTGTGAAAACAATTAACAATTAATTCAGTTAAAAAGTATGAACATGGTTTAAATATGACTAGCTGTGGAACAAGCAATATTCAGTTAAAATGCATGAGATGAAAATTGGTTTTATTGATGACAAATATACCTGGTTATTGTGTATTATTGATATACTATTAATATTTTGAATTAGTTTAGTTTTTATATTTTCTGCTTTCAAGTTAATTTTTAGTTAAAGTTTTAGTAATTTTGTTGTGTTTTTGTCATGTTTATTAGTTTTTGTGTCAAGTATGTCTATATAGTTTTTATTGCATTTATATTTCATTTTTAGTTTTAGTTATTCAAGATAAACTAAATAAAAATGAGAAATGTTGCCTTGAAAAATAGGCAAAATAAAAACAATTTGAAGTTTTTTGTATTTTATTGTATTTCAGTTAACATTCATTCGTTCATTATTTTGAATGGTTTTAGTTTTAGTTAACTATAATGACATTTTCATTTATGTATGATTGACAAATATGCGTCACATTAAGTTTATTAGTTTAAAAACTGTGTAATTCAAATAGATGAATCAAATACATTCATCTTAAATTTAGACCTAAATATTTTTATTTAAGTGATGAACTCATCAAATTCACCTAAAAGCAAATGTTCTGTTCTGTTACTTTATGATTTGTTTATTTATCTTAATACAATGATTTTTAGGAGAAACATCTAAGATCAGATTGATATTGTAATGAAATACAAGAATCCCATTAATTTCCACTGAGCACTGAAGCTTTCCTCATGGAGGTCACATCTGGGAAATACTCTTCCGGCTGTCATGTTTCTGAAAAGGAACAAAGCAAGAAGAAATGTGATTAAAAAATAATGCAAAATATGTAACATAAAACATGTCTGCCTCAAATGAATGCAGTGTAGATTTAAAAGCAATTTATGATAATTTATATAAACTGTTAAAACAATGTCAAGAAAGAAAGGAGCTAATTTTAATGGGTGGTTTTAATATAAACTGGGAAAATAACTCTGACCGGAAAAAACTTAAAGACATAACAGACAAATTTAATCTTATCCAGTTAGTTCTTGGTCCCACCCGCATCACTCACTCCTCTCAGACGCAAATTGATTTAATGTTTACAAACAGACCGGAAAGGATAACAAAATCATAATTTTATTGCAATATTTTTAGATTTGAAAAAAGCATTTGACACCGTCGATCATGACGTTCTTTTGTCAAAACTATCCTATTTTAATTTTTGTGGAAATGCAATCAAATGGATGAAATCATACTTAACTGACAGAAAACAAAGCACGCGCATTAACAACACTCAATCTACATATTTAAACTGTAGAATAGGTGTCCCTCAAGGATCTATACTGGGCCCCCTTCTGTTCAGTCTCTATATAAATGACCTGCCTACTGTTTTTTTACAAATGTATGCAGAAGACACAGTCCTCTACGTGCATGCTAAAAATAAACAAAAAGCTGCACACCAACTGACTGAGGCCATGAGCAAGGTATCTATATGGCTAACTAATTCATGCTTACACCTGAACATAAGTAAAACAGTATATATTTATTTTACAGAACAAACTACTGTGACTTATGACCCTGAGGTAATTGTTAACTAAGAGAAGGTTAGAGTGGTATCTGACTATAAATATCTGGGAATTATCCTAGACTCACAACTCTCATTTTAAAAGCATATAAAAAAGGTTGCCAGTATTGTTAAATTTAACCTGGCAAATTTTAAACACATAAGATCATACCTACCAATGAAGGCCGCAAAGCTCTTCTTGCATGCGATGGTCTTCTCACATTTTTCTTACTGTTTAACTAGCTGCTCGCAAGCCAATAAAACAACATTGCAACCATTGGAGTCGCTCTATAAACAGGCTTTAAATACATTGGACCGTAAGGGTAATAGCTATCATCATTGTCACATAATCAAAAAACATAATATGTTTAGCTTTGAAAATTTCAGATACTTTGCTGATGCCTGTCTTGTCTTTAAGATACTCCGTGGGATTGCTCCACCACCACTGTGCCAGTTTATAAAACAGAAAGATAAGGTCAATAGAGTAACCAGAGCAACCACCAGAGGGGACTGCATAGTTCAATACCGACAAAGTAGGATTGGAAACCCAGCCTTTTCTGTCAGGGCATCAATTTTTTGGAATAGTCTGCCCAATGAGTTAAGTGTAATAGTCTCTCCTCTTTTAAAAAACAGCATAAATCTTGGATTAGAGACAATTACAATTGTACCCATATACCAAATATTTAAGTCCATAAATCTTTTTTTTTTTTAATATAAAATTTATATATTGTATTTACTTTGTACTGAAATTAAGTTAAGGGTTAGGTGAGGTGAGTAATATATTGTCTGTTTGAGGGTATGCTTATATTGTTTTAAAATTCCTGCTGTATTTATTACATTGCTACTGTATTAATGAAATTTATAGTGTAATTTTATTGATTTTTGTATTTTAGGGTGCCTGTTAAGACCTGGCTAGGGACAACAGATGGAAACTAGCACTTGTAGCTAACTCTGGCTTGTTTTCAGCAAGTAACTTGTTTGTTGATCAATGAGCATTGTCCCTATCAAATAAATAAAAATGAAAATCACCTCGGCTGCATGTTCTGAATATGTCTAGCACATCCGTGAAATTATTTAAGAAGATGCACATTAAAATATTATGATATAACATGACGCAACTCAGACTCTGCCAGAGACAAAAACAACTGTATTATTATAATCAAGGGATGGTTCTGTTGCACATGAACTCAAATGAACCTCACAACTGTTTTTACAATCTCATATCTTTTTATTTCTTTACCTGCTAAATACTTTATTACTTCATTGAAACAGGGTCTTTCATTATCCTCGGAGTGAAAACATGAACACATGAAGAAAATTCAAATCAGTTTTGAGTCTGATCTACGTTTTTGAGTCCAAAGATTTAAATCTATTATGCAGAAAAATGCAAAGAATTACTGCAAAGAAAAACACTTTAATCTCAGCCTTCAGATGGTTTGCCCTGCCACACAATTTTGCATAATCGTAGCATTTATGTTGAATTGAAATTTGGTACAGTTGCACTTCATTGTTTTCCTCTCGCTTTAATCGCTTCTGCCTGTATTATTTGGATAAAAAGCATGTGCTAAATGATTAAATAAATAAATGTAAATGCAGGGATAAAGATCAAGCCGATACGACAGTGAAGTGCTTCCATCCTCTATAATATCCCTCATAAGCTTCAGAATAAATGACTTCAGTATGAAATTCAAACTAATTTAGTCATTTAGATGCACTTTTATGTGGCTGCCTTTATTCAGTTGTTTATAAAGTACATTTAAAACTAGAACATTCAAAGAATAATTCAGCTCCATTATTTCCCCACTCTGTGTTTTTGATGAAATGTTTTTCTTAAAGCAATAATTCAGTGAGTAGCATGTGTTGTATGGACTTTAGTTTTTTTAATAGGGTGAGATGGAGAATGACCATAGATGGCATAAAATCTCATCTCAGCGTTTTGATCAATGGCTATTGTGTGTGTGTGTGTGTGTGTGTGTGTGTGTGTGCCTATTTGTGCCTGAGTTGTAGGCACATTAATCTTTTTAGATTTGTGGAGTAAAAATTATAGTTTTATATTTTGAAATAAAAAGATAAAGCAGGGTTATTATAGTTAACTAAAACAAACTAAAACCATAAAAAATTATCAATTTAAATAAAAATATAATATATGAATGAAATAAATTAATTAAATAAAATATAATATACATATACTTAAGCTTATTTTTCAGCTAATTGCCAAGGTAACATTTCTCATTTTCATTTAGTTAACTGAATGTACTGAAATAACTAAAACTGAAATAAAATGAATGAAAACTATATAGACATATAAAAAACGTAATAAAAATGACAAAAACACAACAAAATGTTTTGAAATATTAGTATAAAATATAATAATATCTCATTTATACTGATTACCAGTGTTATTATTTTATTTTTCTAATACTTATTGTAATTAATGTTTTTTTTTCATTCCTATTTCCATGTATTAAATGCATATTTCCCACACTTTTCATGAAAACCTATAGGCTAATGAGTGAAATCAATACATTTGCATTCATAGTGTTGCCATCATGTCATATATTCAATTATAATATGGGCAATTAAACACATAAATATTAATATGCCTGTAGATAAGTCATAAAATAAATGTACCTTTCAGATGAATTGCTTTTAATTACATTCTGCTTTGTTTGTCACTGTTATTCAATTTCTGAACTAAAAATTGTCAAAATTTAGAAAAACAATTGTCAAAAGTCAGCGCATAAACTTTCTTCTAAACTTCTGCTTTTGAAGAAAATCATTATGTTCTATTAAGAATACATGCAGAAACGCTAGAAAACAAGACACTCAGAATGAAATCCGAATGAGAGACTCAATAATGGTCAGTAATGGAGGATGGTATTGTAACCTGCTTGACTTCCTCAGACTGTCATCTAGGATGAGTGCATTACTCCATATAAAGCCTGGAAAAATATCTTGCGTTGCCAAAATACCCACGTTACTCAGGATTGTTCAGAAGATCGCAATGAATCATTTGTTTTACTGAAACAGGTGCACAAACTAATTGGTAGTTAGTAGAACTGAAGAGAACTTAATCATGTGCGTTTGAGAGCTGCTGTTAAGTTTCCCTGAGCTCTATTACACCAGTATTTATCAAAGTTAATTGGTCACGGTAGAGACGGCTGTTTAAAACTCAAACCAGTCTGATCATCTGGGACACGGATCTTAGATAATCAAAGAATTGTTTCCCATCATACATGTTTTAATATGGAAATCATGCTTTCCAGGTTTCTTTTATCACACTATGACAAATACCTAAATATAGATTACATTTAAAATAATTCTACTTTTGTTTAAGTGGAAGATACATAACAAAAACGTTACTTCTCTAATGATGTCATCCTGCAGGAAGTGCCATAGTGTTTGGTGAAAACAGCAGCACAAGCAAACAATAAGTATTATCAGTGGATTTAATCAATTCTGTGATGTTTTGAGACTTTTTCTATAGTGTTTGATCAAGCACAAATCATTTAAATAGTAGGTAAAACAAATATTTTATAAAATGCTTAAAAATATAAAAATGAACCTCAAGTTTACTGTCAATTCCTATTTAATTATTAAATAAATAATGATATATCATAAGCAAGAGTGTAGGTTTGATTTTGACATTGACATCACACCCCCGCCATCCAACTACACCAACATTTCCACATTTATTTTTGGTAGGGAAAATCATAATAAGTGATGTCCAACTTAGTTCTCTCCTTAAATATGAAGAGGTCAAACAACATTATTATAGTTAAAAAAATAAAAAAAATCCAAAAAAAGCTTATGGACGTAGTTATAATATAAGTCAGACATTGAAGCGAGTTGCTGTTTTTGTTTCTCTTCATTCACTTGTTTTGCAGACATTTTGGTCAGATGTTTTTATTATGTTCATTCGATCTCATTTTGTAAGAGACTTTTCTTTTTGTTTTAAAGATGTTTTCTTTGGATTGTTTGACTACTCGAAAGAGAATAAATATTACTTAATTAATTTGTATTTTCTGCTAGCTAAATTTCATCTAAAATTATGTTAATCCTAAAGCAGTGAAAACTCATCCTTCGTGTTAATTTATTTTTTATATATTTTTTAACCTTGCAACATTATGAAAATTGACCATGGTGTTACCACAACTTAACCATGGCTTTGCTACATCGTTCATCCATGGTATTTGTAGTGAAACTGTGGCTATAAAAACATGGTTAATACATTTTTACTATAATACAATCATGCTTAATATTCGTCAGGGGTTTGTCTTTGTGTATGCTTTTGTCTTTACTTTGTTTTTAACTGTACTGCCTTAATGCTTTGATGTTTTTTACTGTTTCATGAATAAAAAAAGAAAACAGAAAAAAAAAGATTTGCGACATGCGCTCCGAAGTTCCGATCTGAATAATGATTCGCAAACCATCATTCAGATCGGGGATTTCAAAGCGCGGATCATGAATCATTCAATTCACAAAATGATTTGCGAACCCACTCCGAAGTTCCTGTCTGAATCAAAAGATTCACAAACTCGCTCCGAAGTTCCAATCTGAATCAATTGATTCACAATACGTGAAGTTCTGATCTAAATCAATTGATTTGCGAACCAGCTCCGAAGCTCCTATCTGAATCAAAAGATTCACAAACTCGTTTAGAAGTTCTGATCTAAATCAATTGATTCACAATACGTGAAGTTCTGATCTGAATCAATTGATTTGCGAACCGGCTCCGAAGCTCCTATCTGAATCAAAAGATTCACAAACTCGTTTAGAAGTTCTGATCTAAATCAATTGATTCACAATACGTGAAGTTCTGATCTAAATCAATTGATTCACAATACGTGAAGTTCTGATCTAAATCAATTGATTCACAATACGTGAAGTTCTGATCTAAATCAATTGATTTGCGAACCGGCTCCGAAGCTCCTATCTGAATCAAAAGATTCACAAACTCGTTTAGAAGTTCTGATCTAAATCAATTGATTTGCGAACCGGCTCCGAAGCTCCTATCTGAATCAAAAGATTCACAAACTCGTTTAGAAGTTCTGATCTAAATCAATTGATTCACAATACGTGAAGTTCTGATCTGAATCAATTGATTTGCGAACCAGCTCCGAATTCCTGATCTAAATTCGCGATACGTGATTTGAAGTTCCGATATGAATAAAATGATCTGCGATATGCGATCCGATTGGAATGCTTCGAAACAGTGAATCATTTTGTGACGCAATGGTTTAACTAATTCAGACACCGGCCCTGCGTCCCAATGTTCATACTATCATCCTAAATAGTATGTGAGATTACAATAAAGTTTATCCCAAAGCATAGTATTTTGAAAATAGTATGCCAAAGGTCCCGGATGGTCTACTATTTCAGGTTGATTTTTGAAGTGTGGATCCCTGCACACTCTAATGGCTAAAATTTCCCACAATCCATTGTGCTTTAGCGAAGGATTCGGTCCAGAACTACAAACAGGAATAAAACGCGTTCGAAAAACTACAAACGTGGCGGATGCACGCGATCAACCGTTGGGTAGAGGTTTAAAAAAAGAGGTTTGAATTACCAATAATCAACAGCAATGTGAACTTTTATAAACATCTATTTGGTCGTTAACTTTTAAATGCATCATTATGCAGAAAATATGAGCAGAGTTCTTCGCAAGAAAGACCCGCAACTGGCAGATCACCGAGCTACTTCTTTTCTTTCCAATACGGTAGGATGTTAAATGAAATTAAATGTGGAGGATGTTAACTGTGACAAGATGATTGACAGGCCAGTTTACAGTGATAGGGTGCATGTAACAGGTGCGACAGAGCGGTCTGTTAAAGACGCAGTTGTGTGACGTGATAGTATGTCCCAAAGATTACCTACTCTTCTACTACACACTCAAAAGTGTGTACTTTTTCTTCACCAAAAGAGTGCATACTTTAAAGGCGTAGTATAAGTAGGCACACTGGGACACAGCACGGGACTTCAGAGTGTGGATCATCACAAATCATTCAATTTGTGAAATGATTCGCGTACCCGCTCTGAAGTTCCAATCTGAATCAAAAGATTCATGATACGTGAAGTTCCGATCGAAGTCACGAGTTTGAATCAGTCGGAGTGGTTCCAGTGTAAATGACTCACTCAATTGATTCGGTTTGTCTGTCCTCCACGTATCACGTCTTCAGTCATGTTTACACGACACTGTCAACACTACTACTGACTTAGCTCACTAGTTTGATCACATTAACTGAAATAAGAGAAAAAACTATGATGTTTACGAATAAAATATTGATGTTTCCATTCCAAAGATAACATCCAACACAAATCTAGAAACATATTCAGGTGAGGTAACCGGTTTACTGCTAACTAGTGAAACACTCCGTTAATATGACGAGCTGCAGCTCAAAACACATGTTAGATGGAAACATTGTGCTTTATGATGGATTTTGTAGCTTAATTCACTAGATTTGAAATAGTTTGAGCTGCAGTTCAGTTGCTGACAGTTCAATAGAAATCAGTTTAAAGCATCTGATTGACAGATAAACCGCACACTCTTATTTCAGTGTTGTTTTTTATTTTGTGGATATTTCAGTGAACAGTTTGCTTTGTATATTCAGTTTAACAACATAAAGTTGGGTAAAGATTATCATTCTGAACTGTGCTCGTATGTTTGAAACACTTTTGCTCCTTATATGTTCTTACTCTGCACATGCATTAAATGTGAAAATGTTCCATCATCATTCAGCGTAATATATGTATGAACAGATAATATATGTATGAACAGAACAAAAAATGTAACAACTTACTTATTCTGACCTGTACTTATTAAAATGCATAAAAGGAAAAGTGATCATTCTAAGTTTTATTATATTTTAAATTATTAAAACATCTTGCTGTCACATAGTAAAACCTGGTTTGAAAGATTGTTCAAGTTCAAGTTAATTCCTAGTGGCAGAAACAGAGAAACAAATAGAGACATAATTAGCGTAGCTGCTGTTCCATCTAAGCAAAAATTATTTGTTCAACCCAAGCTAAAGAATAATAATAATGTACATTTGATCAGATATAACTGCAGTGCAAGATTCTAAAATGCATTATTGAGCATATTGGGCGGTCGTGGCCTAATGGATAGAGAGTTGGACTTGTAACCCGAAGGTCATGGGTTCGAGTCTCAGGTCCAGCAGGGATTGTAGGTGGGGGAGTGAATAACCAACACTCTCTCCACCCTCAATACCACGACAGAGGGGAGAACCTTGAGCAAGGCACCAAACCCCCAACTGCTCCCCGGGCGCCGGGTGTGTGTTCACTGCTGTGTGTGCACTTGGATGGGTTAAATGCAGAACACAAATTCTGAGTATGCGTCACCATACTTGGCCACACACCACTTCCCCTTTCCCCTTATGTGAATGCTTGGCTAAAGAGATGTGTCTTTAATCTAGATTTAAACAGAGAGAGTGTGTCTGAACCCTGAACGTTATCAGGAAGGCTATTCCAGAGTTTGGGGGCCAAATGTGAAAAAGCTCTACCTCCTTTAGTGGACTTTGCTATCCTAGGTACTACCAAAAGTCCAGAGTTTTGCGACCTTAGGGAGCGGGTTGGATTGTAGCGTGGTAGAAGACAAGTTAGGTACGCAGGAGCTAAACCATTTAGGGCCTTATAGGCAAGTAATAATATTTTGTAGATGATACGGAACTTAATAGGGAGCCAAGAACTCTAGCCGCTGCACTTTGGACTATCTGTAGCTTGTTTATTGAAGATGCAGGACAACCACCTAGCAGTGCATTACAATAGTCCAGTCTAGAGGTCATGAATGCATGAACTAGCTTTTCTGCATCAGAAACAGGTAGCATGTTTCGTAGCTTGGCAATATTTCTAAGATGGAAGAATGCTGTTTTTGTAACATGGGAAATATGATTTTCAAAGGACAATTTGCTGTCTAATATAACACCCAGATTTTTGACTTTAGAGGACGTAACAGTGCATCCGTCTAGTTGCAAATTGTAATCCAAGAGATTCTGTGTACTGTTTTTTGGTCCAATAACTAATATCGCTGTCTTATCTGAATTTAATAGGAGGAAATTATTGGTCATCCAATCTTTTAAATTTTTTACACAATCTATTAGCTTAGATAGTTGAGAAGTTTCATCTGGTCTTGTTGAGATGTATAGTTGAGTATCACGAGCATAACAATGAAAACTAATCCCGAATTTTCTAATAATATTACCAAGAGGCAACATGTATATTGAAAATAGCAGAGGACCTAGGACAGATCCTTGTGGTACTCCATACTTTACTGGTGATAATTGAGATGACTCCCCATTTAAATGAACAAAGTGGTAGCGATTGGACAGGTAGGATCTAAACCATCTTAAAGCCTGCCCTTGAATACCAGTATAGTTTTGTAATCGAATCTAATAAACACGTTGTTGGTTTAGATGTACTGATAAGTTTATTTAGCTCTTCCTGTCCTATAGTTGTAAAGCACTGCAGTTTTTCTTTGGGTGCGATGAATGAAGCTGAAATACTAGACACAGTAGAATCTACATTTGATATTGTATTTCTGATTTTATCTATTTTATCAGTAAAGAAATTCATAAAGTCTTTACTATTAAACTGTGAGGGAATATTTAAATCGGGTGGTGTCTGTTTATTTGTTAATCTAGCCACTGTGCTAAATAAGAACCTTGGATTGTTTTGGTTATTATCTATGAGTTTGCGGATATGCTCTGCCCTGGCAGATTTTAGAGCCTGTCTATAGCTGGACATACTGTTTTTCCACGCAATTCTAAAAACTTCTAAGTTAGTTTTTCTCCATTTGCGCTCAAGATTACGAGTTTCTTTCTTGAGAGAATGGGTATAACTGTTGTAACATGGCGCAGTACTTTTTCTCTAACCCTTTTCAATTTGAGGGGGGCAACAGCTTCTAATGTATTAGAGAACATAGTGCCCATGTTCTTGTCCTCGTCGATACGTGGGAAGCTGTCCTGACACGATGATCATCGTCGCGGATGATGTGCTGGGTATCGTCTTGATCAGGCTCCTGAAGTCCCTCTTCAGTATCTCCGTCTGCCACAGCTTGGTGTTGCTAACCCCTGCATGTAGCACGACAGCACCAATGCTCTCGTCGCCCTTCAGGATCGCGGGTATCTGCACAGAAACATCGAGAACACAAGCACTTTACCTTCAGCTAACGTAGCATGGACGTGCCGGACAATGGAGTCTTCGGCGAGCACAGCGTCGCATCTCGCGAAGGGGTTCCGGGTGGAGATCTCGAAGGCCGGAGGCGGCGGAGGGGGAGAGGTCGTTGCCCAGGGCCTGGCTCGCGTCTTCCACTGCTGGTGCACCCAGGGTCCCTGGCGTCCCGGCGCGAAGGACATCTGGGAAGATTGCATCCTGGGTGCACAGGGTCTGTGCAGAGAAACACACGGAGTAGAGGTGGTGGGAGTGTTAGCAGCACGCTGTATACTTACCCCGGACTAGTGAGCGTCAGCCTGGGATGTTTCCAGCGCGGCTCTCCGCTCTCTCAGCTGAGCGTGCTTCTCCACCAGGTCTGCTTCTCCACAGCCTCCTGCTCCAGCTGCACCGAATGCAGCTTGAACGTGTCCTCACCTGCACCCAAAGGTAGACACAAATCCGCCATTAAAGCAAGTAACAGTGAAACAATGGTAATGTGTGTGAATAGAGTATTAGCAATGTAAGCGGGATGCTAATGAGCTATAAGCTAATAGCTGACTCAAAAAATCTAAATAAAACTAGTGATAAGGCGCTCTGATTGGTTTTGTTTTAGAATGCTATAGGGGATATATTCACATGTTATAGAAACGAAAATGATAGTGTATAAAATTGTTTTTAAGATAAAAAATAGATGATAAAGAATCAACTTGATGGAACTCAAACTCAAAACACGCAGTCACAAATCAGCGCATGCGTAGTTTGTAGGATTGTGGTAAAGAGATTTTAAAGATTTGACAATTAATTCATTTCTGTGATCCTTAAATAGTGTCGTTTAATGATTCTTGTGCTAAATATGCCTGACAAGATTTTTTAGTGTATAGACTATTGTTAAACTGAATTACATTTTAACGAGTGTCTGCTGTAAATCATAATAAAAATGAATGATAGAGTTATTTTTTGCTCAGAAAAGAGAACAGAGAACAGGACACATTCTAATGTATTGAAAAAATAACTACATTTAAAACTATTAAACCTCTGCTGAACAGGAATGACACCTACATATATATAAACTTATTTCTTATTTTTATTTTATATTGTTAAGAAACTGATTTTCCTCACTGGTCTCACAGCATGCAAGCGGATGAAAGAGTAAATGAAAATTTCAGCATCTGCATTTACATATATTTACATATTTAGCATGATTCTGGTCTGTGTTTCTTCTTCACATATGAATCTTGGTTTTGAAACATACTAAGAAGATTAACTTTTATCCCCATCTCTCTCCCCAACACACTTATAACGGCATTAAGTTGCACTTAAAGTTAGTTTAAGCTCTCAAACTGAGTTTAACTCATTTTAAATTTTTAAAGCAGCTTTCAGGAGGGCATTAGACTCCGAGTGCTTCAAGTCTGATGATTCAAATTACAGTCATTTTTTGCTAAGTTTGACTCAGAAATAGCAACTCTGAGTTTATTTATTTTTTATGTAACTGAAGTGAGAGTAAATTTACTAAAGCTATAAGGAATGAATGAAACTTCAAAGGAAAAATGTATTGTTTGGATGGTGTGCTTTCAAACCTCATGAGATGCCTCAGATGCTTCATGCAGACATCAGATTTACTTCAGATGTTTCTCCTAAAACCCCTTTGGAGAAATAAAAATAGACACAAAATGAGTCAATAGCTCATATACATTAAGAGTATGGCAATGAAATGAATGTAGATAGAAGTGGAGGAAAAAAATAATGAGTTCATATTGAGATCTCAGGCTTTTGATTGCACATTTTGAGACCTTTTCTGATGAGAAACATTAATGATTACTTTAGACTTTCTCAGAAAATCGGAAAAACAGGAGCCTTATTCAAAAGTCTTAAATGTGCTCTCCAATTAATCTTATTTCTGTCTAAGAGCAATTTAAATATTACAGAGGAATTGCACCGGAAAATAGGGGTTTTCAAAGTTGGATTGCGCTTTACTTGGCATTTCTTTTTAAGAATCTGAGAAACTTACTAGCAATTTTTGAGTGATAATATAGTTTTAAGTATGGATGAGCAAAACCTTTGTTCCAAGCTTCACATGACCTCGAGTGCTTGTTGAAAACATTTTGAGTATACCTCAGAAAGCTAATTCAACATGTTATAATAATTGTATTTTGTAAACAAATAGTTGTAAATAAAACAAAGAATTGTGTTTTCCAAAAAAAAATAAAAAAATAATTTAGTCTTTCTACTTCAAAATTGCACATTTAACTCAATTTGTTACTTGCCATTTCTTTGTAATTATTTCAGAAAATTGACTAATTTCCAAAAATAATGATAATTATAACAAAGATTTGTATGTTTTGCAAGAAACACTATTTCAGTTTTTCGAATGTTAAAATTCATATAAATGTATAAATTTAAACATTTTTTTGTATATTTGTGAAATTTACTAGTAATTTCTAAAATAATAACAAAGATTTATACGTTGTACAAATTTTTTTTATTTCATTAAAATGTTATTTAATTCAATGTGTTATCTGTCATTTTTTTTAAATATTTTATTGTGAAATTTACTAGCAATTTCTGAGTGAAAATATTTTGAATTAAATCCTAAAAGTCTTTCTGCTTAAAAATTGTATATTTAATTCAGTTTGGTACTTGCCATTTCTTTGTAATTAAGTTGTAAATAAAAGCAATTTAAAGATTTGTATGTTTTACAAGAAAATGCAATTTGAGTATTTCTACTCCAAAATTTCATTTAATTATATATATATATATAGATATATAGTTTATAAAGTGTGTTACTTGCCATTTCTTTGTCATTTCTTTGTAATTGACTAGAAATTTCAAAAATATTAACAAAGGTTTGTATGTTAGACAAGAAAATACAATTTTAGTCTTTCTACATCAAAATGTTATTTAATTCAGTGTGCTACCTGCCATGTCTTTGTAATTATTTGTGAAATTTACTAGCAATTTCTGAAACTACCTGCCATGTCTGAAAATGTGAAAATGTTTACAAGTAAATCCTACTCCTTCAGCATACGTAACCATTAAAGTGAGAAAAATAAGGACATGAGGAGCGAGACGAGAAAAGCACAAGAAATGAAATGAGGGACAGACAGAAAAATCTATGTAAATATAGTGCAGGACAGAGAAGAGAGGGGAAAATGAAGCGATGATTACATTCCTTCCCTGTCGAGAGGTTGATTCTCTGAGGCAGCCCATCGTTACAGACAAAACTAAATGAGTCTCCAGAGAGGACAGCCATTACCTGACAAAATGACCCTCGTTTGAGGCTTCAGGAGCCAAATGCACCGTGTTTGACATGACACTCGTAGCCACGGCTCAAGCTTTTATTTACTTATCGCATTTTTTGACCCAACGACATTCTTCGGGAAGCAGATATCCCTAAAAAAAAGTAATATATTTAAAATACATTTATTTCATACTAAGTATAGTTCAAATCTATTAACATTTACTGACAGATAACTGCAGATTTACTGATATAAGAATTATTATTAAACTTTACTTGGCATATTACGTGTTTGCACAATGCACTTTTCTTAATATTAAGTCTAAAATGTGTTTTAATGTCACTTTTGATGAGGATTTGAATAATATCAGAATTTAAATGCTAAATATTTAAAGTGTATCTGAAGTGTACTTGCAATAGTTCCACTTTAGCACAATAAAATATATCTTTAATTGAATTTCAGCATTACTTCTACACAATTAAAGTACAAAATTATTTGTTCCAGTTTAGCAGACTTTAAGTATAAGTACAATTGCAGGACATTTTATTAAATACATCAATTTAAAATGTATTTGTAGTATACTTTGCATGAAATACATGTATTTCAAATACATCTAAGCATATTTATTTTTCACTAGGGATCACTGTTAAGTTGAGAAAACGTATAGTTTAAGGCAAGCAGCTTCAGCAGATTTTTGAGTTTTTGTAGAAGATTTGAGTTTCTTTTTGTTGCATAAACTGAAAACACTAAGTTGAGAAAACTCAAAAATCTGCTGAAGCTGGTTGTCTTAAACTTTTTCTTAAAGTTTTCTCAACTTTTTATATTTTACTGTGATAGTTCACTCAAAAATGAAAAATCAGTCATGTTGTGCTGAACACAACAGAAGATATTTTGACGAATGTTTGTTGCTGGTAGCCATTGACTTCCATAGTATTTTGGCTCCATATGGAAGTCAATGGGTACCAACGGTTTAATGTTTTTCTGAACTATCCCTTTAAGGCATACAGATGAGAAAATGACACTGTTAAAGTAATTTTCACAGCAAGTGATATTTCCATATGAGGTCGATTGTTTGAATGACAAGATATGGACTTGCTCTTCATCTGCATTCGGCAGATGGAAAAACTGTCAGCTGCAAAATGTGCGAATGAAACCATAATTATACCTCTGGCACATCATTTGTTCAGACTGCCGAGTGTGCGATGGGTTAAACAAACTTACTTTAGCAACTTACAGTAAAGAAAAACACATTTCAAAAGAATTCATTTTAGAAATCATGCAGAAAATGGTTTGTGTGTTATAAGGTGCTTAAAAATGAGAAATGCTTTGAGAAACAAGCTTTTTATACGGTCTGAGAGTGAGTGGCAGTATTTTAGTATCACTGAGATACTATTTTAGTTTTTATTAATATTTTGAATTAGTTTTTATTTTTCTGCTTTCATTTTAATTTGTTAATTTTTAGTAATTTTTATTATTTTTGAATATGTCTATATAGTTTTTATTTATCATTTTTATAATTTTATTAATTATGATTTCAATTTTAGTTATTTTAGTACATCAGGTTAAACTGAAGGAAAATGAGAAGTGTTGCCTTGGCAACTTGGCAAAATTAATTAATTAATTATTTAATTAATTAAATAGTTTTAGTTAACTTAGTTTTAATGGTTCTTTTCTTTATTAATATTTTAAATTAGTTTTTGGAATTTTTTATATTTTATATATTTATATTATAAATTTTAATTTAAAGATTTAGTAATTTTTTGTGTTTTTGTCATTTATCAGTTTTTATTTTTTATTTTTTTATGAAAATGAGAAATGTTGCCATGGGAACTAACAGACATTAAATAAAAAGTTTTCTTTGTTTACATTTATTTATTTGTTTGTTTTAGTTAACTTAGTTTTAACTGTGCTTTTAATTTTTTATTAATGTTTTGATTTAGCTTTTTGGTAGATGTTTTATATTTATATGCTATATTTTCATCTTAATTGATTTTTTGGTCATTTTTTTGTTATTGTTTTAGGTGTTTTTTTCTTTTGTTTATTTGTTTTTAATGAAAATAAATGTTGCAGAGGGAACTAGCTGAAAGAAAATAATTTTATATTTAATTTTATTTTAATTTAAATTACATTTATTAAAATTTTTAGGTAGCTATAATAACCCTGGTGAGTGGTTCTTGTCTGCTTAAAACTCAATAGGATGATCAGAATGGTTGTTAGTATGTTGCTATGTGGTTGCTAGGTGGTTTCTTATTGGTCCAAGTCAAAATACGCCCAGTTTTATCAGTTCATGCATCTCCTTTACTCTCCTTTAAATGTCCTTATGCTTGATTTCATAAGCTAAGCCATAGCCAAGACGAGCTTTCTGTTGGCGTAGATTTCTAATCAAATCCGACAGAGTTTTTGGCTTCAAATGAAAATCTCTGTCTGTGATCTGCACTAAGACAAACTTCAAACATGGATCACAGTGTTATTCCTCCATTTGTATTTCCATTCACTGCATCTTTGGCTGAAACTCCACTAATCCATTATCATATCTATTATCAAACTCTTGTGTTTATCTTTGACTCAAGTGTTCGTACAAAAGCTGTTTTCATCACGATATCTCTGCACGCCACTGAAGTTTCATCTCACTCTTCTTTCCTCGCTGCATTTGAGGTTTTTACAAGCATGTCAACTGTTGCACCTATAAAGCGAGTGCATATTGTGGCTCTCCTGGAGGACAGAAAGCTGGAGGAGCAGGTGTAAATTGGTCGTGTCATGATGGAAATATATGGAGAGCAAAATACATTTTGAAAAATGTATTCATATAAAAAAAAAGGCTAAAAATATATTGGCAGAAAAAAATATATATGTAAATATTTTTGGACTTTTTTTGTATATTTTAAAATACATTTTAGAGTATATTGTTTGCTGTATGGAACTAAATATCCACTAACAGATTTTTATACACCACTTTACATATGAAATAATCAGTACCTGCTCATTTTAGATGGACAAATGTTTGTGGAGCTCAGCCACATGATATTCAATTGCAGCTATTCCTTTAAGTCTAGTCACAATTTACCAGTCCTAAAGATTCAAATGATAACCAAAGCTGCATATAAACTGTCCCCCAACATCAGCGAATTAAGTTAGTAAAAAGACGCGTGAATGACAAAAGAAATCTGTTGTGTTTCCCTGCAGGTACAAAAGAGGCAGAATTAAAACTGTTTATGCAGATAAAACATTACTTTGAAGGTCTCTGACAACATTTATGTCCCATTTTCACTTCAGAGCCCATCATACTGTGGGTTTCTGAGCCTATTTATGTTAAAGTCCTGAAAAATCGTCAAAGACCCCCAGTAGAGACATGAGAGCAGCTTCTTCAAATCTAAAAGCTTCTGGAAACAAGACGGAGTCATAAAAACATTTGCCAGAATCTCTGAGGTCATTTCATCCTCAAATATAAAGCATTAAATAAACATTCAATGTGGCCATTATCTGAGAGGAGCTTAAAGATAAAAGTTCACTGCGGCCACAAACACCATCTATTTTTAATTGGCTTTTAATTAGACCTATATTTCAGCAGAGTTTTACAGCTTAAAAACAAATGAAGAAGTTTAAAGAAAAACAAGCTGATCTCTAAACGCATTTCTTGGGAATAAAGAGATTGTGATTTGTGATCAACTGTAGATGGGAGTTAAAATCACAATGACTGTAAATTACACATTGCTTATTTTTTTTCAATTAGTTAAAAAGCTAGCTTTAAGAAAGAGTGCTTAAAAGCATTATTTGGTTACTAATTCTCATGGTATCCATGTGAGAGATCAATGCACTCAAAAAATATTTAATATGAACTAATAAACTTACTGTGATTCATATTTTTTAGTCATGAAACAGGTAAGATTTACAGTATTGCATGTGTATATAGTATGAGTTTTTAGTACTTATACACTGAATGGGTGTTAAATGCACAATAACCAGGTTTATATATTTATCATCAATAAATAAAACATACATTGTAACTAATTAAATATGGCTTGTTCCACAGCAAAAAAAAAAAAAAAAAAAGTCATTAATTGTGAGAAATAAACTCAGAATTATGAGAAAACAAGTCTAAATTTTGAGGGAAAAAAACTATGAACTTTGAGAAATTAACTCTGAAAAAAGTCAAAATTTTGAGACTTAAAATCGGAATTTTGAAAAAGTAAACTAAATTGCGAGAAAAAAGCCTGAAATGTGAGAAATAAACTCTGAATTGTGAGGAAAAAAGTCCAAATTTCGAGAAATAAACTCAGAATTGCAAGGGAAAAAAAAAGTCAAATTTTGAGAAATATACTCAGAATTGTGAGAAAAGGTTTGAATTTTGAGAAAAAGTCTGAATATTGATAAATAAATTTAGAATTGGGAGAAAAAAGTCAGAATTTTGATAAATAAACTGAATTGTGAGTAAAAAGTCAACATTTTGAGAAATAAATTAAGAATTTTGAAAAACAAACTCTGAATTTGCATGAAAAAAGCTTGAAATGTAAGAAATAAAATCTGATTTTTTTTTCTCTCTCTCATGGCAGAAGTATATTTCCATGGATTTATGCTGATTCTAAGCAATTTGAATAAATACATTTTGAAAACATGATGACTTAAAATCAAATAGTTACAAATAGTTTAAACATTTTCATTTATGCATGCCAGACAAATATGCATCCCATTAAGATCATTTGTTTATTTACATTATATCTGCTTAATCCAAATGCATGTAAATTTGACATGCAATGCAATACATAAACCTGAATTGTATGTCTAGTGGTCAGACTCTCATTCCTGACCTGTGCAGCAGCTGTAAAGACGTCTTGTTTGATAAGCTCACCTCATTTCTAACATTGTTTTCTGTGTACTGTGCCGCTGCACTGCTTCTCTTGTGTTTATGGTGAGCAGGTTTTCATTTCTGCGCTATCAGTGTGACTCGCTCGCCGCGTCAGCTGTCATCTGTTTAGTTTCAGCCGAGCATCCAACTATTTATTTTTAGGGAGCTGAAATATGAATTACTAAACAAAGCAAGATTTATAGATTCATTATTTTTATGACTTATTTAGACGTTGAATGCATTGATTAAATTGAATTGTAGGCCCACAGAATCATTCCCACCCATAAACTTTTATTTATAAAATTGAGATTTCAGTGAGGAACGGCTCTGAATAAGTGACATTCATCATGTTCTACATCAGTGCATGCTGACATCAGGCGTACAGACAATATTCAATCAGATGATTGCTTTCTGAAAGGATTAGTTCATATACTCACCTTCTGACATCAAACCTGATGCATAACATCTTGCATCATCTTTGGTTTGAGAGCTGCTTCTGTCTGTCCCTGTCTGTCGTGCTGCTGAGAGGTTTGCGATTGTAGCTCTGTGTAGCTTCGCTTTTCTGTTGAATCTTACTTTCACTCTCTGTTGTTTAAAGTGATAATATATAACTTAATTCCCACCATATTTCTGATATTATCTATAAAACTAATTTAATTGTTCACTTTTTAAAACCACGAGTGCAGTGCATTAGCATTCATTAGCCGTTAGCTTGTCACTCGCGGTTCCATTAGCGTTTCTATTCTCTTGTTTTCTTTTTTCTTGCTCCGTTTTTCACGAGTTCATCAAACAACAGTGGTAAGCGAATCATTCATGGTGAGTAATGGCTTCTTCTCCTGCTATTGTTGTTTGCACTGTTTGCCACATGTATAGTTTATCTCTCTCTGTCGGCGATGAGGGATTCACATGTGATAAATGCAGGGAAATAGTTAGGCTGACAGAGAAGATTTCAGAATTAGAGACACGCATCCAAACTTTAGTTGAGGACAGTAAGAATGTGAGGGCTGTAGATACTGCTTTGGATGCGACTAGCTCAGGGAGTCCTGTACATTGTTCGGTTCCGGTAGAGCCAGTGCAGCAGGGCAGATGGGTGACTGTGAGGTGGCCTAGTCGCGGGTCAAAACACCGCTCTTCCGTTCCGATCAGAACATCAAACAGGTTCTTCCCATTCAGTGACGCACCCACTGAGAAACCTAATGAAAGTGCTCTAGTTATTGGCGATTCTATTGTACGTAACGTGAAAATAGAAACACCAGCCACCATAGTCCAATGTTTACCGGGAGCCAGAGCGCCTGACATCTTGGCAAATTTAAAAGTGCTGGCTAATGCTAAACGTAAATTCAGTAAGATTGTTATTCACGTCGGCGCTAATGGTGTTCAACTTAGCCAGTCGGAGATCACTAAATATAATGTTAAAGAGGTGTGTGAACTTGCAAGTACGATGTCAGACACTGTAATATGCTCTGGTCCCCTCCCTGCTTACCGGGGTGATGAGATACATAGCAGACTGTCGTCACTCAATGGCTGGATGTCTAAGTGGTGCCCGCAGAATAACATAGGTTTTCATAGACAATTGGAAGAATCTTTGGGGTAGACCTGACCTGTTGAAAAGAGATGGTGTTCATCCCTCCTGGGGTGGTGCTGCTCTTCTCTCTAGAAATATGGCACATAGTCTTAGAGTTTGTACTTGACTAACTGGGGCCCAGATCAGGAAGCAGACAGACTGGCTAAACCGACCGTCTGCTAGCCGCCTCACGTCACAGAAGTCAGTTAATTCTCAGCACATAGAGACCACAAAAGACTACTTTATAAATTATCTTCCTGACTTATCTCAACTCCTCAGCTTATCCAATAGCTCAGAACAACTTGATGATGTAACAGAAACTATTGACTCTCACTTTTCTAGCACTTTAGATATGGTTGCTCCTTTACGCTTAAGGAAGATTAAGGAAAAGAGTCCAACACCGTGGTATAATGAGCACACTCGGGCCTTAAAGAGAGCAGCCCGGAAAATGGAGCGCAGCTGGAGAAAAAGAAAGTTAGAGGTATTTCGTATTGCTTGGCGGGAAAGTACCCTATCCTACAGAAAATCATTAAAAACTGCTAGACCTGCTTACTTTACGTCTCTTTTAGAAGAAAACAAACACAACACCAAGTATTTATTTAATACAGTGGCTAAATTAACAAAAAATATAACATCAGCAGGTGTAGACATTACCCAGCAGCACAGTAGTAATGACTTTATGAACTACTTTACTTCCAAGATCGAAACCATTAGAGATCAAATTGTAACCATGCAGCTGTAAGCCACAGTATTGCATCAGATAGTGCACTATAGATCCCCTGAGGAACAATTGCACTCATTCTCTTCTATTGGAAATGAAGAATTGTATAAACTTGTTAAATCATCTAAACCAACAACCTGTATTTTAGACCCTGTTCCATCTAAGCTCCTAAAAGAGGTGCTTCCAGAAGTAATAGATCCTCTTCTGAATATTATTAACTCATCATTGTCATTAGGATATGCCCCAAAAACCTTCAAACTGGCTGTTATTAAGCCTCTCATTAAAAAAAACTTGACCCCAAAGAATTAATTAATTACTGACCGATCTCGAATCTCCCTTTTCTGTCAAATATATTAGAAAAGGTAGTATCATCACAACTACGTTCCTTCTTAAAGAAAAATTATATATGTGAGGATTTTCAGTCAGGTTTTAGACCATATCATAGTACTGAGACTGCTCTCATTAGAGTTACAAACGACCTGCTTTTATCATCTGATCGTGGTTGTATGTCTCTATTAGTGCTACTGGATCTTAGCACCGCGTTTGACACTATCGACCACAACATTCTTTTAAATAGACTAGAAAATTATGTTGGCATTAGAGGAAGTGCACTGGCATGGTTCAAACCGTACTTATCTGACCGCCATCAATTTGTGGCAGTAAATGAAGAGGTATCATACCAATCACAAGTGATGTATGGAGTACCTCAAGGCTCAGTACTTGGCCCCTTACTTTTCACGCTTTACATGTTACCCTTGGGAGATATCATTAGGAAACATGGTGTTAGCTTTCACTGTTATGCTGATGATACCCAGCTCTATATTTCTTTGTGACCTGATGAAACTTACCAATTTGCAAAACTAACGGATTGTATAGTTGATATCAAAAACTGGATGACTAGCAAAAGAATGCTAAATTCTGAAAAAACAGAGGTGTTAATTATTGGACTAAAAACCTTTGCATGTAATAACCTAGATCACTGTCTAATACTTGATGGCTGCTCTGTAAATTCTTCGTTATCAGTTAGGAACCTAGGCTTACATTTTGATAGCAATCTTTCCTTCGAAAAACATGTTTCTAGCATTTGTAAAACTGAATTTTTCCATCTTAAAAATATATCTAAATTACGACCTATGCTCTCAATATCAAATGCAGAAACATTAATTCATGCATTCATGACCTCGAGGCTAGATTATTGTAATGCTTTATTGGGTGGTTGCGCTGCACGTTTAATAAACAAACTCCAGCTGGTTCAAAATGCAGCAGCTAGAGTTCTTACTAGAACCAGGAAGTATGACCACATTAGCCCGGTTCTGTCAACACTGCACTGGCTCCCTATTAAACATCGTATACATTTTAAGATCTTGCTAATTACCTATAAAGCCCTGAATGGTTTGGCACCTCAGTATTTGAGTGAGCTCTTATCGCATTATAGTCCTTCACGTCCACTGCGATCTCAAAACTCTGTCCATATGATAATACCTAGAATATCAAAATCAACTGCGGGCGGGAGATCGTTTTCCTATTTAGCGCCCAAACTCTGGAACAATTGACCTAACACTGTTCAGGAAGCAGAGACACTCTGTCAGTTTAAATCTAGATTAAAGACCCATCTCTTTAACCTGGCTTACACATAATACACTATCGCATTTCTATAATTCAGATCCGTTAAAGGATTGTTAGGCTGCATTAATTAGGTCAACCGGAACCGGGAACACTTCCCAAAACACCTGTTGTACTTGTTACATTGTTAGAAGAATGGCATCTACGCTAATATTAGTCTGTTTCTTTCTTATTCCGAGGTCACCGTAGCCACCCAGATCCAGACTGTATCCAGATGAGATGGTGGATCAGCACCTAGAGATGACCTCTACAGCCAGGACACCTAGATGAGCCCCAGAGACTGATCCCCAGAGACTGACCCCCAGTGAAGACCCCGTCTCCAAGACGGCCATCGAGACAAGACCACAGGAACCAGATGAGTCCTTTGCACTGATTCTGCTTTAGCCTAGATTTAAACTGCTGATTTTGTCTGGCCAGATTAAAATGAGTCTATTTCGACAAACTATTTCCCCATCTAAATACTGTAAAGCTGATATAAAACCACCCAGCTTAATATCAAGCCGATGTAAAGCTGCTTTTACACAATTTGCATTGTTAAAAGCGCTATACAAATAATATTGACTTGACTATTGACTTGAAAGAATATAAAGATTGTTTTATTTCACATAAACAGAAACAATATATGCAGCATAGTATTTTGGATTGGAGGGGTTTAAGATGAAATAAACTAGATATCTGTGATGATCAATAAACACAACTGCTCTCAGATTTGTATAAAAAGGCAAAGCACTCCTTTACAGGAGTTTAAAGGGATGCAAGTTCTGTCATCATTTATTCTTACATATGACTTTTCAGGCTTCATGAAAGCATTGAATGCTCAAAAGAGAACTAGAGCAGATGAATTATGATGTAAAATACTTCAAAACACTTGGAATATAGTGCATGGACTAATATTATGCAACTTTTATTGTGATTTTGCTGCCTTTTTGAAGCTTTTGTCATTGCAATTTAATGGGAAAAAGGGACAATGTACAACTAAAATTAAGAATAATAAAGCTGCAAAAAGAAAAAACTTCACTAGAATATAAACGCAGAATAAATCTTAAAGAGAGAGGCAAAATCCAATCTAACCTTTAAAATAATTTAAAAGAAATGTGCATATTAAATCATCTCTGTTTTGTTAATTGTTTATTTCACAGTGATTCTTTAATGACATTTTTGTTATATGACATTTAAAATCACAATATATGATAATAATAGTTCATTTTAATTATTCAATTAATTTAATGAAATATGAATATAATAATATTATTAATAATAATTGCATATATTGCATTATTGGCCATATATATATTCACACACACACACACACATATACAGTATTCAACATTTGAAGTGGATCAAAAAAGATAATCAAAGTTGGACAACTTTGATGAAAGGTTTTGATCCACTTCAAATGTTGACTTGTGTGTGTGTGTGTGTGTGTGTGTGTGTATATATATATATATACATATATATACATATTTTTGGCTGTTTCTTCAGCGATCTTGCGTCCTTGTGTTCTCGTTCTACGTCATCATTAACCGTCGAAGTTCAGTTCCAATTCTCAAGAACGCAAGTATAGAGGATGCATGAAAGTGCCCGGATATGTTCTTGAAACTGAGGATGCATCAAGTGTAGACTTGAGAGAATCGAGCCGTTAGAAATCCCAGAAAACGCTGTGGGTGGCCGGTGTACGGAAGCCTGTAAGCTTTAAAGTCGCTCTCACAAATACTTAACGGCTCTTCAAGTTGAAAGTAAACATTTATCGTTTTGTTTTGGTTAATTTTAATAAAGTTATAAGACCCGGAGAAAGTCTGCATTTTTATTGGCATATTAAAATGAATCTTAACAGTAAAACATATAACGCTGTAAAATAAAACAATACAATTATATGAAAGTAATATCTATAATAGTATGAAATGTTTTAATAAGTTATGACATTTTGTAATATTTATTGTTCATTGGCCGTTTCTTATGCTGAGACTATGCTGTCAGTTAAGCAGGAATGCAGTACATCTCAATTCTCATAAGTGTGCGTTCTGTGTTCTCGCCTCCTTCCGAGTTCGTTCTTCCAAGGAAGCTTGGCAAGACCGGTCTCCACGAGAACGCAAGTCCGTTCTTTGTTTGTTGCAAGTAGCGCATTTAGAAACAGAACGCTAGTTGGTGCTCCAGTATAATCGGTCCGCCGAAACTCATCCAGTGAGAAACGTTCCGCGGTGCAAAAATAAGAGCGATTAAAATGCGTTAAAAAAAATTAACGCGTTATTTTTGTGTAATTAATTAATCTAAATTAACGCGTTAAAGTCCCGGCCCTAATATATATATATATATACATATATATGAGCAATATCACACTCGTAGAAGTGCGATATGGCTGTATATCGCACGGCTGTGATTCGGCCGTAGGTAATCACAGCCGTACGATATACACCCATATCGCACGTCTACGAGTGTGATATTGCATTTATATAATAGTTCAACGCCACGAGTGTGTAAATAAATTAGAAACAACATTGAGGTGTCTTTAAAAGCCCTCTTTTGCGCAGAACTACTTCCTTCCGCCACAGATTTAAATCTATAGTTGACAGTTTAACAGCTGAGATCAAGCCTCCGTTACTAATTTCAAAACGTCACTTCAGAAATAACAACGAAGGAACGTTGAGTTGCTTCATTGAAAACTTATTGTATTACTGTAGTAAAAGCTTGTATTATTTAGTATTATGAGAGAGAGATGGACTGAGCGACTGTGATTACCTGCATCTGATACAGGATCTCCTACAGACAATAAAACATAAGTCTAAATGTCCACTGAGGAAAGCATTATCGTTGTCTTATTGTCAATATCCTTTCATCCGTTAAGCGTGAATTATGAAAAAAAGGCGGGATGTGGGTGGAGCTGGTTGCTGAAACCACGCCCGCCAAGCGCGACAGTGGTGACAGCAGCGGTAATCCACCTGTCACTCAATTGGCCACGCCCTTAATTATGCAGACCTTTAAGGCTTGATATAATTTAAACGGATGAGTTATAAAAAAAATTCACCCCCCTCACAGTTGTCATGAAGGGCAAAATTAGCTATATAGACCAAAATCATTTCAGGGGGGGCTGGGGGGGCTCGAGCCCCTGCCCCTTTGAGGTAAAGTGCCCTTGTGGTCCGGTGCTCCCAGTCTGCAATTTCTGCCGAGGGTAGGGGTGTTCGATATGATGATTTTTTGATCGTGGACGATAAAAATGTCTCCAAGATCTGCTTTTTTGAAGAAATATCGTAGTATAGTGCTACAGCGCACATTCTATCAGCTGCAGTTCTGGCACCGCAATCTCTATGTACTGTACAACGCCACATACATTCACATCAGTGTTAACTCAGAGGTAGAGTTACTCTCACGGGACACTGCACTTATTCACAATCACAAAAGTACATTATTTGCATCTGCTGCAAAGCCTTGCCGGTAAAACGTTTCATTCACGCGGTGGTCAGAGATATGCTTTTTTCTGAGCACATACACCCAAAGCGTGCTCACACACCTAGCATAATAGAAAAACCAACATAATAAAGAATCGTGATAAAATCGTGAATCGTGATATTTGTAAAAAAAATAAATAAAACAATTGTGATATATATTTTTGCCATATCGCCCACTACTATAGCTGAGGGGGACCAAACCCATCACCCAGCCATAACCAACCACAGATTGTGGCGCTACTATCTTATGTTTATCAGTACTTTCGCTTTCAAAATCGATCGCGATTTGGCGCCGGCCCTGTCCGTCAGCATAGGTACAGGAGGGACTGGCCCTGGAGAATCGGGCACTGGAGAGACTGGCCCTGGAGAAGCGGGCACTGGGGAGTGCTGACTAGGAGCGGGCACTGGAAAGCGCTGGCGCGGAGCGGGCACAGGAGGGCGCTGTTGAGAAATGGGTTCTGGGGAGAGGACAGGAGCCGGGAAATCAGGGGGTATTGCCGTATCCAGAAGCTCCTAATTAGGAACAGGCGGGTTTGGGAGAGCCACGGGCAGTGGCGGCACACTCTTCGCCACGGGCGGCTGAACCATTATCGGAATCGGGCGTAATCATCATCGTCGCAGGCGGCGGAACCATCTTCGGCGTGGATGGCGGCAGCAGGCTGATGATACCTGGGCCATCCTTGCGGGGAACCAGAATCAGTCTCCTCATCATCGGTGTGGGTCCAGTCTTCTGTAACGATACGTCTCACTAAGGGAACACAGGATTCAGAAATATGACGAAAACAAACTTTAATGAGGACATTTACATTTACATTTAGTCATTTGGCAGACGCTTTTATCCAAAGCGACTTACAATTGGGAATACAAAAAGCGATTAATCTTGAAGAGGCAATCAGACAGAGGAAGTGCTCGTAACACCAAGTCTCAGTCATTGTTCAAATAAGTACAAGCTAGTAGGTGGAGAGAAAGATAGAGGGAAAGTTTTTTTTTTTTTTTTTTTTTTGAGTTTAGGATGAAGTCAAGTACTGCCGAAAGAGATGAGTTTTCAGTTGTTGCTTGAAGGTTGCCAGGGATCCGGCATTCCGGACAGGGGTGGGAAGATTATTCCACCAGCCAGGAATGGTGAACGAAAATGTTCTGGAGAGTGATTTTGAGCCTCTCTGTGATGGCACCACAAGGCGTCGCTCACTAGCAGATCTCAAACTTCTGGAGGGGATGTAGGTTCGTAATAGTGAGTGGAAGTAGGAGGGTGCAGAGCCTGTGGTAGTTCTGTACGCAAGCATCAGTGACTTGAACTGGATGCGAGCTGCCACTGGTAGCCAGTGCAAAGAAATGAAGAGAGGTGTAACATGCGCTTTTTTGGGCTCGTTGAAGATCAGTCGTGCCGTTGCATTCTGAATCATTTGTAGAGGTTTGATTGCATTTGATGGCAGACCAGCCAGAAGAGCATTGCAGTAGTCCAGTCTAGAAACAACAAGGGCCTGGACAAGAAGTTGTGCAGCATGCTCTGTCAGAAAGGGCCTGATCTTTCTGATGTTGTGTAGTGCAAACCTGCAGGAACGAGCAGTCTTTGCAATGTGGACAAATCGGCAAATCGGACCATGCCGCCATTTTTCTAACACCGGGATACAAACAAAGGCTCGTTCAGGAACCTCCGGTGCAGAGAGTAGTGACGCGCTGGTCCTCCCACTCAGAGGCTATGCTGCAGGCGGCTCTTGATGACGTCGACTGGAACATGTTCCGGGCGAGTTCTTCTGACGTCAGCGAGTTCATGGATGTAGCATTAAGCTTTGTAAACACGCTAACTGAGCAAGCTACAGAAACAATAACGATAAGGACATTCTCCAACCAGAAACCGTGGGTGGATAGATCAATCCGTGCTGCGGTTAACACACGCACTGCCACTTACAACGAGGCTCTTCTGACCGGGAATATGAGCGAGTACAAAGCATTGTGCTATGCTCTCCGATGCACAGTAAGAGCCGCTAAACACAGATACAGGGAGAGAATTGAGTCTCATTTCCAGCTCAATGACTCTCGACGGATGTGGCAGGGACTGAAGACCATGTGTGCCTTTGGAAACAAATCCTCCGCGGAGGTGAGAGCAGATCCGTTGCTGGCCGTTAAACACCTTCTTCGGCCGCTTCGATTGCAACGGCGGCAGCGCGTCTCTGCTGACCAGCGCGTCAGGAAGCAGCAGGCAGAGCAGCGATGATCCTGTAATCACCGTGTCAGAGGATGAGGTTCGGAGGGCGCTAAAGAAAGTGGACGTCAGGAAAGCAGCCGGACCTGATGGGATAACTGGCCGTGTTCTGAGGTCCTGCGCCGATCAGCTCGCTGGTTTGTTCACGTCTGTCTTTGATGAGTCCCTTGCTACCTCTGTGGTTCCCACCTCATTCAAAAAATCTGTCATTATCCCTGTGCCAAAGAACAATAAACCCTCTTGCCTGAATGACTATCGCCCAGTTGCCCTCACATCTATAGTCATGAAGGTTTTTGAGAGACTTGTAAAGAGCCACATCTGCTCCTCCATCCCTGATACTTTGGACCCTCTTCAGTTTGCCTATCGCCCAAACAGATCCACTGACGATGCCATCTCTCACATCCTCCACTCTTCCCTCACACACTTCGACAGCAACAATGGGAATTATGTAAGGCTGCTATTCATTGACTATAGCTCAGCTTTCAACACTATAGTCCCCATCAAGCTGGCCTCTAAACTCACAGACCTCGGCCTAAACTTCTCACTCTGTGACTGGATTCAAGACTTCCTCACCAGCAGATCTCAAGTGGTGAAAGTTGGCCAGTTCACCTCAAACTCCATCACTCTGAACATAGGAGCCCCACAGGGCTGTGTCCTGAGTCCCCTGCTCTACTCTCTCTACACGCATGACTGCGTGTCCTCTCACAGCTCCACATCTATTGTCAAATTCGCTGATGATACTGTGGTTCTGGGCCTCATCTCCAACAACGATGAGACCGCATACTTGGATGAGGTAGAGAGACTTACATCATGGTGCCAGGACAACTGTCTCTCGCTGAACGTGAGCAAAACTAAAGAGCTGATCATGGACTTTAGGAAGAGACAGCAGCAGCCCTACACTCCTCTTATGATCAGTGGGACCCCTGTGGAGAGGGTGAGTAGCTTCAAGTACCTCGGTGTAAACATCTCAGAGAACCTGACTTGGACTACACACATCCAAACACAAAAAAGCCAGGCAAAGACTGTACCATCTGCGACAGCTGAGGAAATTCAGGGTCTCACCAGCAATCCTGAAAACTTTCTATTCAGGGACCATAGAAAGTGTATTGACTCAGTGCATCTCAGTGTGGTATGGAAACAGCTCCAATCAGGACTGCAAAGCACTTGCGCTTAGCTGAGCGCATATCAAGGTCTGCTCTCCCCTCTCTGCAGGACATCTACCTCAAACGCTGTCAATAGTGTGTAGAGCTGTCAAAATAAAATAGAGCTGTCAAAATAATCAAGGACTCAAATCACCCTGGTAACCGTCTTTTCACTTTGCTTCCATCTGGTAAGTGCGTCCGTAGCCTGATGGCAAAAACTGAGAGACTTAGGAGGAGCTTCTTCCCCCAGGCCATCAGGCTCCTAAACTCTGTGTCATAACATCACTTGACTCCATGTAAATATCACCATATCAATAAGCTATTCATAATTATTCATAATTTTTTTCTACCTCATATTGCTGCTATTTAAATACCCTGTACAACTTTTTGCACATTCTTTTTGCACATTCCTCTTATTACTATTTAAGTCAACAACATACTGACCTGCAAATTCATATTTATATTTTTTATCTTTTATTTTATTTTATTCTCTTATTTTTTTCTACTTTTCTTTTTCTTAATATCTGTATACTTTATAATTGCACTGTCCTTGGAGCGGACCTGACCTACATTCCACTGCTGTTTATACTCTGTATAATTGTGTATGTGACAAATAAAATCTTGAATCTCTTGAAGCTTGAATCTTGAAAGAAGCTAAAGGCTTAAAAATACAGAGACTAATGAGCAAACGAGATGAACACAGGTGAGAATACTTAACGATTATAGATTAATAATGAACTAATGAGAAAAACCGGAACAAAACCAAATATGGGCAAACATATGACAAATATCAGGGTGACTTCAATTAGTTATTATTGATAATAATAATTATTATTGTTTTTGTTGTTATAAATTGTTATTATTATTGTATTTTAATGTCTTATTCACAATTTTTTATTTTTTTTATTTTTTACATCTGATTTACATCTTTTTATATTTTATACAAAAAAGTATGGGAATCCTAGTTTTTGAACATAAAAGTGCCCAGTAGCTCATAGAAAAAAAAATATATTTGAGATTGGACTGACATGACTGAGAGTAAATGATGAAATAACATTAATTAAATAACATTTGCATGCAAAATTCACTTAAGGGAGGCTTATCAAGCCACGAGTGTCCAAAAAACGTTGCTCAGTTGCTTTGGAGATGAAATACTCTTACGCAAACAGGTGAACCTCTCTTTCACTTCGCTTGATGTTTTCCTGTCAGTATTTCCAAGAAGCAGCCATTAGTATGAGCAAATGCGTTCTCAGAGGTATTGCCAAACTCTGCCTGCCTGTCTGTCTGATGAAATATTGAGAAGAGCTGTGTGGAGCGAGGGGCTATCTCTCAAGACAGGGCTGGTCCTCCTGCTGCGACTGCTGCGCCACGCCAGATCCGGTCACCGATCCATGCGCATCACATACAGCCGATGCATTTCATCGGCGATATCTCTGACAACAGCCTCGGGGAGGGAAAGACGTGTGCAGGAGGCCGTTATCTGCCTCCAGCGCTTCTGTCTGATGTGCGAGGCTATTATGGTTATCTGGGGTTTTCTTAATGCATACAGACCTCTGCGTGGCTGCTGCTTTGAGTATTTATGAAGCCTTCAATAATCCGCTTCAGAGAGTATTTGTATTTATCAGAGTGAATTATAACTGATCATCTCTGAACACTGAAATATTGTGGCATAGTTCAGGCAAAAATGACATTTCTGTATCATTCACTCATGTCAGTCCATAAAAGGATAAAAAGGAGATGATTAGTAGAATGTTCATGCTGCTCCTTTACATGCAACCAAAGCGTAGAGACCAGGAGCTGTGAAAAGAACAAACTAATTTCATAAGAATATCATAATAGTAGAACAAATCTGATCTAAATCTGATCAATTCTGAACTAATCTATAAGAAATGAGTATTTGAAATCATCTCTATCTTCTAAATTGTTTATTTAACAGTAAAAATAAAAACAATCACAATATTTGAACATATTTTTTTAATTTAATTAATAATAACTGTAATATAATTATATTACAGCTACCATATAAAATAATTTTAAAATAAAAGAAATCAAAATAAAATATTTTATCAGATTACCTGCATTTGCTCAATATGACATAGCAATAAAAATAATTAAATATGGAATATAGTAATAAATATTGTCACATTCACACTATATAACAAAATAATTGCAATATAAGTTGTGCTACTGGATATAAATATTTACTGAAAAAACATTGAATATTTGTTTACCTGCATGTTAGGTGACCATTAACCAACATCAGAGAATCATGAACATGCAAAAGTGTTTATTGATTAGTTATTTATTAAATTCAAATAAATATTTTGTCTAAGGGGTTCAGCTGGCAAACAAGTTTGGGAATCCTGTTAGTAGGACACTTTTTTAAAATATATAGATTTGAATGTGTTACATTATTAAAATATAAACATAAAATCTCTTCAAGTATGTATTTTAATGCTAAGGGGGACCAACAGATTTGTGGAGGGGGTGGGTCTGTTTTAGAGCATAAATATGGCCAGTAGGACAGAAATTAATATTGTCAAATTTTCTTCTCTGGAACCTCGGTTCTCTATAGGACTCATTTCTGTCTGAAAAGCACTCTTACAACATTTATCTCAGCCCTAATATATTTTTCATTTGTATTCTCCTCTCCGCTTGGCAGTCACGGCTCTGAACGGGCATTTATAATGTACAAAATTTTCTTCCTTTGCACTCTAGTCTGCCGTGCCGACCATGCTCGGCTTTACAAACCTTGTACAATTTGAACCAATCAAGGTCTTTGTGATGTTACTTCCCTTGTGACAGCGGCGGTTTGCTGAAAAATGAATGTGGCCTCTGCGTGGCCTCTCTTTGCCGCTCACCGCAGACGAACAAGCCGCTGTGTTTTATGACACATATTCCTTCCAACACAGGGAACAAACGTGGCTGAGGACGGGCAGCAAACAGCTGAGCTGGGCTTTAAGACAAGAAAGATGGAATATGTTATGAGATCACTCCTGGGTGCATTTGACCCCATTTGAAAGCTTTATTCATAGGCTTTAAAAAAAAAGGATGAATACAAATGCATTCATTCCTAAGAATATCTGTCATGTCCCTCCAGAGGGCATTTACAGTGCAAAAACCATCAGATGGTTTTACTGTATTTGAATAAATGAATAAACGACAGTCAAAGAAAGAAAGAAAGTACAGGTACTTTGATCGTTTATGATCGTAAACTGCAGCCAGACAACAGAAAGAAAGAAAGAAAGAAAGAAAGAAAGAAAGAAAGAAAGAAAGAAAGAACATTCCCCTATGTTGCACTTGTTTGTTGATCTGTGCCGATGGAGATGAATCAAGGATTTGTGATGGGCTCTAAATTGGACAGGAAAGATATTGATCAGTTGTATTGATTGATTTTGATATACACATAAAGGGAGAAGATGTTCTGTTCCTCAGATGTTAAATGAGATCCTGAGTCTTGTTGATCCGGGAGACCTGTGTATCTCACAACTGCTTTACAAATTACAAACCATCCATGAAATGAATTTACAGATTCAATCTGCAGCAGAGCTCACAGCATAATTCACAATAATCTGACGCGTGGATGTCTAGTAAGTGTTTAGTTCTTGAATCAATAGTTTAAATTACTGGTGAATTATCCGTCTGTACAGCGGACAGTAATGCATCAGTGCATGATTTTTCCATATTTATTCTCTGGGTTTGCCTTTATTACCACTAACTTTGCATTTTATTATTTGGTGTTACACTTTTCAGTTCTACAAAGAGCCAAATATGAGAACTGACAACCAAGCACGACACAGAAATGCATTATTGCCAGAAAACTGCAGGAAAACTAATGTTTTGATTTAATATTAGCTTGAGTGACAGCTTTGATTTGACTCTCCATAGCCAATAATTCATTTTATGAGTGGCAACTTAAAATCGTTCAACTTTAATTTGTCCCATTGTGAGAGTAATTTGGATAAGTGTGGGGGAAATAAAGGACCTCTGAATATCAGCCTTGGTGATTAACCAGATAACTGTAATAGTTTGTATCTAACTGGATGATAAGTGGTTGGGTTAGTGGATATAACCCACTGTAGAAGGAAATAACATCCATTATGCTTTACTGTCCACTGTAATATTCACCAGTCATTTAAACTCATCTAAACAGTAATTTTCCTCTAAATTCTGAATATTAGTTTTTTTTTCTTTAAATTAAGATTATATCTATTATTTTTTCATTTAGAAAAAAATGAAAAAAATAATAATATTAAGCCACAATTATTTATCTTACAAACTTGTGTTTTAACAAGGATAGTGAAATATTTCTAATATTTAAATATACTGAGATTTTTGGAGCTGTGCGCATCAAAAAGACTCCTCCTTCAGTCACACACACACACAGAGAGAGAGAGAGAGAGTCAGTGAACTCCGCGCGTCTCTCGCGCTGTGAGTCAGTCTCGCGTTCAGCGCGTGCGGAGAAACAGCAGCTCCGCTCGTTTCCTCGAGGAGTGATGTGATCGACTTCTGCTCTTCTTCAGGAGGAACCGACACTTGGAGAGGAGACGCGACAGACAGCAGGAGAACCGGACCGATCTGAACAGTTCCTGCGCGCGGAGCGATGGGTTCCTCAGCTCGGCGCTCGCGAGGAAACACAGGTGCGTTTCTGTCACCTGCACAGCATTCATTATAGAGAGACGCGCGCGATTATACTCTCATATCTGAAAGAATTGCTTTAATTGTTTGTGTTATACTAGAACGAGCGTTGTTAAAAGTACTGAGGTGGTATCATACAGTGATGGCATCCTAATACTGTGCTTCTGGGTTATAATGGTTCTGAAACACAATGGCATTTGCATGGTACTTCAGTGTATGTGACTATCGATGGTACCATGGTACAGTATCCTTTTTTTATACTTTTATGTATATAATGATTCCCACATGTGTGTACCATGGTATTTGCATGGTACTTCAATATATGTAAGGAAAAACCATAGTATGATATCATAAATATGGTAGTACCATGGCACAGTATCACTAAAGGCTTTATCTATTTTTTTTGCTGAGGTCATAGTTGTTTAGTGTTAATACAAGAAAGTAGCGTACCATGGTGCAGTGATGGTATAACCATGGTACTTTGAAATGATTACCATGTCCATGTGCCTTTGTATTTGCATGGTAATTTAATCTATGTAAGGAAATTTAGCTGAGGTCATGATTGTTTTGTATTAATACTTACTGGAAAGGAGTGTAGGAGTACTATGGCACAGTGATGGCAATAATACCATGGTACTCTAATATATGTAAAGAAATAAAGCAGCACTGGCAATAAAACATGGTAGTATTATGATACCGTATCGGAAAACCATTGTAAATCACTTTCTTATAGAGGTAATGATTTTTTTCTATTAATACTTAGTGTAGCACTACCGTTGTACAGTGATGGTCATACCATGGTATACTTTTTGCTTACTATGTTTACGTATGGTATTTGCATGGTGCTTAAAATAATACATGTCCAATAAAACATGGTATTACCATGGTACCATGTCCAAAACAGCCATGGTCAATTATTGTTTTTTCACGATTGTCTTTTCTGTAAAAAGCACTTTGACAGTACCATGCTACAGTACAGATGGTGTCAGGTGGTATTACTATGGTATTTTGATATATATGATGGTATTGAATGATTGTTATACTGTACATACTTGCCATTGTACTCCAAATGAACACAGTACTATGGTAGAGCTCCTCTAAAAAGCTGAGTATCACTTTTTTATAGTGAAGACTGCAATGATTATTAAAAATAATGCTGAGAACAACATAACTTCACAACTATTTGCATATTAATTACGGTAAATAAGTACAACGTTTACATTTTTTGTATTTATTTTCAATGCAAGTAAACATGTTTGGGATGAACTAATGACTTCCTTATATAAATGAGGATTTTCTCTCTATGGGATTGATTCATGCAAGTACACTATCAATTGATTAGCAGTGAATGCTTTGTTTTGTTTGCCTTTGGTAGATGCAGTAGGGCACTTAAGGGATTTCTTATATGCCAGTTCAGCAAACCTGTGGAAGTGAAGTAAAATGCTTCATAAAATAGGATTTGTATGTTTGTGCAAATGATTTGATATCCTGCGATATTGAGCCTTCAGTCTGGTATTGAGCATTGTGGTTTCAAGTGCATGTGCAAGTTATTTTTAGATGTTTTTTGATGCTTAATTCTCTTTATCAATGTCTCTGGAATTCATCAGCATGTCATTGAAACCTGGATTGTTGTGGCGCTTTGTCTCAGGCTGCTATTTAAGGTCTAACAGCAAAGCGTGCACGAGCAGACGCAGTATTCCCGCGTCAATCTCTCACGCCTCTGAGCCCGTCCGGTAGTTTACTCAGAGCCATTCATCACACAGGTAGAGGCGATATGCACTGCATCAATTCTCATTTGCGGGTGCATTCGGTTTAGCCCTGTCTCATTGTTTAAGTCCAACCCGATTAGACGGGCCGTGATGTGACGGGAGCCGTGAAGTTTAACTGTTAGTGGCAAGGGTATTGAGAAAACAGGAACAGATGGTATGGACAAGCCATTCAATAGAGCTTCTACAGGGACCCCGAGAGTCCTCTCCTGGCCCGTAACCCGCTGTCATCTTATATTGAACTGTTTAAGAAAGGCTGAGTTTGGTTCAGGGCGTTTTGCCACAGGCCAACTGATTCACCTTTAATTAAAAGAACGAGGTGCTGTTTATTTTTGGATTCCCTCCGGCTCGTCTTAGGAAGCCTAGTGGCTCGTGCAATTTTACTGAAGCAGGTTTTCAATTAAGTGCAAACGTTTTCGATTGCCTGGGCACTAGAGATCCCGATCAGGTGGCTGTAATGCTTCTGTAATCGTACGGCTAAATGTAAAGATTCCTGCCTGTGATTCATTTGTAGTTGAAAGTACTGGATTTAATCTGTCTCCGGGGGAAGCGTTAAACCGAGACGCGTGTCCCAGCGGTACGAGATGTCCACGAGTTGACTAAATGCTCAATGCACGCAGCTGTTGTGAATGCTTCAGATGTCCAACGCTTTGGCAGAAAGAAACCAAACATGGCTGCGCTTCAAAGTCATGGCTTATCATCATACACAGCTGCTGATTTGACTAAACAAGACTATTGAGAACATAAAGGCTGTTTTTAGGGTTGTGGTTTACGGCATCGGTTATATTGAACCCTCGATTGCGTTAGACTACAGTTTTGGCTGGATTATTGCTTAAACGACATGGGTTTCTGAACGCACGGCCAAGTATATAGTTGTGCGGGCCAAGCGGCAGACCAAACGGAGTAAACTTTACTCATTATTTTTATGCTTCACAGAAAGCTGAACGCTTCACAGTTTTGTAGGCAATGAAATGCCTTTTCTCCTGTTTTGTTTACTTGGAGAGAATGAAAGAGTGCCAGAATTGACATCAGGGGGAAATGAATCACATTTACTTTATTAGATTAAAAGTTTAGAGATTAGAAGCGCTAATTACCTAATTACAGAATGAAATTTGCTGCGTTTAAAAGAACACGCTGCGCTGAATTGAAAATGGCAACAAATGTATTTCTCTGTAAGACATGATTAGAGAGCGAAATGCATTAATAATGCCAGCCCGAACATAAAGATGCAGAGCTCTAGCTGTGTCCTTGATAAGATCAAATAATAATCCTTGTGAGTTTGTTCTTTTGGATTCATTCGAATGGAGGCGTTTTTTGTTATTTGTTTTATTTTTTCATAATCGGCTCTCATTTTCTCTTCCATTCCGTCAGAGACAGCTCAAGAGCGATATTAATATTTGATGAGATTGTGTTAGTTGAATTAAAGGAGGAAAATTGCTAGTTGAGGGAATTGCACATTGTTAAGCATGTAAATGTATTCTGCTCGTTTTGGGAGAGAAAATCTAGACATCTTTCCCCTCAGGAGGTCCACGAGCTATCGGGGTAACACGCGCAGCTTTAATGCGTGCCAGATTCAATCTGCAGGCCTTAATGTCTGCTGATAATTAATATTCTCCTGCTGGAGTTAGGACGTACAGACGTACAGTTGTTATAGGAGCAGATTGTGTTCGGAGGCTGTTGGGGAGTTCGCAGCCCAGATGTCTGCAGTTTTGGCAGAAATCTTGCCAGCCGTTTGTATTATTTCCACTGTTTTAGCTCGTATCTGCTTAGAAAATTGCAGGTAAGTTTCATTCTTGGGTGACGTTAACAATGAAAGGTCTTATTTCAGTTCAAAATCAAAAGAAAAAATAGGAAGTTATATTTTTCATGAAGAAAATGCATATGTTTAATACTAATGGATTCAAGGTTTCTGCAGGTCTTAAAAAGTCTTAATTTCCTCAAATTAAGGCTTTAAAAAGGTCTTAAATCAGAGCAGAACGTCTTGAATTCATGAACTTGTGGCATTAAATGTTGCATTCACTGGAAAAATTATCTTCTTCAATATTTTTATTCAGAAATATGAAATTATATTGTGCATATAAAAAAATGCATAAATTAAATACTTCAGAGTGTCTGCAGGTTTAAAAAAAGTAAAAAATTGTCCTTACACAAATTAAGGCCCTAAAAAGGTCTTAAATCAGAGCACAAAAGAATTCATTAAATTGAGGCATTAAATGTTGCATGCATTGAAAAAAAATTATATCTTCCTTTGTATTTTTATTAAAAAATAGGAAATTATGTTTTGCATGAAAAAAAATAATAAATTAAATAGTAACATGATGGATTCAGGATTTTGTGGGTCTTAAAAAGTCTTAATTCACCCTTCCACAAATTAAGGCCTGAAAAATGTCTTAAAAAAGAGCAGAAATTCTTGAATTCATGGCATTAAATGTTGCATGCATTGCAAAAAACAAACAAACAAAAAAAAACAATATATTTCTCTGTATTTTTTAATAAAGAAAATAGGAAATGATAAATTACATGAAGAAAATGCTTGTGCATAAATTATATACTAACATGATGGATTCAGGGTTTCTGGGGGTTCTTAAAAAGGCCTTAAAAGTCTTAATTCACCCTTCCGCAAATTAAGACCTTAAAAAGTTCTTAAATCAGGGAAAAAAGTCTTAAATTCATAAAAGGGTGGATGCATTGCAAAAAAAAAAAAAAAAAAAAATTCCTCACCGTTTTTGTTTTCCAGTACAAATATCTAAACATCTTTTAAATCAAGATACATTTATTTGAGAATGCAAATGTAAAATCTTGACAAATTGAACAAAATGAAGTTATTTTATGCTTAATACAAGAACAAATATGTCAATAGGATATAAATCTTGTTTTCCCTTTTTGAATTAAAATGATTTTTCTAAGCCAATTGGCAGATATTTGTTCTTGTTTTAATCATAAACTCACTTGATTTTGAGTAATTCCACAAAAACAAGACTTCTTATGTAATGTAATTTTGCTTTTTTTTCAAGTAAATAAATCTCGATTTAAGGATCTTTAGACATTTGCATTTTAGACATTTCAGTTCATTCCTCACATTTTCTTTACGTGGTCTTACAAACGTCTTTAAAATGTCTTAAATGTACCTTCATCAAACCTGCAGAAACCCTGGTATCAATATTTTATATTTGAAATAATAAATCATTATTTTATTTGCATTACAGTAATGAGACTGATACTAAGACTAATTGAGGTTGAAATATGCTCAAGTGGCATAAAAATCAAAGAATATCACAATGCATGGTCCTAAAATAGGCATCATTTTCTTTGTGCATAATATCATTTGGTATATTTCTCTTTTGAGTCGGGGTGAAATATGATCTGGACGTGTTTATGACAGGTTTCGTGAGATTCGCCTCATTTAGCTCATTTTGCATTGAAACGAGAGGGACTACACCCTAAATGAATAATACATCAAAATATTCCAGAGCTAAAAGAATGAAATGTTCTCGCACCTGGCAGGCTTCTGGAAGGATTCTGCCGAGACGGGCACAGAGCATGGTAATATGCCATGACTAGAGGAGTCATTTGTCATGAGCGCGTGAGCCGCTTGCTGCTGGCGATGTGTAACTCATGCGACGCCCGCAGGCCAGACACGTCAAGGCTCTCAGTTTTGTTCTGCGACTTATTGAACTCTCTTTTATATGGTTAATGCTGAACTGGGCAAATACAGATTAGCCCCTGAGGGATGTGCTTTGCTTTTCCTCTCAGATCTAACAGTGCTTAAAGGCAGTCTTTGTCTGGGCCCAATTCTCTGACTTATGGACCCTTTCGAAATCCAAAAGAAGCTTTCGGCTGCTGATGGGAATCGAGTTTTATGTACCTTGCTGTTTTTAGACAACAAACATTGCAAGACTGTCAGAGATCGTGGTAAAATATACCCAACTCAAAGTGTTTTGGAAGTTAATTTTACGTTGTACATGAAGAGTGATGACCAGTGTTGCCAGATTGGGAGGATTTCCACCCAGCTGGTGAGTTTGAATTTGGTGAGTGGACAATATCTGGACCAGTTTGAGATTATTTTATAGGTTAATTGGCTAACAAACAAAACCCAAGTGTGCATGTACTCCATCCAATCAGTCATCATAATGTTACTATCCAGGTAATAAATTTAGGTTATAAAATCATTGTGGGAACATTGAAATTTTCATTAAAATGTCCAGATTTCGTTTCACAATTAGAATGTTATTTAAAGATTACAAAAACTTTTCTTGAACGTTTCTAAAAACATTAAAAAGTCCAGTTTTCTTGATGTGATCTTAACGTTATTTAAAAGTTACAAAAATGTTTTCTACTCTGTCTCTACATTACATTTGCGCTCTCTGTATCGCACACAGCGGAGTTCGGGTTTCAATTGTAGACATTGCGGCAGAAATATATTCCTATTGTTCAGTAGAATGTTCACTAAAATGATTAAAACCTTATTTTTAAGGAATAATCATAAAATATGTCTTCAATGTTTTAATTGCAATATTAAATCCCCTTTATTTTCCAAAAAAATAAGATTTGTTTATTTTTCATTAATTAAAAGATAAAATTAAATTAATGTTTTTATGCCGGAAAAATACGGAGCCCCCCCAAAGCCATAAACCTAGGGGAAACACTGAAAAACATAAAACATTCTACTAACTCTTTCACCCAAAATATAAAGTTCTTTGAATATTTTTAAATGATTTGAATGTGTGTGTGTGTTAATTCTAAGAGCATTATCTTAATCAGAACGTTACTTGGAATGTTACACAAACATTACTCGGAATGTTCATCACATCCAAATAACATCATAAGGACAGTCAGAGAATGGTGATCTCAGAACGTTTTCTCTCAATGTTATGAGAACGTATATCAAATATTAATAAAGTTTTAAGAACGTTCCATAACATTACTTTAAGCACATTTTGTCCTAACATTTATATAATATTTAAAAAAACATTAGTGAAACTTGTAAGAATGCTCGCTGGTAGCTGGATAAACACACTGCAGATTCTTCTGGTGTTTGTGTTGATGCCATTGCGATAAGGGATCAGATTTTGAACTTATAGCTGTATATTCAAGTGATTGCTGTTCCAAAGTGGCATAAATAAATATAAAAGAATGGTAGAGTGACTCACCACTCAAACAGCGGATTGCTCTGTTTGGAAATAAAGCACAGCACAAATTATTATTATCATTGTCATTCATTTTTTGAATATGAAATGACATATTTTAGGTGGTTATAATATGTAGATGATTATAGCACTGCCAACCCATTGCTTATTCCAATCACGTATACTTGGCTTTTTTGACTGAACTTGAATTGGCTCGTTTTTGCTGTTGACATTGAACAACAGTTTTTTTTTTTTTTGACTGCCGTTTGCAAATATTTTACATACTTCAACCTTGTTTGGGTAGAAATATATATTTTTTGCCATATTTATTGTACTGTATTTGTAATGTTTTGACCTGTTTTCCTGTTATATTGTTCTCCTATCTGGGAAATTGATTCATTTTTATAGTTTTATTTTGTCTCTAGTTTTAAGGATGTAACAACTGTGCTTATCAACCTTCGTTTGCATGGAGATAGAATTCTGTCACATTCTTTTGGCAGTGAATATTTGGGGTTTTTTTCTTGGAGAGGAGAGCGTTTGGACTGTAAAAAATTGGCCCAATCTGGCAACACTCATGAAGACCCAACATGTAACCATTGCAACATGCAAACATTAAAATGTATTAATATTACCATGAACTGCATATGCCTAAAATATGCACAAAGTCTTGAATTTCAATGCTGTCAGCCTGTTGGGAACTTGAAACTGAAAGTTGCTGGCACTTGCGTGTGCTGGTGAAGATTTCCCTGCTTTTGCATGTTAAACCTTTTCCTTCCCCATCCCACATATTAACGTAGCCATACATGTCTTTAAAAGTTTGGCCTAGATTCGGCTCATTTGGTGCCCGCTGAGACTCCTCATGAACTCTTTCTGTTAAATTGGCTCAGATGTAGATGGATGGGATCAGTCGGAGCAGATTCCTGATTAGCCCTTTAGGGAAAATGGAAGGATTAGCTACAGCGCTACGCTTCGTCTCCGTCCGTCTCGCAAGCCTCCCAAACCTAACGACATCATTGTCTTTAATAGCTGCGAGACGTATCCGCATACTACAAGCTAATTCCGTAAGTCTCCCAGGATGTCATTTATTAGTCAAGTAGATATTAGGATTTTGAAGCTGGTTCACAAGTTATCCAGCGCCTTTAGCACTGTGTGCTTGTGCGTTAGCCGACTAGTCGTTCATTACATGTCTTGTTCATATATAATACATAACTCGCTGTAAGTTACAGTGCATGCATAACTAGGCTAATACATAGATTTGCATATTTGAGACTAACTGCATTATTCATGAGAACACAGAGGTTTTTCTTTACCACCTTCACCTTTGTAAGTAGAGATGGGAATATTGTTTTAAAATACCAGAAGTTAATTATTTTGATATTTGGTATACTTGTATATGTATACTTGTGCTTCAGGCTATATTGAATGTGGTAAAAGAGAAAAGCAGACCTAATAAAAAGACAAAAAGACAGCAACCTGAACTCCTATAAGCCAGTCATTTACAGTGATTTAGTCAAAAAGACTTGCTGTGGGTGACCAGAGGCTGTCAAACTCCAAAAATACAGCATAAAATGGCAGTCCACATGGATCTAAATGCATTATATTTTAAGTCTTCTGAAGCTGTTCAGTATCTTTGTCTGAGGAACAGACCCACATTTAAGTTTTACTTTCTTAAAATCTCCTTCTGAAGATGTGCATATTTAAATAACAATTGGTTATGTAAAAAAAAAACAGTAATGTTTGGTATCACTGAAGTCAAACCAAGGTTAAAATTTTCAACTTTTAAAGCTAAATCTCCAGACTGTACTACAAATATGCTGTTTTTTTGTGTGTGTGTTTTTAAGTGTTGCTTATTTCAGACGCTGTGTCAAAGTTAAAATATTCAACTTTTAAAGCCAAACCTCGAGACCACAATGGTTCTGGCTGTTTTTGAACGCAAGAACATGTATGATAACACCCTTAATTACTGGATTTTGTGTTTTTAAGCATTGCTTATTTCAGACGCTGTGTTAAGGTTAAAATATTCAAAGAACGACAAATTTCCTAAAGACTATTAGTTCAGGTAAACCACCGACTTTTTTGTTTGTTGTTCTGGCCTTTCCCACTCCTGAAGCCAACTTATTTCACTTTATGTGAGTTACCCTGAGTCTTTATTTCTAATTTAATGTTACTTCCTCCAACTTACACTATCTTTATCTTTATTAGCCCGTTCAGCATTCACTGTCATTGCACGATAAAGAGCATCTTGTTTCATGTTACAGAGAAGAAATAAAATCAAACAGGTTTAGAATGAGTAAACATTGACAGAAGGTTTATTTTCGGGTGAACTGTCCCTTTAAAGAACCAGTATTGAAATCAGAACCAGAATCATTACCTTCCCAACGATTCCCATCCCTAGGCTTACAGTCTGCAGTGCATCTGGATAAGTGTATTGATTGCGTTCCCTCGCATAATCCCCCTTAAACTCACATAGCATCAGTCGCACATGAGCCGTGCTGATGGGACAGGCTCATTAATGCTATATGTATTCCGATGAGGCTTCCCGGATGTGCGGCTCGGAGTGACGGCTTTGTGCTTTCTTCTGTTCAATTTGCTGTCATTTTGGAATAATTGGACGCTGGTGGGTTTGGAGTGCAGTTTGAGAGGGAGTTGTTCAATATGAGGCTTTTGACACCTAATTTAAAATATTTTTTCATCATGAATTCTGAGGCAGATGCATTATGGGGTGAATTTATCATTCCACTTGATGAGTGAAAAGACATTTATTCGTGGTTTCGTTCTCTTCGGATCAAAGTGAAAGCCTCCTTTACCGCATGTTGTGTTGCTCTTTATTTTGCCCTACAAGCGTGAAGCTGGTGTTGTTATTCAGCTACACAATTAAGACAATGGATGTGTGTTTAATGGCTCGGTTTCTCAAATACCTGCGAGAGGCAGGAGCCAAAATATTGTTCTAGTGTTGCAGTTTTTAGTACTGCGCAGTGTGAAATGAAATTACCCTGAGATTAAAGCTCATAGAAACAGCAGTCATTTGATTTAGAGGCTTACTTTATTATGCTCCACGTCTTAGATTTTCCATTCTGTGTTACTGGATTCATTATTTATTATTTTTTGTTTTGTTTCCAGGCTTTCATAAAAGGTTTTTTTCATGCAACGGTGGAGAAAGTACAGCTCAGAAGTATTTTTTTCTCAGTAGAGGTGGAGGTGCTTCACTCGAGAGGAAACTTTTAAAGTGCTCAAGTAAAAACTAATAAGGTTGTGCTTGAGCAGCGGCGTAAGGGTCAAGTTCTTAGTAGAGGTGCTTGTACTTAGAGATTTGAATGAACCCTTAACCAAAAGTATTAATTTCTTCTAATGTGTAGTTCATTTTTTTACTACACCATGTTTTCTACAGACATGCTGATTTTAGTAAGGGCTTCTTTAAGATGCTGTGCTAAGTTTAAAATAGTCAAGTATTAAACTCGAGACCCTTGTATTTTGTTGTGCTTTGTACAGCTGTTTCTGAACACAACAACATGTGTATTAAAACCTTTATCTGAACTGTATCTGAATGCTGAACCAGCCTAACTCTAACATTTAACATATTTGGAAACTTTGCATTGCAAAAAAGGTTTTATATATAAATGTCAGGACAAACGTTCTTAATGTTTATGGAACGTTCTTATAACTTTATTAATATTTGAGATACTTCTCTTATTATATGTGACCCTGAACCACAAAACCAGTCATAAGGGTCAAATTGAGATGTATACATCATCTGAAAGCTGAATAAATAATCTTTCCATTGATGTATGGTTTGTTATGATAGGACAATATTTGTCTGAGATACAACTATTTGAAAATCTGGAATCTGAGGGAGCAAAAAAATCTAAATATTGAGAAAATCGCTTTTAAAGTTGTCCAAATGAAGTTCTTAGCAATGCATATTACTAATCAGAAATTAAGTTTTGATATATTTACAGTAGAACATTCACAAAATCTCTTCATGGAACATGATCTTTACTTAATATCCTAAAGAAATGTTTTTGCAAACTTTAAATAATGTTATAATCACAATAAAAAAACCTAATATTTTTAACATTTTAAATATAAACGTAATGTTATGTTTTAGGTAAAAATACAGTTAGTAGAATGTTGAAAGAAACGTTTTTGTAACCTTTAAATAATGTTTAAATAATGTAAGAAAACTAGACATTTTAACATTTTTAGAAAATTAAAAATAAACTTTCACTGCACTACTAGACAAGTAAAAACTTTTTTTGTTTTCAGAAAAAAAAATAAGTGAAAATGAAGTGAGTTTTTGCTTAGAACAAGCAAAATAGTCTGCCAATAGGGTAAGCAAAATAATCTTATTTCAAACAGAAAACAAGATTATTTTGTTTACACCATCGGCAGATTATTTAGCTTGTTTCAGGCAAAAACTCACTTCATTTTGATTAGTTTTTTTCTGAAAACAAAACGATAGTTTTTACTTATCCTTCTTGATTTAAGAATTTTTTTAGATATCTTGGCTTGAAACGAGACAGAAAATCTAAGTCAGAAAAGCCATTTTTGCAGTGTTCAAATAACATTACATTTTGGTTAAAAAATAAAGTAGATTGTTGTAAGAAACTTTTTGTAACTTTTAAATAATGTTCTAATCACATCAAGAAAACTGTTTTAGAAACATTTCAAAACCTATTCCCACAATGTTTTTATAACCTAAATGTGTTATCTGGATAGATGATTATTTGGCCGGTTGTTTTCATCAAACCATCGATTTCAATCCTTTAGACTGACCCTTTGGTATTTGTGTTTGTGTACTCCTAAAGCCAACTTCCAAACGTTTGATATTTGTTGTAACCAATAAACATTATTTCACCCTGAATGTTGAGACTAAGTTTATTTTCTCTTTAAGTGTTTGTTTATTGCTAATGTAATATTTCTTTCAGCAAACCTTGACCCTTCGGCAAATGAAAGTTTCTGAACTTTACTTTACTCTTGATGAGGGATTGTGTTTTTGTCGTGTTTTTGAAGTATGCCCTGATTCTGCCTCTGTCCCCCAGAGTGGAATATATTAAGGTTTAATTTAGGGCCTTATTTTAATTTAAATTTATTTCATTGAAATGAGACTCCGCACAAAGATCTTATTTTTCGTCCTTAGAGATTTTAAGATAATGAAGGAGGTCGTTTGTCTGGCGCTTTGACAAGGTGACATGTAAAGGATAGCCTGTGGACTGATTCCACTCACAAATATGATAGATATGAAATACCAACTGATGAACGCCTCTGATAAAAGAGCCTCAAGTCTGCCGACTGCAAATATCACAGGATAATGAAAGCCAAAAATGCATATTGATGCATTTATATGCAGTCTAATTGGTGCATGTGTTTATTCACATTTTAGGAAATGGTTTCTTGCTTCATTTGCAGTCACGAATTGGGTTTGTCTAATGGTGATTCGGAGTAAATAAAAGGTAAATCATCCTCGTTGGTCAGATTAAACCATTAGCTCACCAGCGGCTGGAGTTATATGTAGAGAAATTACTCATTTAATGTCTGATTACCAAATAATAGAGGGCCATAAACAATGGCTGGCGCTCTGCACCAGATGCTAATTCACCTCGCTTTCCCAAGATAACAGCCTCTATCGTCACGCATAGGCACCTAACGCATGAAGACGTGGACATTTTTTTTATTAAAATGCACAATACAGTGTCTGATTCGTTATTAAAAGGCTCTTCATTCTAGAGATGCATCTTCATTATACTTGGGCACGCTCTGTGCAGATAACGCTGCCTCATTTACTCACAAACCCCTCAATTTTCCTGCAGACAATAATGCAGCATCTTTCTCGCAGCCACTCGGATGACAAGAGCACATCGTCTTCCATACGCTCGCCGGATTACAAAGGTTAATCATCAATTTGAAGCTTATTATGACCAAATAGTAGCAAGACTACTCTAACAGAATTGAGGCTGCCTGTAGATGGAACAGATATAATCGACCGGGCTGGGAACACGCAGTCCAGTGTAAATTGAAGTCCCTGTTGCATGATGATTAGAAGGTGTTTGATGGCTTAAACGCATCTCTGTTAGATCATTGAAAATACACAGAGCAATCACGAGTCACTGGGCCGTATTGATCGCGTTTTACTCAGGAGGGAGTCTGGTGAATTCTCTAGTAGCTTGGCAGAGAGAAGCACTGTGGGATTGAATTTTAAATACTGAAGATGGTACCAAACATTTGCACAGTTACTAATGTGATTATTCAGGTTTAGTTTAATGAATTGCATATACATAATTCCATCCTTAGATTACGTTATTTACTTTTTTGGTGCTCTTATGTGAGTTTATTAGTGTTGGCGTTTGTCATCAACGACATCCAGATCAATTTAGTAACTTAACAGGTAAGCCCCGGCAACACCCTAGCAACAGTATTGAAACTTTATAAACAATACTCAGAACACCTTAGTAACTGAAGAGGTAAGCCCTGGCAACACCCTAGCAACCATATAGCAACATTTTAAACAACGCTCTGAACACATTAGTATCTAAAAAGGTAAGCCCTGGCAACACTTTAGCAACAGTTCTCTACACAACCCTCTGAACACCTTAGTAACTGAAGAGTTAAGCCCTGGCAACACCATAGGCAATCACATAGCAACATTCTAAACACCACTCAGAGTAACACTTAACTTAATCGTTAATCCCTGGCAACCAAATAGCAACACCATGGCAACAATCCAAACACCACTCAAAATACCTTAACTGAATAGCAAAGCACTGCAAACAACATAGCAACACCCTAGCAGCATGGCAGCAATTTTTTTACAGACAAACATCAGTCACATTCACTTGTATTTTCATGCTGGTTAATGTTAGTTAACATTTATTAATGCTGGTTAGTGGTGGTCAATCCTGGTTAATGCTGGTTAATGTGGTTAATGCTGCTTAATCTTGGCTAATGCTGGTTAATGTTTGTTAATGCTAGTTAATGTTGGGTAATGCTGGTTGATCTTGGTTGATTCTTGTTAATATTAGTAAATGCTGGTTTATGCTTATGTTGGTTAATGCCGGTTAATCTTGATTAATGTTTTTTAATGCTGGTTAATGTGGGTTAATTCTGGTTAATATTGGTAAATGCTGGTTTATGCTTATGTTGGTTAATGCCGGTTAATCTTGATTAATGTTTTTTAATGTTGGTTAATGTGGGTTAATTCTGGTTAATATTGGTAAATGCTGGTTTATGCTTATGTTGGTTAATGCCGGTTAATCTTGATTAATGTTTTTTAATGCTGGTTAATGTGGGTTAATTCTGGTTAATATTAGTAAATGCTGGTTTATGCTTATGTTGGTTAATGCCGGTTAATCTTGATTAATGTTTGTTAATGCTGGTTAATGTGGGTTAATTCTTGTTAATATTGGTAAATGCTGGTTTATGTTTATGTTGGTTAATGCTGGTTAATCTTCGTTAATGTTTGTTAATGCTGGTTAATGTTGGGTAATGCTGGCTAATCTTGGTTAATGCTGGTTAATGCCGGTTAACATTGGTTAATGCTGGTTAATGTTGGGTAATCCTGGTTAATGCTGGTTAATACTGCTTAATCTAGTCTAATGCTGCTTAATGTTTGTTAATCTTTGGTAATGCTGGTTAATCTTGGTTGATTCTTGTTAATATTAGTAAATGCTGGTTTATACTTATGTTGGTTAATGCCGATTAATGTTTGTTAATGCTGGTTAATGTTGGGTAATGATGGTTAATCTTGGTTAATGCTGGTTAATCCCGGTTAATGTTGGTTAATGCTGGTTAATGTTGGGTAATGCTGGCTAATCCTGGTTAATGCTGGTTAATGCCGGTTAACATTGGTTAATTCTTGTTAATATTAGTAAATGCTGGTTTATACTTATGTTGGTTAATGCCGGTTAACATTGGTTAATGCTGGTTAATGTTGGGTAATCCTGGTTAATGCTGGTTAATGTGGTTAATGCTGCTTAATCTAGGCTAATGCTGCTTAATGTTTGTTAATGTTTGGTAATGCTGGTTAATCTTGGTTAATGCTGGTTAATGCCGGTTAACATTGGTTAATTCTTGTTAATATTAGTAAATGCTGGTTTATACTTATGTTGGTTAATGCCGGTTAACATTGGTTAATGCTGGTTAATGTTGGGTAATCCTGGTTAATGCTGGTTAATGTGGTTAATGCTGCTTAATCTAGGCTAATGCTGCTTAATGTTTGTTAATGTTTGGTAATGCTGGTTAATCTTGGTTAATGCTGGTTAATGTTTGTTAATGCTGGTTAATGTTGGTTAATTCTGGTTAATTTTGGTTAATGCTGGTTAATAATAATTTTCCAGCATGGTAGTGGTAGAAGTCTTGCTGGTTGAACTGATTAAGAAACCTTCACAAAAACTACAAAACACATGCTGCTCATTTCAATAGGGAATGTATAAATCTAGTTTACATTTACATTTTTTTTCATCCACTGTGACTTGCAGTACATTCAGCGTTTTTCATTTGATCTCTGTGTGTGTGTGTTTTCTGTGAATTTTACTGTGAATCATTGACATATCTAGAGCTGTGCTCTTCTCTATGAATAACTTCCAATTCTGTGTCCACTGCAAAGCTTCAATCCACAATCTGCTGCCTGGAAATAGTTTCACACCATCATCTGCTTTGCGTTTCATTTCCTCAGTCCGCACAAAGTGGCCAAAGCGAGTGCTTACTCATGGAAATGCAGTGGTTTAATCTGACGGATGTCAGTGTCAGAGCTAGCATTATGAAGAGACCGCAGCTGGAGAATGACGCTTGCTTTGCACATGAGCGCCTGTGTTCATTACATAAGAGTCTGAATCGTTTTATCAAAGAGCCCAACGAAAAGTGGATGCAGCTGTTTGCCGCCCGTCTTCCTTCGCTGAGCCTGATCTGCACACAAGAACTCTTACAGTGATTTTCACTCACATTTTCCACAGCCTGGCTCTCAGCGAGGCACTTGAGAAGAGCTTTTGAAGTAAGTATTAGTCTCAGACTGAGTGGCACAGTGTCGCTTTCTAGATAATTCTAATTCAGGTGAAGTAGAGCTTCGTTTTATGGTGTGCATTGTTGGTCACGGAGGCTGTCTTTTACTCATATTGCTTTCTAGTTGCTTTAGTCATTGTTTCTTCAAGATGTTTCTAAGAAAGCAAAGGTTTGACAGGTTAATTAAGGATGTGCAAAGCTACAGCACTGCAAGTGATATTCTTCCTCAGTTTTTTGTCTTTTCTAATGCAATGAAGATAGTTACTTGAGATGCAAAATAACAAGTTATTAAGCTTTTTTCTTTCTGAAAAATTTATCAGAATTACGTGAGTTTAAGCTTAAAACTTGAAGAAATATTTGAAAATGGGGTCAGAAAAATAATGTAATTCAAAGGGTTCTATTCTTGATGTTTGTACTGGAAAACAAACACAGAGTAGGAAATTCACTTTTTACAGTGAAATGATTACAGTAAACGTTCATTTAGTTTTTACTGGTAGATGCTGTAATTAAACTATTTGGGAGTAAAATGTAAAATAGAGAAAACGTTTGTTTAAAGTTATCTGTTCTTTAATAAGATTCTCAAAATGATAGCACAAAAACACTAATTTTAAATCATTCCTGAAACATTTTTTTCTGAAATGTTTTATTTGGATGTTCATCTAACTTTTTTTTAAATGTAACTTGTTCAGAATGTTCAGAGATCATTCAAAAGTAACGTTTCTGTAATGTTTGCAAAATTATGCAATGGAATGTTTCCTTAATGTTCATATAACCAAGAAAAACACTCAGAAATCTGGACATCTTCAACATTCAGAGAACATTCAAAAATAACGTTTTATGGGAACGTTAACAAAACGCTCTTGGAACATTTTTTTGATAGCTGGGAAGGCCTGTTGTGGTCATGATCGGATGCACTCTATGTGATTTAAATGGCTAAGATGTTGAAGATTTGGATTATTTATCTTCAGTCCTGACAGAAAAAATTAAATACTGAAGAAGAATATTTAAATCTTGTACAAGACAAAAATACTGACCAAGAATGTAACTTTTTCCCGTGAAATGATTAAAATTTACGTTGTCAAGTTAGTTCTTACTGGTAGATGCTGTAACTATATTTGTGAGTAAAAATTATCTTATTATATTGATGGCCATTTAAAATAACTCTATATTCTGACTGAATAACAGTTTTTACAACATATAAATCACATTTTAGTCAACGTTTGCCAGTGACGTATGCTTTTGAATTTTAAACGCTGAAAAATATGTGATATGAAATATAGTTAATCTTTTAAAAAACACATCTGGAGATCAGATTCCACTGTTTGGTAGATATACATGTAGCTTAGTTGTGCACATCCTCCCTGAGAATGCCAACAGAAAGCTGATCAAGGTCTTTCCATGCAAAGCAGAATCGGGGTAATGGGCAAACATTTAGCAGTGGGTTTTGCTTAAACCGTTTACGACCTTCCCCTTATAAAAGAAAAGCATAGTTAGTGTAATCAGATCTATTCATCTTTAGCAGTCAGAACCTCCATTAAAGTGACTCTGTTGAAGTGTGTTCGTCTTGAAAGCAGCTTGGTGCAATAAGCAGTGGCATTTGGTACAATGGATCCATGTTGTGTTTAAAGTGCCTGCAGTATAATGATATTTGAAGTGAGATGTGTGCGCTGGCCTATTTATCCTGTCAGAGTCTGACTGATGAAGTCTTTGGCTGCAACTGCTGCTTCTCTGAGTCTAATAGTTGGGAATGTGAGCCATGCACGGGTGACCCGGGAACCGGAGAGCCGCGGAGATCCAAATCACCTGCTCGATCACTGCCGGCCCTCCTGCAAAACACTTCCTAACAGAGTTAAAAAACCATGGCTGTTTTTGTCACGCTTGTATTTGATCCATTAATGCTGTTGTTTTCAAGTACTGCTGAAGTAATTTGAACCGAGCTAACAGGGAACGTTGTCTCAAAGATATAGGAATGTTAATAGAATGTTTGTTCACAGTTATTTGGTCTTTAGTAATGTTCTCAAAAATGTGATTTATGCATCGTTCACAGAACTTTTTTCTGAAACATTTTAGATGGACATTCGTTTGACGTTAGACGAACATGTTTAAATTAGTTCTGTCAAAGCTTGTCAAGTTTTTGTTTACATTATATATGTGTGTGTGTACTGTATATATAAATACACACACATACAGTATATATATATAAGAAAAATGTTACCTTTATATATTAAATATATTTATATATGAAATAATTTATATGAATACAAATATATACATGTAAATATTAACATATCAACATGTTAAGTTGATAGTATTTGATCACAGAACGTCATCATCTGCCTTGCAAAGTTTGGATTTACTTTGATCTAAATGATCTGACAAAATGTAATTGCTTCTGATCAAATTAATTAGTGAAACTGATTTATCATACTATCAGAAATCATGAAATCCAAACACAGTCGACTGAGGAAAGACAGCTGTCTATCACTGCATTCACGACTGCAGGTGAGTGTGGCTGTACTCCGATTGAGCCGAGAAGAAATCTGATAGTGAAATTATCTTCAGACATATATCAAGATTTCTCGAGGGAGAGTGGTTAAACACAAAGCGCTAAGAAACTGTTAGCACACGTTATCTTTCTCAGCGCGTTCTTATTGTTATCAGACTGAGGAAAAAACTTTCACTCTAGCATGATGTGGATATTATTATTTCTCTCAGAATTAATACGTAAAACAATTTAAACACAATAAATATAGGCTGACTCGAGTAGATGTAGCCTACATTCTGTACTGTAATTGGAACAGTCTGCTTGATTTTTCCGTTTGCTCTGCTTGATCTTGAATGCTTTTTATGTTTTTTTTTTGTTGTTGTTGTTGTTTACACAATTTCAACCAAAATAAAACCTTGCGATATAACGTAATGTTGTTGTAGAACTTTGTTGAGTAATAGCTAATCATAAGCTTGTTCAGAAATCGTGACAAAAACTTGATCATTAAAATATTCAAGTTAAATAAAAATAAGTCTTTCTCATTAATCCTAATTTAAATAAACGAATATTTGAATATTTGTTTTTTATGAGCCCGAATATTCGAATGCAACATTTTTGGAAAATGCCCATCCCTTATTTTAATAAAAGGAGGCAAAATGTAGCTTTAGAAGATAAACTTTAAAAATCTTTCAAACATTTGCATGTAGAAGTTATTTGGTTTTAGTCGTTGTTGAATGTTTTGAAGTTGATCCATTAATGCTGTGGTTTTCAAGTACTGCTAAAGTAATTTAGGCTCAACTCAACTAACAGGGAATGTTCTGAGTTACAGTTACAGTAATGCTAATAGAAGTTTCTTTCAGAGTAATTTGGTCTTTAATAATGTTTTTAAAATATGAGCGCAAACATGTGATGTATACATCGTTCACAGAAAAAAAAAAATTCAGAAACATTTTAGTTGGACGTTCGTCTAACATTGTTTTTTTTTTTATGTTACTACTTATTTTAGAATGTTCAGAGAACATTCAAAAGTAATGTTTCCTTAATGTTTCCAAATAATCAAATGGAATGTTTCCTTAAAGGGATAGTCTCAGGTAACAAAACACAACGGTTATAAAAATGTTGTGGAAACATTGCTTGCGTGTTGAGTTATTTTGAGGGGACAGCAAATTTAGACTGTTATACAAGCAGTACACTCACTACTTTACATTTTAGCAAAGTGTCATTTCTTCAGTGTTGTCACATGTAAAGATATAATAAAATATTTGAGGGGTGTACTCATTTCTGTGAGATACTGTACAAATGTTTATTTTTATTCAAAATCTGTTATTAGAAATGGTTATTTGTAATATTCTTAGAAAGTTTTCTCGCAACATTATGGCAATGTACATCAAGTACAAATAACATCATGAGGGCGTTCAGAGAATGTTGATCTCAGAACGTTTTCTCTCAATGTTATGAGAACATAAATCAAATATTAATAAAGTTTTAAGACAATTCCATAAAAATTACTTTAAGAACATTTCGTCCTAAAATTTATATAAGTTTTGAAAATCAATTGTGTGAATTTTCCCTGTTAGCTGGCATTCACCCAACGAAAATGGAAATGTGCTCACCCTCATGTTGTTCGGGGAAGTTGTGGCCTAATGGTTAGAGAGTCGGACTCGTAATCCAAAGGTTGCTGGCTCGAGTCTCGGGCCGGCAGGGATTGTAGGTGGGGGGAGTGAATGTCCAGCGCTCTCTCCACCCTCAATACCACGACTGAGGTGCCCTTGAGCAAGACACCGAACCCCCAACTGCTCCCCGGGCGCCGCAGCATGGCTGCCCACTGTGTGTGTGTGTGTGTGTGTGTGTGTGTGTGTGTGTACGCTGGATGGGCTAAATGCAGAGCACGAATTCTGAGTATGGGTTACCATACTTGGCCGTATGTCACGTCACTTTCACTTTTTCCAAACCTCTATGAGTTTCTATTTTCTGTTGAACATGTGCCCAAACAGCTATTGGTCCCCATTGACCTCCATAGTAAGGTAAAAAAAATAAAAATAAAAAAAGAAGACTATCTGGACGTCAATGGGGACCAGAAATATTTTTCAAAGTAACTTATTTTCTGTTCAACAGAAGAAAAAAAAACTCAAACAGGTTTGGAACAACATAAGGGTGAGCAGCAAATGATGACAGAATTTTAATTTTTAAGTGAACTATCCCTTAAACGTTTGCAAAACCAAAAAAATATATATTTTTAAAACATTAAAAACCTGTATATTTTGAACATTCTGAGAACATTCAGAAATAATGTTTAATGGGAACTTTAAAAACAAGTTCTTAAACGTTATTTGCGGAATTAGATGATTGCATGCCCTCTGTGTGACCTAAATGGTTAAAAAGATGTTGAAGTATCGATTTTTTTTGTTTTGATTATGATTCTTCATCTTCAGCCCGACAGAGAAATGCAATATCCAGGTTGTGGTGTGGGTGAGAGCGCACTGATGGCTGTAGAGGGTCAGTGACTCGTATCGGTCCACTCCTGAATCCTAATCGCTCAACTCTGTCATTTTTATGTACCGGGTGTTCCCGTAGCAAAGCAAATAAAAGAAGTCCAGTCTGTTCTCAGATTTACTGGAGATTACTGTGTTCTCTGCGTCTCACTCTCTATTTCTCCAGCTCTACCTGAAGACATCGCTGTCTTTACAATTACAGCTCCTCTTTGAGGATTAAAGGTTTGTGCAGCAGAGCTTTTACTGTATATCATACATAAATGTCAGAATCATACATGGTTCTTTCTGGGAAAGAAATGGTGCCGTTCGTGACTTACTGCTGATATTATTAACACAATACTGATCCTAGTGCTAAATGGCATATTTCCCTCCTTGAAAATAAGGGTTTTATCTTTGATTGTTATTTTTAAATCTTCATAAGAAAGTGACATCATAATATTTGGTTCAAACTAAAAGGCTTTATCATTATCCCGTTATGTTTACACTCATATTGACCTCATTAAGCTCTCTGCTAATGTGTATTAATTCAGTGAATATATTTGTCTTTCATAGTTGACTATTATATTATATAGTTGACTTATATTAAAAGACTTTTAATGAAATAATAAAGATAAACATTACACCACATTACAACACTATTACTAAAAAAATACTATATATAAATATATATACATATAGGCTACACAGTATACATTTCTAATTGTATATAATTAAATTAATAAATATAAAGTTACAAATCTTATATATTATTTATATATATATATTATAGTTTTAATATTTTTTTTAAATGGTAAAAAAATAAACTTGATACATTTATATATAAAAATCTAATTAAGAGTTATAATTTGTATTTTTTTGTTTTTGTTTTATTATTTCTTTCCATATATATTTTTTTTATGTTAACCTGTGTAATTCCATGAAGATATCCAGTAATAAGTAATAGCTGGTAAATAAAAATATTAAAATAATAATAATAAAAATTACAAAAATACATAAAATTACAAAATAAAAAATGTTGTATGTGTGTGTTTATACACCCACACACACACATATATATATATATATATATATATACACAACACACACAGTGGGGGAAATAAGTATTCAACACTTGAACAATTTTTTTTATTAAACACATTTCCAGTGCAGCAATTCACATGAACTTTTGACCAGATGTTGGTATTAACTCAAGAAATCTACACAGAGAAAAAATATTGAACATTACAATCCATAAAGTGATGTGTTATAAAGGGAAATGACACAGGAAAAAAGTATTGAACACATTAACTGAGATTATACTTAATACTTGGTGGAAAAGCCTTTGTTTGCAATAACAGCTTCAAGACGCTTCCTGTATAAACAAACTAATCGTTCACGGCGCAGGTGGGATTTTGGTCCATTCTTCTAAACAGTATTCTTATACTCCATTGCGTATAATGGACCCAATGGTGCTTACAGGAACGCTTAGGAGTTGTGAAATCCATCTGTATCCACTACCATTTTTATGCAGCACAACAATCTTGGGACAGCTCTTTGCCTCTACCCATCATGAGATGTTTGTATACTTGCATTCAGAGGTGGGTAAGGCTTTTTCTAACTGATTAATCTGCAGTAACCTGGCTGATTCTAATTTGCACAAATAGGAGGTTGAACTAATTAGTGAAATTAGCTGTTGTCTTGCTTTGTCTTTTTCTTTGTGTGTTCAATACTTTTTTCTTCTCCTATTTCACTTCAGTAAATATAACTTTTTTATGGATTGTAATGTTCAATATTTTTTCTCTGTGTAGATTTCTTGAGTTAATACCAACATCTGGTCAAAATTTCATGTGAATTGCTGCACTGGAAATGTGTTTAATAAAAAATTTGTTCGAGTGTTGAATACTTATTTCCCCCACTGTATATATAAATTATGGGGCGTTTTTATTATTAATATTTAAATATAATATGCAAATTTAAAAATAATTTAAATTATTAAACCACATACACTGAATTAAAACATTTATAAATAAACATTTTTATCATTCATACTTTAAAATCTAATGTAAATTTTATTTTTATATTTTGCTTAGCCTGTTTCTCGCCATGCAAATAGCCATAGTGACTTGCATAGTGTTGAATTACAAACAATCGAACCCAAATCTGTTATAGTTGAATTGTTTGTAGTGTTTTAATGCTGCTGGTTAAGCAGTAATGCATGCTGTATAGTGAGTTACCGATACGACACCAATACTTCACCTCTGAGTTAGAGTCCCACACCACTCTTAAAGGTCATCACTGAGAATAGAAAAACAAATGAGATCATCTGAAGACGTTTTTTGAGGAAGCAGCTATGAGTAAAGCTAAATGTTATCGTCTTTAAGAGCACAACAAACGGGACTCAACAGTACATCATCCTGAACCCGAGGGCCTCTATAGAGCAACACAATGATTCACTCCACGTCTGAAGTGCTCTGAGATAACAAGAGCTTGTTTGTCTATAATACAGCTATTGGCAGTTTGATAGAAAGTGTCATTGTGGTGTATTCGTAGCAGATGTCTGGCTTCAAACATGTCCGCTCTGCTGCAATCAGAAAAGAGCCAGAAACACCACTGCTAATTTGTGACGGCTGAGTCGCCATGATTACGCTGGATTTTGGATTTTGGAGGTCAGTCTGTTCAATCAAACACAGCGACTTCCCACCATCGCTAAAAAACGGTAATTAATGAGCACTTCTCCGCCCCGTTCACGTCCAGTCTGTCTGTCTGTCTGTGTGTCTTTCTCTCAGCAGACTTATCAGTGATTGTTGAAAATTGTTTCCACAGCTAATTAAAAACAGTTTAGGTTACCGTCACATCTGAGATTATGAGCAAATCAGCAGAATCGTGAAACCTCTTCACTGTTGCTTGTCGTTATTTGGGATTTTTAAGACTTTTAAAGGAATGTTTCAGGTTCAGAACTAACTTTGTCTTGTTCCTCAATCAGTGGTGTAGTGGAGGGTATACGCAGGTATACGGCGTATACCCACTTCTTTATCAGTCGGCATTCCGTATACCCACTTCTAAATCCCCTCTGATGCGCACCATTCAGTAGTGTCCTGCATTAGCCAAATCACGACAGTCCAGCATATGAGTAACTAATCCAATCGCATGTGAATATGCGCAAATATTCTCTAAAAACATCCAGTAAAGACAGTGATGCGGTCAGGAATGAGACGTAAACACACTCATGCAGTGTATGTTTCATTTATACTCGAAGCCGGATATCCCTGAAACGGCCTCATAGAAGTAACTTACGAGTCACGACGTGTAAGAATCCAGCTATCGCTGTGGCCAAAGCCATCTCTACTGTAGCTAAGCTGAATAAAAAGAAACGTGAAGACAGTAAACGCATGATTGCGACATTATGGTTTGTGTGTGTTTTTCCAAGTCATCTACAGGTAATCAAAAACGGAGTGTCTATTTACACTAAGTGCAAATAGCCCATCTTGTTGGCAAAGGCTATTTACACTAACTCCGCCCACTAACGTGTGATTGAGTTAGTCAAGAATAAAAGAAGAAGTTCATTCAACATCAGTTTCAGTGGTGTAGATGGTAAGGCGCATGCTTTTTGACGCGATCGACCTGAGTTCGCGCCCGCCTTTTGCCAAACATTTTTTTCCCCTTTTCAAATCTCATATCGCATCAGAAAGGCATTTATTTTCAATAAAAATGAAGGAAATAATCAAAAAGTTGAAAATAAAGTATCGGATAGGGTTAGGGTAGGTGTAGGGAGGGCTTTATTGTCCCAATAAGGTGGCATCATTTACACTCAGTACGTTATTATTGCGTACTGTTTTATAATGTACTACAATACTGAGGTGCAGATAATTGCCACTATTTGCAATAAGCAGTATAAATAGCAGAAAATCTTTCTATTTTAACAGTGTAAATAGAATCTATCGCTATTTGCACTTAGTGCAAATAGCCGCTGCCAATAAAAAAAGCATCTGATTCTGAATAATGCAGTGCTAATCGATAGCATTTATTACACTTGGCAACAGATACAGTACTAGGCAATAAAATATAACTTCTGCCTTATTTTGTGATAAAAAAAAATAAAAACAAAAAGTTATATATTAGGCTAAACAAATCATAAAACTCATTAGGAAAACTCTGGAAAAATATTAAATTATTGGTTATTGTCCAGCAGTGTATTTGATTTCTCAGCCAATTAAAAGCAAGTGGTAATAATAAATAAGCAATAATAATCAATAATAAAACCTGTCAATTAGACAAAAAAAGTTATTATATTTCTAACTTCTTAAATGATTGAGAATCATGATTTTTTGTTTGTTTCAAATAGGGATCACAATTCTCCCACAATTCTGAACAGACAACTAAACAAAATAGCATGTAATTTACTGGAGATTCTGACAAAATGTCAGTTGCTGCAGTCTATTTATACATTTATTTTAATTGCAAAATCTGCACCTCTTCTGTGGATAATATTATTTTCATAATGATCCTTACTCAAGCAGAAGTAGTTAAGTAACAGAGTGCAAATATGACTGGCCCATTTTGGAGTGAACTAAATATGCAAGACTATTTTATATGTCACTGTTTTTGACACAGGTAGTTCATCCTTTGCAGAGCTGCTTAAAAAAAATAAAAAAAAATACCTGGGGGCATAAATTAAGAGTATACCCACTTCTCCAGGCACCACTACACCACTGTCCTCAATTTGTAAAAACAGAAATAAAATTATGTTTACAATAATGGACATTTGAAAGTACAGACATGTTTTGATCCCAGACAGTGTTGTTTTAGTATTGTTTATCTACTATTATAATATTTATTCATATTTAGAATATTTTTTTTAAATATATATTTATCATATTTTCGGTTTTTGTTTTAAATTTAGATTAGTTTTCTTAAATTTAGGACATTATAGGAAATTATATATTGCACAAAGATAGTAAAGCATTGAAGAAAAAAAAATCAGGATCATAAAGATTATTTGCAATGTGACTATTTTCATGTCAGTTAACTCACATAAACACTTAAATCTAAACCTACAATATTAAAAATATTAAAAGTTTAAATATTATTTATAAGTCTAGTTCAAGTTGAGCTTTATTGTCATTCTGCTACATGTGGGGACATACAGTGGAACGAAATGTCGTGCCTCGCAGGACCACGGTGCTACATAAATACAGACATACAACAATGAAGTAAAAAACACTATAAACCTATACACAACTAACCTACTGACAGATTTTAACTATAAGTATACTATATATAAAATATTTACTCTATACAAACGAAAAAAATTTAATAAAAAGTACAAACTATACGAATGCTTCACATGAATACTGTACATGTGCAAAGAGAGACATCTGAGTCAGCAGCTGGTTGGGGAACAGTGCAGGATGATTTGTAGTGCATGAGCATGTAAACATGTAAACACGCAGCAGTGTGTGTAAAGTGTCTAGTGCACATGGAGGAGAGTGTGTTACTACAGGTGGTTTGTACAGGCCCACTCACCTGTGTATAGCACACTTCCAATTGCACAAAAAAGTTCATACAGTTTTTTTCTTTGGTGTGGTAAGGTTTGGGGGGGGGGGGGGTGTTCAGGAGGTAGGGGTTTTGCTGGAGCATCGTGTAAGGAACATGTCCAGGATGGAGGGGAGAGGGGCACCGATGATCTTTGCAGCTGTGTTCACTGTCCGCTGGAGGGTCTTGCGGTCAGCAGCACTGCAGTTCCCGTACCAGACAGTGATGCAGCTGGTCAGCACACTCTCAATGGTGCCTCTGTAGAATGTGGTGAGGATGGGTGGAGGGAGACTTGCTCTTTTCAGCCGGCGGAGAAAGTGGTAGGTAGTATATGATTGTTGTGGATTTGAGACATGTGGAGACGACTGCCTGGCTCAGCGAGGTGTTGAAGATATCTGTAAGGACATCTGTCAGCTGTGCAGCACAGTCTCTCTGAACACGGCCAGGTATGTTTTCAGGACCCGCAGCCTTGCGAGGGTTAATCCTAATAATGTGTAAACCTTTTATTTATTAATTCATATAATAAATTAAAATTATTTATATAATAAACTAAAATAAAAATTGGAAATTTATTTTCATTTAAGTTTTAGTAAATTTTTTTAATGTGATTTTGTCTTTATTTCTTTTTCATTTGTAAATATTTTTATTATTTTTTTTTTTTTCATTTTTAGTGTTGTTAATTTGTTAATCACTGAGTCCGAAATTTTCACATGCGTTTTTTCGTATTCCCCATCCTTTCCTATCAAAATGCATGCTACGGATGCGAAAACGCAAAAAATTGAACCTGATCCGAATTTTTTTTGACGGAGGAAAGTTTCAGAGGCAGTGTGCAAACGTGACTGACACAACGTGAGGTTTTATTTATTTTTTAACGTTCGAAAATTTCGGACTCAGTGTGCAGTGACCTTTAGTATTGGTCATTTTAGTAGGCTACTTTAACTTAAAATTATTTCAATTAGTTACCAAGGTGCATTTCTAATTTTAAGCTTTCATTTTAATCTTAGAGTAAGTTTTAGTAATTGTTTTGTATTTTATTTTATTTTTTATTATTTTCTTCCATTTTTAGCATTAGGGTTAAGGTTAGGTTTTGATTTATCCCCCCTCCCCCCGACATTTTAGTATTGGTAATTGTTTTTATTATTATAATTTTTTTGTTGTTTGTTTGAAGTTTTGCCATCTAATATATATATATATATATATATATATGTATATATATATATGTATGCATGTATGTATATACTGTATGTATGTAAATATATATATGTGTGTGTGACACAAACGTTCCCACGGTGTCCTCCAGCTCAGAAAATCTCTTCTGTTTACGCCGTGTGAATTGTGTCTGTGTGCTGCGAACACCAAACGTGTCTGGTTCGTGCCGCTTTTGTTTGAGGTCCGGCGGTCAAGAAGGAAACTATCCTGAGATCATTCGGTGCATCGATCGTCTGAGTCTGACAGGAACTGATCAATACGTTCTGGCAGATCTATCGCCGGTTTTAAGTTTCTGCTCCCCGGCCTCGATCCTGACGAAAACCTCATCAGATGCGATGAAATCAAGCCCATCAGAAAGCGCTCATTTATATTTCACACAAGTGCAGTGTTTAGCGGCAGGTATTAAGCGTTAATGTCTCCCTGAATGACGGCAAAGGAGCGCGCCTCAGCAGATGGCTTTGTTTTGGCTCCTCTATTATGGCTGGGATGGTGTCGACTCCACAAACTCCCCTAATTATCTATTCTGCTGCCGTTGGTGTGCATCGTAAAAGTCGATGCTCGGGGAGGACAAGGAGTGATAAAAAGCGTTATTGGGAAGGCAACCTCTGTGGCTCTTATCTGCCATAAACACTTCTCTGTGTTTTACAGGGTGCGCAGCCCTCCGAGTCGAAGGGGTACAGCATTTATGATTTATTCATAAGATCAGTGGAACAAGTGCGGGAGATGAAAGTCACTGGAAGAGAAGTTTGTTGTCTGATAAGGCCTTGTTATGGTGATAAGGCTCTTTTCTTTTCGCCTTTTTAAAGTTGAAAAGCCATCGGCGCTTTCCGCATGCTTCGTTTCGCTCTGCTGATGTGGTGCGGACGTAGGTGGAGCTGCTTTGAGTTTTTGCTTTTAGTTTTTGGGGGTTAACGAGCGATCTTTATTTTGCTTTTATAGTAAAATGTGATAATGATCTGAATCTCAAAAGGTGAATCTTTCCAGAACATGTCTGACTGTTTTTTTATTTTTTATATATATATATATATATCCTAAAATCACAAGAAGTATGAAATTATGTTTTGTAATTATGTTTTGCACAAAGATAATGAAGCATTATTTTGCATTATGACCATTTTCATCACATTTAACCCTCTTTTGCTCATTTCTCAAGGCTTTAATGAGAAAAACATGATAAATTAAGTAAGTGTTTTGCTGTGTGGTGTACAGTGAATAATCTTAATGAGAATATATATATATATATATATATATATATATATATATATATACACACACACACATACACACATATACATACATACATACACAGACACATACAAGTTCTTACAGGTCATCGAATCTGATTGGCTGATAAGAGTGTTGATATTTGAGTCCAACAGAACTCCAACAGCCGATTCACCATTTGTATCAATTTACTGCTGGCTCAGATGTCTCTATAGTGGTTAAACATGAGATATATTGCATTTTTGGTAAATCTAAGAAGCAGTCTTTGGTCTCATTAATCTATTATTTGTTCTAGAGAAGATAGTTTTGGCAAAATCTCATCCTATTTATGTAACTTAAAGTCACCCTGTAGAGAAAAATCAAGTTTTTTATGTTGTTTATTCGTCTATGTGGTGTTTTTAATTTGTTTCTAGACAAACAATGCGTCAATCAATTAACACCATTGCTGGGTATTTTCTCCGTAAAGGGGTCATATGATGCGATTTCAAGTTTTCCTTTCTCTTTGCAGTGTTACGAGCTGATTGTGCATAGATAAGATCCCTGAAGTTGCAAAGACTAAAGTCTCAAAACCAAAGAGATATCCTTTATCAAATTTAAGACTCTGCCACGCCCCCCTAAAACGGCTCATTCAAACACGCCCCCACATGTCTACATCACGATGTGGGAATATTTGCGTAAGGCGTGGTTTCAGTAATCGCAGTAGTGTTGATTCAGCCATGACTGGGAGAAAGCTGTGTGTTTTTAGGCGAAAGTAAAAGCACTTTATTTGGCTTTCTGAAAGTAGATGCAACAGAACAGCAACGCATTTTATGGACGACCATTTCGTGAACCTAGGAGAGGAGGTAATTCTGGCTTTGCTATGACAATCTGGCGCTTCTGAATCAGCGACTGTATGATTTGTTATTAGTTTAAGTATTTGCTATTGACTGCTCAAATGCAGAGTTTTGCATGTCGTGTGTGTGTGTGCTCGCTTGTGTGAAAGAGGGAGACACGGTTACACAACCGCAGCTTCACAGAGTCACTTCACAGCGGAGTGTATAGCCCATTTGAAATCGTCTTAACCGCGGCTTGTTTGCAAACACATACGAGCTTCATCACTGTGTCTGTCACGTGACTCTGTTCCCCTCTCGAGCTTGAACTGATGGTAAAACTAAGGACACTAAACTGTCTTTACATTTATTTTGAAAGCTAAAGCTCGCAATTATGGAAAGGGGCGTTACATTTCCGACGCGGCTTGTGGTGTTCGGCCAATCACAATGCACTGTATCAGTTGACCAATCAGAGCAGACTGTGCTTGTCGGAAGGAGGGACTTTGTAGAAAACGAAGCATTTGAGAGCGGCGGGGCATAGAGGAACTACAATAATGTACAGTATTTGAAAAATAATGTGTTTTTTGAAAATTAAAGCATGTCAACATATTCTGTTACACCAAATATACAAAATAATGATCTTTAAAAAAAGCATCATATGACCGCTTTAAAACTATAGTTTCCCAATGACAGTCCCAGAAACGGGGTTTGAAACAGCCCCCGGTTTGCTATGTCACAAAATTCAATAACCAATCACGTCAAGGGATAGATTCCTGTCATTAGCATATCCCTCTCTCCATTTATACAAATGCGTCGCACATAGAGGTCATAGCATAGAGATCGCATACAAAATATACCAATTACCTGCACAAAACCAAAAATGAAATAGAGCAAAAAACCCATGAAGCTGTGGTTTAATGTGAATTTAAAACCGCTAACTTGCATTATAACCCACGGCAACAGTGTAAAAGTAGCCTGGAGTCAGACCCACTTCTCCCACATTGGCAGCTGCACTTCACACACATTACTCGCGGGCACGAATTAAGAATCACAAACCGCTGCATTCAAGTCTTCAAGGCATTTTGAGGACACAACACAGTCAAGTAAGTAACTTTAACGACTGTCACTGTACCCAGTGTAGTTGTCCGCATTATCCGTGGAGGCCCTGGCTTGCATGACAGAGTGGAGGCTAATTTGCATATTCATAGATCCGCGCATAGTAAATGAGGCAAGAGTATAGAGTTACATTAAAGCTATTTTAAGGCACGAGAAAATTATTTTCACAAGAAAAAACATTTAAATATGTAATTTTGATGATCAGAGATGAGTTTTAAGGGATAAATGTTTTGACTACAGGGGGACTTTAAATGCGGTAAATCAGAGCGCCACCTTTGTATGGCTGTTGTTGTTTGTTAAATATTATTATTAAATAATATTATAAATAATGTTTTATATAAATAATAGTACTATTTCATATTGGTAAACTGTGTGTGTGTGTTCATAAAGGTGATTTTAGTTTAATTGTTCCGCCATTTAGATGGCGACAAGAGACTGTTTTTTCGAGTCAGCAGTAAAGACTTTTATCCTGAAAAATACTGAAGTGCAGTTTTGAACAAGGAAGATATTTTTTCTTTCAAAACCAGCTTGTATGAAGTCAACAAATGCACCAAGCAGCGCTGTCATCAGAAATCACACTTAGCAGATGAAAGGATAGTATGAGCCTATCGGACATTCAAGCTAATGATTTATTGTGAATATGAGATTGATCTGAAGAAGTAATGCTGTATCAGATGCAGGTAATCACACTCCCTCAGTCAATCTCTCACTCATAATACTCTACTCCACATAATACATCGCTTTTAATACAATAAGCTTTCTATGAAGCTACTCAACATTCCTTCGTTACTAGTTCTAAAGTGACGTTTTGGAATTAGTAATTGAGGCCTGTGCTCAGCTGTTAAGCTGTCAACTTTAGATATGAATCATTGGCGGAAGGAAGTAGTTCTGCACAAAAGAGAGCTTTTAAAGACACTGTTGTTATTATTATTTTTTACACGTATCTACACACTCATGCCATCGGACTGTTGTATAAATGCAATATCACACTCGTGTGTGTGTGTGTATAAATATATATATGTATAATTGAAAAAATTAAAATGATCTATATTTGTAAAATAGTTATCAGTAATAAGATATATATTATTTCTACATTTTTTTATTAATTTATTTTGTTTTATATAGTAAGAAATATACTGTGTGTGTATATACCTTTTTCATATTATAACAATTAAATTTTAATTATATTATTATATATTAAATATATTATTAATTAAAAATAATTATAAATACAATGTTTTCATAATATCTAATATAGTGTATAATACATTATATATTACATATAAATATTATATTATAAAATATTTATGTTTATTAATGCTAAATGTTAATATTTAATTAATTGTGTGTGTGTGTGTACAAATATGCACACAATGTGCATATATTTATGTATTTTTTTTATATTTTACATTATTTAAATGTTTTTATTTTGTTATTTAAAACTAATAATATTTAATTATTAAAAACTATAATAATTACAAAAGAAATTATCATAATATTATAATATAAATGTATTAATTAATTAATTAATTAATTTTTATTTTGCATTAAATATGTCATGTTTTCCTGTGATTCACCCGTAGGCTCACGATCTCAGTCATTCGTTCAGTGATGAATGAACACATGGTTTTCTTCCGATTTGATTCTGAATAGGATCTTCGTGGTGGATTTGAATCTCATTTGAATTCTGCCATCATAGATTTGAATGTGAAGTGCTGGACGGGTGTCGAGCAGGTGCTTCAGGACGCTTCGCGGCTGTGTTTTGCTGAGAGAGCTCATCTCTGTGAGGATCAGCGGCCTGACGCTCTCAAATCTGTTCTCGTCAAGGGACGCCGCCAATGCTTTTCAGGCATTTATGCAAATGTCCATCAGCAACAGCAGCCGAACAGACTGAACTCGACACACCTAGCATTTGTGCTTTTCCTTTTTCTCCATCTGCTCTCATTGCGTTCTTTATTAGCTCTGTTTGCATCACTCTCACAGTTGCTCAAAAAAAATTTTAAACCCTTACTGTAAGCATTAAACTTCAGTGTGTAACCAATCCCACACAGTTTGTGCTGCAGACGTGCAGGATTCCTCAAGTCATGAGGCTGGTGGAGGAGATGTATTGTGCTGTGTAAGTGATTAGGACAGTAAAACAGGTGTAAAATATCCCACGGACTGACACTAAAAGAGCAACTTGAGAGTATCACAGAGACGTAACAGCGCTGGATGCTTTTCTGTGCACAGAACAGCACAGAAGGCGAATAACAGCACAGCAGTGACTTCCCTAGTGAAAATTAAATATACTAAAATGTATTTGAAATACATCTATTTCATGCTATGTATATTACAAATATGTGCATTGTGCACAAGTAGTACTCCAAATAAAGTTTAATGATAATTTTTTAAATAAAATCTATAAACATATTTACTGACATATCGCTCAAGACTTGCTTAATTAAACTTAAGTATGAAATAAATGCATTTTAAATCGGCCCTGTATTACCTTTTTACAAGGGTTTACAGCACAGTTTCTCAAAGTTCCTCAGGAAAAAGAAAAAAAGTTTTTTTCCTCTGAAAGCATCTCTCTCTCTCTCTCTTGTTCTTCATAACCTCAGCATCACCTCCAGTGGGAAGCAGCAACACAGCATCTGATTATCCTTATAGATAAGCTGCTGGCTGAGATCTGCTTCACTCACGGCATAACATTACAGTGAGTCACGTGAAGGTTAGTTACCGCTCTGATGCCTCGCTCTCTCGGGACGGGACGTGTCCCGCTAAACAGCGCATGCTATCTCTCACACACACACACACACACACACACTTATGTACATGAACACACACACGTTTACACTTTTGTATTTTATGCTGACAGACTGAAGTCAAGTGTTGAATGATGATCGTTTGTTTGAAATGATAATTATCATACCATGTGTTTGAGTAGCCATTTAGCAAATGACATTTAGCACAGGTTCAGTTTCTCTGAAGTGACCTGATCATGTTTGAGCTAAGGGTAATAATAATAGTTCGTGGATTAACCCTTGAACCTACAACTTATTGATTGCCAAGCTAGACAGGGTTAATTTACACACAATTATTTAATTTGATCATTTAATTCATAAATAATAATTGTATATCTTTAAAAAATGTACAATAAAATGATATTATTAAGGGAAAGGGAAGGGAAGTGGTGTGTGGCCAAGTATGGTGACCCATACTCAGAATTTGTGCTCTGCATTTAACCCATCCAAGTGTACACTCAGTAGTGAACACACACCCGGAGCAATGAGCAGCTATTGCTGCGGCGCCTGGGGAGCAGTTGGGGGTTCGGTGTCTTGCTCAAGGGCACCTCAGTCGTGGTATTGAGGGAGGAGAGAGTGTTGGTTATTCACTCCCCCCACCTACAATCCCTGCCGGCCCGAGACTCGAACCCACGACCTTCAGGTTACAAGTCCAACTCTCTATCCATTAGGCCCTTTTGTATTATTATTACATATCTCAATATATGATATTGTTATATTACATTTTTATAATATGTAGAATCATTTTTATATTTTTTTATAAAATATATATAATATAGTCATGATGATGTAAAAATGTATGTAATGGAATGGAATATTTATCATCATTATTAATATCATTATTGTTATTGTTCTTATAAATAATAATTGTATATTTTCTAAAAAAACAAAACAAAGAAACAATATAATGATGAAAGTATTATTTTTATATTTATTTTGTGTTACATTTTTATAGCATGTATACAATCTCTTTTTAATATATATTACATATAGTCATATATCATCATTATTATTATTGTTATTGTTGTTGTTTTATAATATGAACAATATATATATATTTTTTTAAAAAAATATAAACAATATAATGATATATTTATCCACATAATATTATTTTTGTTATTATTTATAATTGTATATACAATCATTTGTATATAATTATATTTATCATTATTATTGTCATATTTATTATTTATATTTATGTTGTTATTATATTGTATATATTTTATATTAAATTTTTATAATATTAATAATACTTAAAATGTTGTCTCTTTTTTTATAGTATGTAATATGTGACCCTGGGCCACAAAAGCAGTATTTGTAGCAATAGCCAACAATACAATACATTTTATGCCAAAAACTCATTAGGATATTAAGTAAAGATCATGTTTCATGAAGATATTTTGTACATTTCCTACCATAAATATCAACTTCATTTTTGATTAGTAATATGCAGTGCTATGAACTTCATTTGGACAACTTTAAAGGTGATTTTCTCAATAATTTTTTTTTTTTTTTTTTTTGCACCCTCAGATTCCAGATTTTCAAATAGTTGTATCTCAGCCAAATATTGTCCGATCATAACAAACCATACATCAATGGAAAGATTATTTATTCCGCTTTCAGTTGATGTATAAATCTCAGTTTCACAAAATTGACCCTTATGACTGGTTTTGTGGTCCAGGGTCACATATATTTAATTAATACATTATTATTATTATTATTATTGCATATAATATTTTTAATAACAAGTAATGCAAAATACAGTTTGTTGGCCTGAAATACTTGCGATCTGTAGATTTAGTCAACACTGGCAGGTGAAACAAACTCAATTTGCTGCCCTACACTCCCTCACAGCTCAAATACTGAACACATCCCGTCTCTTTTCCTCCGAGGCACAGCTTTGTTTACAGCACTGATGAATTCAGAGCGCCTGTGATGGATCCGTCCCATCAGCTGGCAGCCGCGTCCCTCACAGACGGCTCTGGCTCTGCTAGCTTTATCTGTAGCGTTTACTGAGTACATATTTACGAGCGCGCGGCTCCTGCTAGAATAGAGGTGGGTTTGCGGGATGCCTGAGCAAACACAAGTGGCGGAAACTGGATTAGTGACACATTAATGCCTGTATCTGTGTGATCCCAGCTGCAAAGATGTGCACAATATCAAACAATCGCATCTCGTGGGACTCCAAAACGCATTCATCCTCCTCTAACGCTGTGTCTTCACTTAAGCGTAATTGCATCCTCTGAGCAAATATTTCACACAGTTATGACTTCATTTGCCAGTATCCCTTTAAATTTGGCACTTTTAATGTGCCATTGATGGCGAATGTAAACACAGCATCGCCAAAACTCGTTTCTCTGTCTTCTGTCGAGTTGAGGTCAAAAGTTTACACTCCCCTTTCAGTCTTTCGGTCATTCACATCTGCTAAATGTGAATTATTTTACCAAAATGGTGGACATTGCTGGACATTCACCCCCCCCTACAATCCCTGCCAGCCCGAGACTCGAACCCACAACCTTTGGATTACGAGTCCAACTCTCTAACCATTAGGCCACGACTTCCCACATATGAGTCCCTCAGTTGTTCTCAGTGTTGAACGATGGATCTCAAAATCATACAACTGTATGTATTATCAGCCTCATTAATGATCTGATGGGGCCTCATTAAAAATGTACACCTCACAGCCATTTATCTGAAGCAGCTCTAGTTTTTATTCAATCAAGTCTTTCATTCATTATGCGTGTGTGTGTGTGTGTGTCTTGGGCTGAATGAGAAGGAGAAACAGACTGAATGAGTGAAAGAACGATAAGAAACGACTGTTTAAGGAGAGACGAGAACGAGATGCTAAATGTACAGTTATGCAAACCTTATTTTCTTCTGAACTAGAGGCGATTCAAAGACGAGCCGTGTTTTCTGAAGATAATTTGAGGAGCGTGAGCCTGAAGAATAACTCTCCTGCACAAGTGGAAAAGTGTGAATTTCAGGAAAAAAACAATATTACTTGCAATTTGCAGTCTGGTAGTTTTAGGTGGTTGCTATGCAGTTGCTAAGGTGTTCAGAATGGTTTTTGTTGCATTGCTTTTCAGTTGCTAATGCATTCTTAGTTGCTTTTGGGACACTGGCATGTGGTTGCTAGCAGTTTTTGTGGGTGGCCCAGGTGAAAAATGGTCAGTGTTTAGATGCTACTGACCCCCAAATGGAATCATCCTTTTGCAAAGACTCCCATCTTAAAATCTGAAAAGGCAGCTGTATATTTTCATTTACATTTGGTGTAGAAATAATTTTTTACTTAGAAATTGCTAGTAAGTTTTACAAATAAATACAGAGAAATGGGAAATTGCATTGAATTAAACAAGACATTTTGAGGTAGAAAGAATGAAATGGTATTTTCTTATAAAAACATACTGCAATAATCTGTTGTATTTACAACTTCAAAAAAACATTTTCATGGAGAATAAAGACAAAAAAAAGTATTTTATAAATTTCTGTAAAATTTGATTGTTAAATATTTATTAAACTAATTGATTTAAATGTATTATTTTAAACTTTAGTAAACATTTAGTTTAATTATATTTTTGTTATTTATTTATTTTTAATTTTTGTTTTTCTTCAAACGTTTTTGTCTGTAGCACAAATGTTATATAAATTATGTTCAGAAGTTTAGTACTGTGCAGGGAGGGTTTGTTCAGTAGTAGTAGTAGTAATAATAATAATAATAATAATATGCAAATTGCTAAATACAAAATACAGTTTCATGGTCAGAAATATTATTATTATGATTTATTTATTTATTGTTAATTCATCTATTATGGACACTGTAATAATAATAATGATGATGATGATGATGATGATGATATCAAATATTGAAAAATGCAATACAGTTTCATGACCAGTAATAAGTATTTGAGTTAATTAATTCTAATTAATAAATTAAATAAACTGGTCTTTTTTTTTCCAATTCAACTCCCATTGGTAGGTGTGGCAAAAAATAACAATTATATTTAATGTAGTATAATAATGAAGTATAATAATACTTTCCTGTAGTAGTAATTAGTTAAATATATTTTAAATAAAATTTGTATTTAGTTTATTACTCCTTTATTTATTTTTTTTGCATTTTTTTTTAACCTTGTCTTTCTATAAAGTTTTTGGTTTAGAGGAAACATTTATTTCTAGAGCACAAACGCTGCAGGATAAATTACGTGCACAAGAGGTTTTGTTCAAATCATTAACACTAACTATGAGCAATCATAATACTGATGTTATATTGAGGGGAGATAATGTCATTTCCTAGTGCACTCGAGGTAATTAAACGACAGAGAAGCATCAACGCTTTCAGATATTGACCACAGAGCAGGCTGTCTGAAAGAGAGATGTTTTAATCACAAAGCAAAGAGCGCCGAGGCATTTTCTGATGTTTGCAGATGCTGGCGTTTGCTTTTCCTCATGCAGATAATCGTTTGGCCTCTCATCTGTTTTCCAGCGCAGCAGAGATGCTGTTAAACGAGCAGGAGTGTTGTGTTTCAAGGCGGATTCTGACCAGCACTAGGAGATGTTTCCAGTGCAGACGGTTTAATTGATTTCTCTGGCTTCCTGACGGCCGTGTGTAAACGCACGTGATCGCGCTGCCGTATGGAGATGAGCGGCGGTGTTTTGTTTGAGTGTTTTCACTTGACTTCCTGTGGGGAAACAGCCCATCGCTCAAGATTAGCCTCATGTGCGGCGTGTCGGAAATGATGCTGAAGTGATGGGATCGTTCTGTTCCCAAACCTCGCTCTCTGCCACCTTCACAGACTGCACAAGATAAGCTCTTATTGCATTATCTAGATCGAAAGATTTAGTGTTTAATGAAATGTAAGTATATTTGTATTCAGTGTTGTGTTCAGATGCCATAAGTGTCTAATTTGAAACACCCTGCATTGGCATCAACCTTCAAACGTTGAATATAATAATAAATTGTAGTCTTATATCAGTATTTGTTCATATTAAAGACAATCTAACATTTTTTTCTGTTTCAGGGTTATTATAGTTATTTTTGTTTGTTATTATAATAAAACTGAAAATAAAATTAAAACCATAAATTATTTACATGAAATCAAATGTTAACTGAAGAAAAAAATATATATAATAATGTACGTGTGTGTGTGTGTGTGTACAATATAACAAATCTAATAAATTACTCAATTAAATTCAAATAAAAAATATTTAAAAATTATTAATTTTATTAAAAAACTATAATAGGATCTCAGTGATAGTAAAATATCAGAAGCTTTGAAAGAAGTCTCTTCTACTTATCAAGGCTGCATTTATTTTCTCAAAAATACAGTAATATTACAATTTAAAAAGCTGTTTTCTATGTGAATATATACTGTATTAAAATGTAATTTATTTCTGTGATCTGCAGCTGTATTTTCAGCATCATTACTGCAGTCTTCAGTGTCACATGATCTTCAGAAATCATAATAATATACTGATTTACTGATCAACAAACATTTCTGATTATTATCAATGTTGAACACAGTTGTGCTGCTCAATATTTTTGAGGAAACTGTGATACATTTTATTTTTCAGGATTCTTTGATGAATAGAAAGTTCAAAAGAACAGCATTTATTTGAAACAGAAATCTTTTGAAACATTATAAATGTCTTCACTGGCACTTTTCATCAATTTACTGTGTGCTTGATGAGTAAAGTATTAATCGTACTGACCCCAAATGGTAGTTTACATGCAATAATGCCTTAGAATTTGGCCAAAACACGGTGTATCATCTACAAAGCCTTGAAATGCTGTCTAGATAGGGAGCTCAGTGGGTTTTGACAGAATATATCACATTAGTTGTATAGTTGCTCATGCATGCTTGAAGATTCTGACACATAACCTTCCTGTCTCTGGTGATGGCATTACTGGGGTTTAACTCAGAAGTTTTTGGATTATGTTCTGCCACATCCTGAGTGTTTGGATCCTGCCGGGTTGATGACTGTCATACAGAAGATCCGCTCATCTGCCGTGAGAACATACAGGCATATTGCCGTGCTGCTGGAGTCACAGAGGGAGGTTTGACCGTCTGCTTAATTAACAGAGAAGCCCTCATGATCAGGTCTAGTGATAAACCGGCAGCTAATGTCTTCATAAATCTAAACGAGGAGCAGAGTAGGCCTACGGTTTGAAACCATTTGAAACATTACAAGCAGGGTTCAAAATTAAACACTGAAAAAAAAAAAAAAAAATACTTCTAATAAATTAAAAATAATAATAGTAATTCATCTCAAGGACAAAAATATATATTTTTGATTAATAATAACAATAATAATAAAATGGAAAATTGCAAAATACAGTTTCATGGTGTGTAATAAATATTTATGACGTAATGTGTTTTTTTTTCCAATTCATATTCAATTCAAGTTTATTTGTATAGCGCTTTTCACGATACAAATCGTTGCAAGCTTTACAGAAAATGTACATTTCTATTTTAAAGTTTCTACAATATATTTAGTAGTAGCTTATCAGTTGTGACCAGAGGTGGGTAGAGTCCCCAAAAACTGTACTCAAGTAAAAGTAATAGTCTGAATAGTTACTTGAGTAAGAGTAAAAAAAGTATCGGATACAAAAAACTACTCAAGTAGTTAGTTACTAGTTATTTTGGATCAGATAGCCTACTGAATATCTATAGTCTATTTTTATTTAGATACATAGATCTTTAGATAAAATTTATATATACATACATACAGTATACACACACACACACACACACACTGCCGTTCAAAAGATTTTTAATGTTTTTTTAATGTAATTTATTTCAGTGAAGCAAATCAGAATTTAATCAGCCTTTACGCCAGTCTTCAGTGTCACATAATCCTTCAGAAATCGTTCCAATATGTTGATTTATTATCAATGCTGTTCTTTTTAGCTTTCTATGCATAAAAGAATCCTGAACAAAATGTCACAGGTTCCAGAAAATATTAAGCAGCAAAACTGTTCCCTGTTGAAAAAACAGCATATGCTGGTTAGGTATGTTTTGAAGCATGGGATGCTGGTTTGGACCAGCAAAGGACCAGCATAAACCAGCCCAAACCAGCTTCAAAACATACCTAACAAGCATATGCAGTTTTATTCAACAACACTGGTAATAAATCAATATATTAGAATGATTTCTGAAGGATCATATGACTCTGATGGACTGGAGTAATAGCTAATAAAAATTCTGATTTGCATCACTGAATTAAATTATATTTTAAAGTATATTAATGATGCATATATGTAGCCCTATATAACCTCTGATACGGAGAAGAGTGAAAACTCACATGACCGCTACAGAACATTTGAACATAATGAAACAAATGCACATTGACAGATCTTCTGTCTGTTCTGCAAAATGTAAACAAATGTATATTTCTGTAAGTGTAAATACTGTGAAAATATCAATATTAATTGTGTCTAGGCAAAAAGGCATTCCTCCTGACAGGTTTGGCGGGTGTTCATTTCATACTCTGTGACTGCTTATTTAATGTATAAATTCTGCATTGTTTTTAATGCATAAGGTACTTACTTACTTTACTTTACTTTTTACTTTTGTCATTTAGCAGACGCTTTTGTCCAAAGCGACTTACAAATAAGAAAAAGTAACTAAAACTAAAAAGTTACAACTCTATAAATACTATCTACCCACATATTTAAGAAAATAAAGAAATTAAATAAAATTAACACATGTATATAACAACAACATTTCAATAATAAACATATCAATGAAAAAATTTAATAAAAAGCTACTACTATCCCTTGCCGGTGTCCCTGCCCGGTGGAGTCGCACGGTAGAGTCGATGGTCTTTACACTCTTTACTTTTTTACCTTTGTCATTTAGCATTTAGGTACATGTACAACAAACTGGCAATGTCATAGTGGTATCGTGTACTGTAATCAAATGTAGCCTATCTATACCTGTGGAACCATATAGACAGCACACGCAGTGTTCATCTAATGAAGATCTTCATAGCTAGCAGATAACTGCCTTTCAACATTTGCTTTCAATTGACTGTACACTGTAAAAAATCCAACTCGAAAAAGGTTCAAATTACTGTTTTTTTTTTTTTGTTGGCTCAGCAAATTTCTATGAAAAAGTCAGTAAAACTATGTTTAATACATTTATTCAACCTAAACCAAGTTTCTTTCCATAAACTTAAAACGTTTAGTTTTGTGAACAAGGTTTTGCAAGTTCATCCAAAAAAATTTGGCCAACTTATTAAGTTAAGTTACACTGTAAAAAATTCAACTGCACATTTTCCAGTTTACAAAACCTTTTGAGTCTCATATACTAAAAAATAATATTTTCTTGAAACTGCATAAAAACCCTTGTCAGACCAACAAAATTACCGCAAATGTTGTTCCAACTAGACAAACATGGTTGTCTGAACAAAAGAATTTCATGTTGTTGAAATGTTAAGGCTTTGTGATTTCCCAGCTTGCATTGCAGCATGAATGAATTATGCAGTTACTGTTATAGGATTATTGTTTTGCTGTTTGCTGATTTCATTTAAACTTTTTTGTTGTTGTTTTATCATTATTGTTAGTTATTTGTTGTACTGTTATGTAAAGGGCTCATCTTTTTAACATTTGTTTTTGTCACCGTTCTTGAGGTTAGTGTCTAGTTTTGAGGCCTAAAGTATTTTCAATTGCTTTTGTCTGTTTTCTGGATTTTGAAGTTGTCTTTCAAACAAAGACACTATTATCTACTTATTAGACTAACTTATCCATTAATGTTTGTTATTTGTAACCAAGTAAAAAATTCACAGAACATAATTTGAGACGCATTGGAAAAGCATTATAAGTCTTTTTAACTAACAAAACTGTGTTAGCTGAACAAAACAGACATGTGTGACTTTACTCAGTGGCTTGGGTTGAGTGAACTCAAAAAAGCTGTGCAGCAAGTTGCCTTGAAATTTTAAGTTAAGTCAACTTTTTATTTTTTACAGTGTAGACACAAAGCCACGTCTTCAATGCTCTTGATGTTCTTAAACTTTCTGTCACAACTCTGAGTGAGAACCGCTTCAGACGACTCCGCGCATACGGCAGGGAACTGACCGAATCATTCAAACTGATTCATGAACCAATTCACTGGTTTTCCAAATGGTTTGATCAAGCCTTTGAACAGAATTGACTCTAAAGAATGAATCATTCGCGAATGGGCATTGCTCATTGCCCAGAGAAAAGACAGCGCGTTTGAAATAAATTGAAGCATTTTTAACTTGTATTGCATTAAGATAAAGTAACGCAAGGAGCGTCGCCCACAGTAACTAAGTAAAAGTACTGTTTTTTTCTCTAAAAGTGTACTTGAGTAAGAGTAAAAGTACCTGTTTTTAAATATACACTCTAAAAGTATTAGTTGCCCAAAACATTTACTCAAGGAAATGTAAAGAAGTAAATGTAACTCGCTACTACCCACCCTGGTTGTGACTGTCAAGTCGATGTACGTATGGCAGAAATGTACAGTAAAATTTATGCAGTTAGTTAATGACATGAAACCAAACAGACGGTGAACACTATTAACTGCAGTGATTATATGTTGCGATTAAACTTATAGCAAAATTTGGTAGTTTTGTGTTTTTGTTTGAGGGTTGGCATCATCTGAGGTCTTCTGCGAGTTGGCATCATCTCTTCTCAGGTGTTCGGTCATCTCAGATCATTTAAGGGTTGGATCCAGACTGAAGCTTCTGTAATTCCTAGTTGCCTCAGGATGGCAATCCCGTGGCAGAAACAGAAGCAAGTAGAGACACAATTAGCGTAGCTGCTGTTCCAACCAAGCAAAAGAATGAAAAGGGGCATTTGATCAGGTATAGCTGAAGTACAAGGTTATGGGGTACATTATGTGAATGCTTGGCTAAAGAGATGTGTCTTTAATCTAGACTTAAACCGATAGAGTGTGTCTGAACCCTGAACGTTATCAGGAAAGCTATTCCAGAGTTTGGGGGCCAAATGTGAAAAAGCTCTACCTCCTTTAGTGGACTTTGCTATCCTAGGTACTACCAAGAGTCCAGAGTTTTGCGACCTTAGGGAGCGGGTTGGATTTTAGCGTGATAGAAGACAAGTTAGGTACGCAGGAGCTAAACCATTAAGGGCCTTATAAATGAGTAGTAATATTTTGTAACTGATACGGAACTTTAATAGGGAGCCAGTGCAGAGATTGTAAAATTGGGGTAATATGATTATATTTTCATGACCTGGTAAGGACTCAAGCAGCTGCATTTTGGACTATCTGTAGCTTGTTTATTGAAGATGCAGGACAACCAGCTAGCAATGCATTACACTAGTCCAGTCTAGAGGTCATGAATGCATCATTTTCTGCATCAGAAACAGGTAACATGTTCCGTAGCTTGGCAATCCAATCACTCTCACACTGCAAACCTTACTGATGACGCAATACTCCTGGGTAAGACTCACTTCCTTCCGCCATTAATTGGAACACTACACCCTAATCACACAAAGTGAAAATGAAAGTAAACTGAAAAGTATTTTGCACTGCCACATGTTTCTAAGATGGAAGAATGCTGTTTTTGTAGCATGGGAAATATGATTTTCAAAAGACAAGTTGTTGTTTAATATAACACCCAGATTTTTGACTTCAGAGGAAGTAACAGTACATCCGTCTAGATGCAAGTTGTAATCCAAGAGATTCTGTGTACTGTTTTTTGGTCCAATAAGTAATATCTCTGTTTTATCCGAATTTAATAGGAGAAAATTATTGGTCATCTGATCTTTTACATTTTTTAACACTCTTATCTTAGATAATTTAGAAGTTTCATCTGGTCTTGTTGAGATATATAGTTGAGTGTCATTAGCATAACAATGGAAACTAATCCCATATTTTCTAATAATATTACCAAGGGGCAACATGTATATTGAAAATAGCAGAGGTCCTAGGACAGATCCTTGCGGCACTCCATACTTTACTGCTGATAATTGAGCCTGCTCTTGAATACCTGTTTACATTCGATCTATGAGTATGTCATGATCTAAAGTGTCAAATGCAGTGCTAAGATCAAGTAAAAGAGATGCAGCCTTGGTCTGACGCAAGAATTAAGTCATTTGTAATTTTAACAAGTGCAGTTTCTGTGTTATGATGGGGCCTGAAACCGGACTGAAATTCTTCATAAATATAAATATATATATATTAGTGCTGTCAATTGATTGTCAACTAATTAATCACACATTTTCTAAAATTAATCACGATTAATCCCACCTAACATTACAATTTTTAAATATACTTTTATATTGCAATAATTTCACATTCAATCTTCAAATGTACATTGTACCATAAAGACAGTATATTTTTAATATTTTTAATGGCATCTTTTTCATGATTGAAGGCTAGCATCACTGATATCAATACTACTGATGTGATGTCTCTATAAAAGTTTTTTTCCCCTGAATATTTAACCATTGACTGTAGCCATTCAGCATTACAGTATAATTGAGAGCTATCAATTTTAACATTTATTAGACTTAACGTCTAATTTAAGTGAACTTCAAACAATCTTCACACGAACCCATTATAATAAATTACATATTTACCTACCTGTGCCCCTCAGCAGAAATATACAGAAAATTAATAGTTACTAAACACTAAATTCTAAATTAAATATAGATGAACCCCTTAAAGCTATAAAAGTTATTGATTTGCTATTTTTTCTTTTGTTCTTGGATTAAAGGGGTCATATAATGCCCATTTTCCACAAGTTGATATTATTCTTTAGGATCTTAATGAAAAGTCTGTATCACAGTTTGGTTAAAATTAATTTAGTGGGTACAGGATTTAATAGACTGGTTGTTGGTTTAGATGCAGTGACAAGTTTATTTAGCTCTTCTTGTCCTATAGTTGTAAAGCACTGCAGTTTTTTTTTTTGATGAATGAAGCTGAATTAGACGCTGTAGATTCTACATTTGTTATTGTATTTCTGATGCTATCTATTTTATCAGTGAAGAAATTCATAAAGTCATTACTATTAAACTGTGAGGGAATATTTAGATCGGTAGATGTCTGTTTATTTGTTAATCTAGACACTGTGCTGAATAAAAACCTTGGATTGTTTTGGTTATTATCTATGAGTTCTGCCTGGACTATAACGCGGAGCCATATAGTTAATATCAGTAATACGCAGCATGCACGATACAAGGTAGTGGTCAGTAACAGCATCACTTTGAGGTACGATATCTAGATCAGTAAGATCAATTCCATGCAATATAATTAAATCTAGCGTATGATTAAAATAATCGGTCGGTCTGGTTATGTTTTGCTTGACTTCAAAAGAGTTTAATAAGTCTGTAAACGCAAGTCTTTATAAGTCCTAATTCTTTTAGGAAATCTTTATATGGCCCTGTCGGTCTATACACAGTAGCAAGAGATAGGAGAGATTTCTTTTGCATATCTGACAGTGTAACATTAAGCAGAAGTATTCTGAATGAGTTAAAGCTGCATCCTGTTTTCTGAGTAACAATGAGAATATCACTAAATATTGTTGCAACACAAAAAATAATAATCTCTTTATTTTCCTAGCTACGTTTTTAATGTAAATTTTAAATAAATGTAAATTTATGTCTGTTAAACCTGTGTATATATATATTTTTTTTTTTTTGCAAAGACCTGAAATGTTATTTGGATACTATATCCTCTTCCAGCAATGTCAAAGTCTTATACGCTGTGCACAAAGTAATATATTTATGCTTTTTTTATAATGTGCTATTGACTAGGTGTTGGGAGGGTGGGATTTAGCTTTTTTTCTTTCTTTCTTGTTTTTTTTTTTTTTTTTTTTCAAGATCTTGTATATTGTTTATATCAAAACTGTCTAGTTTTGTTGTTATAATCTGTTTTGAGCTGTAAATGTTTTTTTCTTTTCTTTATGTACTGTATGTTCAATAAAAAAAATTGCTGATATATTTGAACATTTTTAGATTATTATTGCTTCTAACATTTGTCTGTTTGGCCTAACAGAAGTGCTTTCTCTAATATTGCCCTTTTTATCTTTTTATTATCCATGTCTATGCCTTTAAACCCACAAAACAGTTTAAAAAGCTGGATGAATCTCATCTCATGTGCTTTCCTTTCTTTTCTTCTTCTTCCACCATATAATGCAGGCGGCAGGATTGGATCCCATGTCTTTTTACTCACTTATTCCCAAAATAGCTGAATATCCATCTCTTTTCACCATCGCTAACTTTCACACATTTCCTGGCTCGTACCTGCCTGATTCGTCATCAGCGCTCGCAGACTCATCCCCAGCCTCAGACAGCCTTATTTCTTGCACATCTCTTGTGCATTTCTTCTTTTTTAAGTGAGTTATTGCCCACGTGAGCCTGATAACTGCTTTTATGAAATGACACACTCTTTGTATTGTTCTGACACGTCACTCTGAATGCAACAGTAATTGATTTGCCTCCTAAAAACTTGAATGAAGAGTTCCATACAATACAATACAATACAATGTTTATTTATATAGCACATTTAAAACAACCAAAGTCGACCAAAGTGCTGCACAGAGTATGCAAAACAAAAACAAGTCGACAAGTTTATAAACAATTAAAAAAGAAGTCATATATATATATACACATACACACAAAACACAAATATATAAAACACAAACTGTAAAATGAATGAGGTTCGCTAAAATAAAAATCATTGCACAACAAATTAAAAAAATATTAAATATGAAATGCCAAGGAAAAGAGAGAGGTTTTTAGAGTAGACTTAAAGACAGATATTGTTGAAGCAGTTCTAATATGAATTGGGAGACTATTCCACAACTTAGGATCAACAACAGAAAAAGCACGATCAACGCTATTTTTGAGACGTGCCCTAGGAACTTGCAATAAACCAGAATCAGCAGATCTGAGAACTCTTGACTGAGTGTATGGTTGTAACAGATCAGATAGGTACTGTGGAGCCAGATTATGAAGAGATTTATAGACAAACAGTAGAATATTAAAATCAATTCTATATTTGACTGGCAGCCAATGCAGTGAAATCAGAACAGGCGTGATGGACTCATATTTGCGCTTCCCATAAAGAAGCCGAGCTGCAGCATTTTGAACCAACTGTAGACGAGAAACACATGACTGAGGAACACTGATATACAGTGAATTGCAGTAATCCAATTGAGATGTTACAAATGCATGCATAACCATTTCAGACTTCTTTAGAGACAAAAATGGCTTCACCTTCGTCAAAAGATGATAAAAACAGGACTTAACCACAGCACTTATCTGCTTACCAAATTTAAGATTATTGTCGAAACATACACCTAAGTTTTTTGCACATGTAGTTCTATATGAAGTAAGAGGTCCAGATTTAAAAATGATGTACACAGTGGTCATTTGAGCCAAACAAAATAAATTCTGTTTTTACTTTCATTGAGGCTTAGGAAGTTACTTGTAAGCCAAAGTTTTAGTTCATCCAAACAATTTAAAATAGGCTTTAAACCCTGCTTGTTATCACGCTTCAAAGGGATATATATTTGTGTGTCATTGGCATACAGATGAAAAGAGACCCCATACTTAGATCCTAGAGGAAGCATGTAAAGAGAAAACAGCACTGGACTAAGGATTGAGCCCTGAGGGACACCAGATTTTAAAGATATTTCAGATGAGGAGTGGTTTCCAATACTAACAACATACCTCCTATCTAGATAAGATCTAGATAAGAACGAAACCACAGCAATACCGTGCCCCGAAGGCCTACACATGTTTCAAGACGTGATAAGTGTATTACGATCAACTAAATCAAAAGCAGAACTGAGGTCTAACAGAACCAAAGCCATCGACTGCCCAGTGTCAGTAATTAGCATGATGTCATTCAAAACTCTTAAAAGAGCTGACTCTGTGCTGTGACAGGATTTAAAACCAGATTGAAATTTTTCAGAGATTGAATTGATGGTCAAATGAGACTGAAGTTGATTTAGAACCACTTTCTCCAAAAGTTTGGAAAGAAAAGTCAAGTTTGAAATAGGACGAAAACTAGCCACTAATGTGGGATCCAAACTTGTTTTTTTAAGACGAGGCCGCACCGTGGCAAGTTTAAAGTCGCCAGGTACAGTGCCAGTATAAAGACATTTGTTAATAAAAGAACAGATCGGGGCCAACAGTCTCAATAATCTGTCCAAGGAAACGTGAAGGAATAACATCCTGAGGACACATAGTAGAGTATTCAAGTTTACAGGCTCAAAGACAGACCAAGTGGAAGCGGTGATTGGAATATCTGGCATTTTATATGCCAACAGAGGCATCAAAGATGTAATTTGGGAAATCTTATTAAAATGTCTTGCAAAGTCCTCACAAAGAGAAACCGATGTCTCAGAAAACAGATTAACATTTGGTCGAAGAACAGATTCAACCGTGGAAAAAAAGGATATTTGGCTTATGGCTACTTCTTAAAATTAACTCAGAGAGATAACTACATTTTGCAGCCTTTACAGCCCGCTGATTGGCAGAAAGAGAGTCTCTTAAAATGTCATGACACTTGTAGTTTATCTTTTTTCCATTTACGTTCAGCGCTTCTACAGGTCTGTCTGAGAGAACAAGTAAAGTCATTTTGCCAAAAAGTATTGAATTTTGTTTGTTTTTTAACTTTTAGTGGTGCAACAGAGTTTAAAATATTAGAACAGGTAGCATTAAACAGACTTAGATGTTCATCAGCATCCAAGTGATATGTAGAAGAAATCATATCCTGATTAGCATTTAAATGCACATACATGGAGTAAAATTCTTCACCTGAACGGTCAGTGATGGTACGAGTCCAACGTGGAAGTGGGGAATGTCTCTGAGTTTTCCCATCCAATGGCATAGAAAACAATATAGGCAAATGGAAATTAATTATTTAAAAATCATACAATGTGATTTTCTGGATTTTTTTTATTTTTATATTCTGTCTCTCACAGTTGAGGTGCACCTACGATGAAAATTACAGATCTCTCCATTCTTTGTAAGTGGGAAAACTTGAAAAATCGTCAGTGTATCAAATACTTATTTGCCCAACTGTATTGTCTCGGCAGGTGCATAAATCTTTTTGGGTGCATTTCTTCATAATATTAAATGTAATATTTTGGCTTGAACTTCTCGCCACCTGGGGGCGTCACTATGGCAATTACAGAGCGTCTGGAGATGAAGCTTGCTAACAGGTCTCACGTTCTCCACACACACTTCAGCACATTTTAATACGTTTTGTCCCTCCCGTGTGTGGCAAAGCAGAATAGACGGTTTGCAATTCAAATGAAAAATGCTATTTTCAACACTGAGCTGTGTTTTATTTTCACCCTCAAACCATTTCAGCAGAGGAAAACCAATTACATGAGCTGCTGAAAAATAATGCAAAGCCTAATAAAAAATGCTAATTCATTTGGCAGGTTTGCTGCCTAAGTGGAGCTTTTTCCTGTAAAAAGATTTCTGTTTGCTCCTGTACACTGTTTCAGTCGCTGGACTGTTTGTAGTTTCGAGGCAAAATCGAGCATTTTCAGACATCAAATGCATGCTTGCAACACGAAGGCTGTTGCAAAAGGTAGGAAAAAACCTGTTTAGAGCCAAACCAAATGCTGCATTTACAATATGTTGGAATTAACATAATAATGCATTTGCTTTCATGCATTTAGCAAAAAAAAAATATTCAAAGTGAATTTCAAGCTATACTTTTTCATTAAATTCATGCATACTCTCAGCATTGCTTGCACTTTCATCTACTCTCCATAATGCCAAATATGACATGATGAATCTATATTGATACTAACATACTAGTTCTCATGCATGCAATGTATTTTTATGCTTATTAAGATTGTGTTGTTAGATTAGCTGCATCCTAATGTCTGTTGAAATCTGGTGTTATGAAGACAAACTTTGACATATTTTGATATCTTAAACGCTAACAGATAACAAAGAAGCCACAAATATTTCATGGTGACTTTTGTTTTAAATAACCTTTAAGGCCAGTTTTTATGCATGCAGTGTCTTTTTGTGCTCATTAAAGATGCGTTGTTAAATTAGTTACATCCTGATGTCAAACGTCTATTGCAATCAGTTTTAAGTTAGTAGTTTAGCAATCCAGAATGCACTGCAATGATGAAAATATTCTATGAAAGAGAATATAAATATGATTATATTTCATTCAATACTGAAAAAGTTGTTTAATCTAATTGTAAATGGACTATTCAATGTTTGTGTGTAATGCACTTTAAGACGGAATTCAGAGGAAATATTACCAAAACTTGAATAAGTGCATGTTGTGAGTTGAGAGACATGCCGGGTAAAACATATGCTTATTTTTCATTCAATTAAAATAATAATAATAATAATAATAAGTAAAGACACTACAGGTAAACCCATTTTTTTTTTCATGCACTGGACAATTTGAGATTTTGGGCTTTTTGGCTTTTTGTAATGTGTTGTTTCAGACTAGTGGAAAGAAAATATCCAAAATGCACTTTTTTTGTTGCACATCTATTATTATATACAGTATGTATATATAACACTTGTGAGATATAAGCATGCGATTCTGACTTTATAACATGCAATTTATATGTACAGTTCTGAGAAAAGAAGTCAGAATTGCAAAATGAACTTGTGGAATGTTCATATTTCTACTGTACAGGTGCATCTCAAAACATTAGAATATCATGAAAAAGGTCAATATTTTTTGTCACTCATTTCAGAAAGTGAAACACATATATTATATAGATTCATTACACATAGAGTGAAATATTTCAAGCCTTTATTTCTTCAAATTTTGATGATTATGGCTTACAGATAATGAAAACCCAAAATTCAGAGTCTCAGAAAATTTGAATATTACATAAGATCAATAAAAAAAGGATATTTTAAACAGAAATGTCAGGCTTCTGAAAAGTATGTTAATTTATTGTATATGTACTCAATACTTGGTATGGGCTCCTTTTGCATGAATTTCTGCATCAATGCGGCGTGGCATGGAGGCAATCAGCCTGTGGCACTGCTCAGGTGTAATGGAAGCCCAGGTTGCTTTGATAGCGGCCTTCAGGTCATCTGCATTGTTGGGTCTGGTGTCTCTCATCTTCCTCTTGACAATACTCCATAGATTCTCTATGGGGTTCAGGTCAGGCGAGTTTGCTGGTCAATCAAGCACAGTAACACCATGGTCATTGAACCAGCTTTTGGTACCTTTGGCAGTGCGGGCAGGTGCCAAGTCCTGCTGGAAAATGAAATCAGCATCTCCATAAAGCTTGTCAGCAGAAGGAAGCATGAAATCTCCTGGTAGATGGCTGCATTGACTGTGGACTTCAGAAAACTCAGTGGACCAACACCAGTAGATGACATGGCAGCCCAAATCATCACTGACTGTGGAAACTTCACACTGGACTTCAAGCAACATGGATTCTGTGCCTCTCCACTCTTCCTCCAGACTCTGGGACCTTGATTTACAAATGAAATGCAAAATTTACTTTCTTCTAAAAAGAGGACTTTGGACCACTGAGCAACAGTCCAGTTCTTTTTCTCCACAGCCCAGGTAAGATGCTTCTGATGTTGTCTCTAGTTCAGAAGAGGCTTGGTAGCCCTTTTCCAATTTCTTCCTTCCAGTCAACTTTGCATTTAATATGCTTTGATACAGCACTCTGTAAACAGCCACAGCTTTCAGTAATGATCCTCTGTGACTTACCCTCTTTGTGGATGGCGTCAATGATCGTCTTCTGGACCATTGCCAAATCAGCAGTGTTCCCCATTATTGTGGTTTCAAAGAACAAGAGAGACCCTGAATGTATTCTGTAGAGATGGTCATTAATTGAAACTCAAATGTAAATATTCTAATATTTTGAGATACTGATTTTTGACTTTCATGAGCTGTAAGCTCTAATCATCAAAATTTAAAAAAAAACTTTACATGCAATGAATCTAAAATATATCACTTTTTGAAATGTTTGAACTTTTTCACGATATTCTAATTTTTTTGAGATGTACCTGTATAGTGCATGTTTAATTAGACATGGTTTTCAGAGAAGTTGTAATACAAAACTTTTTTTTTTGCAATTATTATGGTGTGTATGGTGAAATCTAGTTAAATAGTTGTTTTTTTACCCTATTCACCTGTGGTCTCTTGCCTTAATCGAATTACAGATTAACTATTTTAGTCAATATTCATGTCCAGATTGGAGTCAATAGTAATTTGAGTCTCCTTTGAACTTTGAAAGTTTTCTGTGTTGTTTATTGTGAGGAAGTTCACTTGGTTTTGAAGCAGAGGTTTAGTCTCTGTTCTGCTGTCCTGAAAAGCCCTTGGGCCTCTGTAGAGGAATCTTCTGGGATTGTTTGAAAGCCTGTTTCCCCAAAGCACACTTTTCTTCCTCAAACGAAGCAACAGGGGTGCAGTTCTCTCGCAGGAAACCTCCAAACACTTGAGTTGCATCACACAGACCTGCTGCCGCAATCCTCTCAGCCTTTCTCTCAGGATACGCTTTTTATCGTTGTTTCAAGGTGAGGTGTGAATTGTTGCGATGCTGGTTTCATGCGGTCAGATATTTGTGTTATGAATGAGACGTTTAACTGGCCTTCTGTGCTGATGTGAGCGAGAAAGAGAGAAACACGCTGTCTTATGAGGGAAAGATGCATCATGGGAAGAGTTAGAGCGTATGGCTGTGAAAGTGTGAACTACAACTGTCCACAAAGACAAAGAATAGAGCAGAAAAGTGTGAGGATCTCACAGCGCCTGTCAAGAACGGGTCCGAGTCATATTCACCCCAAAATCAAAGAAGTGAGATTACAGTTCTTTCCAAAGATTTAAAAAACGCATGCACTGAAGAGTTATGTAGATGGTTGATTTTCTGCATGAAAAACTCAAGCATTGCAAAATATATATGGTATATTTCATAGATTAAAAACAGCACTGAAATTATACAATCTAGCAAAAGAAAAACATTGTCTTCCCTTAAAAGACTATTAATAAATAAATAAAGCGATGGTTAAAGGCATATGACGTATAGCCTGAAGTCACTTTTTTTGTGGCTTTTATCTAGGGGTGTAAGAAAATATCGATACACGTGAGTATCGCAATATTTTGTTTGGAGATACTGTATCGATTCTCCAAAACGGAATATCGATATTTAAAAAAAAAAAAAAATCATACAAGATTCATGGCAGTTGTTTCGTTTTGAGTTCATATCCCGACCGCTAGATATCAGTCTTCATCTCTGAACTTAAACAGTGACAGGAAACACTAGCATCAGGGCACTCCACTAATGTTAGCATTAATATAGTTCGCTGCCAGTAATGGAGGACGAAAGAATTGTTCCAGCTCTCGTTTTGATGTACAAAGCTGAAGTGTGGCGTCGTTTGGGCTTTTGTGGTAATGTCCGCCCCGGGACCGCATTGCATGTCACAATTGTAAACTTAAACTGTGAAACTTTAAAGTAGAGTCTATAAATATATATTTTTATCTTTTTATAAAATACATTTTATACATATATTTAACTAAAGAATCGTGCAAGCACTTGAATATTCCCCCTTTACTCGTACTGCACACAAAGTGCTTCAGTAATGTTGAATGTTATGGGGACTGATTATTGCAAATGCAGATCCCAGTGTGTTCTGGTTAAACTGTTTTTATTTATTTATTCTTTGCTAAAGTTTGCATATGGTGGTGTGTTCTTAATGACAGCTTTCCTAAAAATATATATCCTATTCCTATAATAAGAAATATCCCAATACATCGCTTTGCTTACTGTATCGCAGTATATCGTATCGCAACCCGTATATATATAATTTATTTATTTTTATATGAATATTTTTAATATTATTTCATAATTTCCTTATGTTTTCAGTTGAAATATGAACTCAAAATATGTTGCATGTCTGTTTTCAAATATATCTATATATAGCATGTGTACGTATCATTTAATTTCTGGTGGATTTAATGTCTAGTATATAATCAACAGTTTTGCACCAAATTAGGTTTCATTTTTGTTCAATATTTTTTAATCAATTTTACTATTTAATTATTTTCTTTCTTTTGTTTATAGTTCAAATATGACCTCAGGCTTAATTTTTGTGCAAATTTTATTTTTTATTATATAATAATGTTCTTTTTTTTGTTTTTAGTTGAAATGTGACCTCAAAATATGAACAGAGATGTTACAAAAAAGAGGAAAGCATGAGAGCCGCTCTGTTAGTGTGACTGAGAGAAAGAGTTCATGAGTAAACAGGGAGCAGAGAGGCGAAAGGGCTTTAGAAAGGAAAAGCGAGCGAGAGCGAGTACATGCGAGGATTGATTTCACAGAGGCCTGACCTGCGAGAGGATATCCCATCATCCCTTCTGATCAGGATCACTACCGCCGGATCCTTCAGCTGCTTCTCACACGGCTGGAGTAAACAACCCACGCAACCTCGCCACAGGGCATCTAACACACGTGTCATGCTCTCAAAATTGTCTTTTGTTTACAGCTTGTGTGCGAGTGAACACACTACTAACACTCCACCGCAGTCGAGTTGGGACTCGAGAAGTGCTCCAGTCTGGAATAAACCCAGAACTTCAGAATCATTGTTCTTTTTGAATCTTTTTTTTTTTTTAAGATTGGAGTAACATGTTCACCTAATCTCACTGTGACTGTGATATGAAGGCTTACTGACTTTAAACTTCAGATTTGCTGAAACATTTAGATAATCTAAAAAACGCTTTTCTTTTAGCGAGCAACTTAGAAGAGTCGATTTGCTTTTATGGAATCAATTCCAGCCTTTTGGAATTCTTGATTCTCAATGCCTCAGAATCGACTGTTTTTAATGAAGTTGTATAAACCTTTGGAATCACTTCTCATTTCCAAATGCCATGGAATCGATTCTTTTTTAAGTTGATTCTCAACTCAAAGAAGAACTGTTTTTGGTTCGCAAAACAACCTTTCAGTGGTTAGTTCTTAAAAGAACCGTTTTATTTCTTGGTGTGAAGAATGTTGCCCTTTGATGGAGTCATTTCCAGCCTTTGGAATCAGTTCCCAAACCTAAAAAGAGCCTTTTTGGACCCCCAAAGAATCTTTTAGGTCAACAATTCCTAAAAGGACCTTTTTTTTCTTGGTGAAAAGAACATTTAAATAATCTAAAAAAACATTTTCCAAAATGTTTCTCATCACTGTTAGCAAGTGATTCAAAGGAGTTGATTCACTTTAATGGGATTGATTCCCAACCCTAAGAAGAACTGTTTTTGGTTCCAAAAAGAACCTTTCAGTGATCAATTCTTAAAAGACCCATTTTTTTCTTGGTTAAAGAACATTTTAATGATCTAAAAACCCTTTTCCCCCAAAGTCTTCTCATCACAATTAGCGAGTGACTCAGAGAAGTAAATTTCCTTTGGAATCAATTCCAGCCTGAGAAATTGATTCTTGATTCCCAGTGTTTTGGAATCTATCTATCTGTCTATCTGTCTGTCTGTCTGTCAGTCTATCAGTCTATCGATCTTGATTGATTGGTTGGAATCGATTCCCAGCTCAAAAAAAGAGCCATTTTTCTTTACCCAAAGAATCTTTAGGGGATATTTTTCTTACTGTGAAGAACATTTTAATCATCTAAAGAGCGATTTTTCCCTATAAAGAACCTTTTGTGCAGTGGAAAGATTCATGGGATGTTACAGGTTTTTCATGGAACCATCAGTGCCAATAAAGAAAACCACTAAGAGTGCAAAATCTTCAAAATGACTAAAACAAGGGATTCCCATCAGACCGTCACGTTTTCCTCACCTGTGCTACGCTTGAGTGTGAGAACTGTGATGTTTCACCTCATCCTCGCGCGCGTCTCGCACCAAAACCTCGTTATCGGCTGTAAAAGCAGTTGTGATACTGTGGGAAAAGAGCACTGTAATATCAGGCTTCATTGGATTAATTATTGTTTTATACTAATCGCTCTCAAATGAGGCTCTGCTAAGCATCACGCTGCCTGCTGTTTCCATCTCGTCATGAAGAAAGACGGAGACCAGGAATGAGAATGAGACGCAGAAACAGGCACTTTGGGTAATTAGCCGCTCTTTATGTCCCGTAGAGAGACCTGGAGCTCAACACATGCGTGTGCATGTGCATTTATCACTAAGCTTTAGATAGAGACTCAGTGTACGCAGACAGAGGAATATATCATCTGCCAACATACTGCTTCTGTAAATAGATGCAGCTGACAGAAGCAGCTGTGGGAGAGAGGAGAAAAGTGGTATTTTAGGACTGTAATGCATGTTTAACACTGAATATCTGGAAATGTAATTGTATTAGAAGTCAAACTGTGTGTATTAATGTTGAATACTAAGTGTAGATCTATGAATGATGCCTTAAATTGTGCGTATTGTTGAGACTTTTTGATTTTAAATGGAAAAAACCTGGCAACACAATGCATCTTAATGAAAACTTTCTGCTGATTTGCAAAGATAATCTAATATTACTTAATTTGATGATGCTCAGTTCAAAAATATCATTAAAAAATGTCCATCACAGTTTTTCTCAATATAAAAAAAAATCTTTCAGATTATATATAAATGATATATATATTTTAATGCACTTGTATGTGTCAAAATGTTTCATTTCATGTATCGTTAAAATGAATAATTTAACTTACATTTTTAAAATGGAGTGAAAATGTTCAAATGCTCCATTGAATGTCAAAGAGCGTAGCAACCACCTTAGCAACGCCCTGGTAATCACTTAAAAACACCCTAGCAACCGTGTGGCCAAAAAAATACAAATTCTGCAAAGGAGTGGAAACATATGTTCAAATATTCCATTTAATGTCAAAGAATTTTACATAGTTTATAAGTCCTTCAGCTTTTCTGGCCGTAAGTCAGGATCAGGCAGCAAATAGTGTCATGCATGTGAAAATATGCTGAGAACTGGTCAAATAGTTGTAATGTGGCTCAGATTCAGACAGAATCGTGTTTGTGATGTTTTTCTGCTGATAAAGGGAGAATTCCAGACTAATTGACCACACAAATGATTCTCAAAAGCAAAAAAGATATCAAATGCATCATATTTAGTGAGAAAGTGTGGCGTGAAAGAGCAAAACAGACACTATTTTTGGAATCGGCAGATCAAAATTAGTAAGAAACAAGTATTGGATTTTATTCATTCTTTGCATTAGGTAGCAAAGGCAGTGGCATTTTGTGTAGAAGACAGCGGAAAACACATTTGTTTGGTCTGAAATATTACATCAATAGACAGCAGTAGTTCTTCTCAGACGCACTCCGAGTCTCTGAGCTAAATTGCCTCCATTATAATCATCTGAATCATCTGTGAGCGGTCAGTTCAGCTGAAGGACGCTTTCTATTTCTGACACTGCACTCACTTCTTCAGACACTTCATCTTATCTGTCCAAATGAATGATTGTATTAACAAATATCTTGAGTTGTTGTTTTTGACTGAATATACAAAAGTGAGTCAGGTTATGATGGTATTTGTTTGCTATGTATGTATGTAAATTAATTATTAATTAATGAATTTAATTTATTATATATGAGGGACTGTAATATGACAGTCAGCTTGTTCTTTTTTACTTTGTCTGTTTATCTTTTTTTTAGCTATGCATTTTATTTATTATATACTTCTAACTATTACATTACAGCCAGCTTATGATGTTTTTTTTTTTTTTCTTAGACCTGCTCAGTAAAGTCACAATTTGGTTCTGTTCAGTATACATAGTTGTAATATTATGCATACAATAGTCCATACAAAAGTCAGTCTCATACTTTTATAATGTGCATTTACATTTATGCATTTGGTAGACGCTTTTATCCAAAGCAACTTGCGTTGCATTAAGCTTTTATCAGTTCATGCATTCCCTGGAAATGCATTTGCATTGAAAGTGCAGGTAAATCATGCAGTGTGGACTTGAAAGAAACGTTATTGCAAAGAAACGCTGGTTTGCTGTTTGCAAAGGTCACTTGCTTTTGTATTTGTTATCTAATGCAATGATATTCAGACATTTTTAAGTGTCGAGATATATTTTGGGGGGGAACCACACGCTTCTGTACCATCCAGAGTCCTCCAGCGCTTGCGATCTCTGGATTCAGAGGTTTTGTTACATGAGCCGGATTGGTTTGGACAGCAGTCTTGGCCGCGCGTCTTACTGTTAGCATCAGGCCTGGCAGCTCTTCTACTGTCTGAGCGCTGACAGGCAGAGAGAAACACCACATCAGATCATCTGAAGCTCCTCATCCGTCCATCCCTCCGTCCCAGCGCACAGATTACAGCAGTGTCACTTTCTGAGCTCATGGGAAGAAGATGTGAATAAGAAAGAGAGAGAAATGGGAAGCAGTTTGTGGCGCTGGAAGAGGGAAGATAAAGTTTTCACTGTCATACAGTTGAGCTGCGTCTGCACAGGAGGCTGCATGTCTAGGACCTGGCTGAAACAAAGCCCTAAAGCTAAGAAACCTATAAAAACGCTTTGATTTTCCCCAAAATTCCATTCCATTTTTTTTTTTTTAAATCCATGTTTTCTATTTTAATTTTCTCTGGATTCTGTGTTTTAATTCCGTTGAATTAAATTGTAATAATCAAAAAGGTGTTGATGTCTAATCAATTAATTTCATAAAACTTTAACAGTTTAATATTTTATTAAAATTTCAACAATAGGGATTTTTTTTTTCTAAATGTCATTTTATTTTTCCCTATTTTAATGTTTTCTGCTGAATTGTTCCTATTTCCATTTTTAATGGTTTAATTAAATTTTAATAATTAAAATGGATGTTTAATCAATTGAATTTAATTATTTAATAATTCATTACAATTTTACCAAAATAATTTATTCTGTTTAATTACATTTTATTAATCAAAAAAGATTATGTCTGATCAATTGTTATTCATTAAAACTGTATTTAAAAAATATATAAAACATTTTAACAACAATATGGGCTCAAAAATATGAAATGTTTTATTTATTTTCTGAATTCATATTTTCCCTGCCAATTCCATGTTTTCTGTTTTAATTTTTCTGGATTTTTTTTACTTACTGTTCAGATTAATTCTAATAATGAAAAAGGATTTTTAATCAGTTGAATTCATAAAAAATATATATATATATAATTTATTAAAGATTTAATAATTATAGGTATCTAAATTTTCTTCCCAATTTGTTTTCTGTTTCCATTTAATTTAATTTATTTCTTTATTTTATTTTTCATTAATAAGGATGTCTAATCAATTGAATTCATAAAACCTTAGCTATTTAATAATTTATTTAAATTTTAACAAATAATATAGCCCTTTGAAATGTTGTATTTTTTTTCATACGTTCTGTGTTGTCCGTTTTAATTTTATTCTGAATACACGTCTTATCAAAAATGATAGGAGTCAAATGAATGCATACAACTGTAACAATTTAATTAATCTTTTAATATGTAATCAAATGAAATTGGAACAATTACTTTCATTTTTTTTTGAAAGTGCTGAAGATGTTTAGTTTAAATTAAAAGTTGATAAAAAAAATGTATGATACTGCAATAAAAATGTATTATCAAAGAAAAAAAAAGAAAAAATCCTAGGGCCCTTGTTTGTAAATTTCAATAAGGTTTTTCTTGCAGGTCACAGACTTGAGAGGAAACCAGCGCGACCGGCCAAGAAGTGGCTAATCAGAATAAATGTAATGATTAATATGTGATGAATATCTACTTGACTGGAGCGAGTGGAGTTTGGATAAAGTGTTCTGAGAGCTGAAATCAAGTCATGTAATCGTGTCTCATGAAAGCGTGCAGATGGCTGTAATCTTATACGCTTTAATCAGTTTGGAGAGCGGCGGTAAATGCCACCGAAGTGACCTTTAACTGGAGGAATATTGTGACTGGAGGCTCAGCTGTTTGGTCTGAGTAAGGGGCTCTGTTAACTGTGTCTCTGTTTGCTCCGCTCAGGAATTTGATGAAGTGTAAAGGTCAGAAGATGTTTGCGAATTCACACATTTGCATGGGATACTTGAGGATCCTTTGAACTCAATCAGCGAGTATCTTTCCGCTCTCGTTTCTCTGTCTTGGCTGAGACTTTGGCCTTGGCTCTTCTTTAAACCTGCTGAAGCGATAAAAGAATCATCTTTAGTGAACAGAAGCACATCTCCGCTGCTGCACAGTTAGTATTGTATAGTTAGTGCTTTGTTATATAACACAACCGTGTAGGTTTGAATGTGACTTGAATTCAAGCTACGACTGTGGATTGCTGGGTAATTTTGTGCCAAGTGTTTTTCCTGAGTAGAAATCCAATGCATTTTTATAAACATAGCAACACTTTCCATATAATTGAATTGTTTGCTGTATTCTGAGGTTTTTTTTTAGCAGCCATTATGAATGGAATTCAATAATATTGCATGCAGTGTCTGGCCACACATGAAACCAATTTAACTGGCACGGATTTATGAAATATTTGGAGTAATCGCAGTTATATCCTCAGGAGGGTCTTTAGATGATGTATGCCAATTTTTGTGGATCAGCAGCCTGGGATGAGATTGAAAAACTAGGTTTTATTGGGAAATTCAGAAATGGTGTAAAAACATTGAAAAATGATTTTGACATCAACAACAAACTTCATTGTGATTTAGCACAGGATTATTATATTTGCCTGAAAATAAAAATAATAAAATCTATATATGAATTAGCATTTATTTTTACATTTTCAGTTTTGATTTTAATTGTAGTTTTATTAATTATTTAGTTAATATTTTTATATAGCTTTATTTTTATTTAATTTCTGGATTTAGTACTTAAAATCTATTTATTTCAGTTGATTGCCAAAACATTTCTAATTGTCGTATTTTAAGTTTTTAAAATTAATTTTATTCTTTATTTTATTCAGCTTCATTTCAATTCGATTTTGTTACATTTGTGGTCATTTTATTATGTGCTTTGAGTTTTATTTCAATTAATCAATTAATTTAAATTAATAATTTTAGTACTTAAACTTACTTCAATTCAATTAGTTACTAAGGCAACATGCAATATTTAGCCATAAATTATTTTATTTCAGCTTTATTTCAATTTAATTTTTAGTAATTTTGTGCTTTTATGTTTTATTTATAATTTATTTTGATTTTACTTTTATTTCAATTAGCCAGTTTAGTACTTATTTTAATTACAAGGCAACATTTAAATATTTTTCATTTAATATTTATATTTTAATTTATTTCAGCCTTTTTGAAAATTAGTTTTACTAGGTTTAGTTTTATTAGTTATCAATAACAACACTTGGTGGAAATGGGATCAACAACATTTGCTTCATCAAAAAGAGAAAAGGGAAATTTTGGCGACTTTTAATATATCCTTTAATCTAAATAGTGAGTCAAGTAAACTGATCATTCCTTCTCTTCTCTTGTGTTTTCCAGATGCGCTGTGGACCGGTGGCTTCGCCTCGTCCTTGAGCTCTTCCAGCTTGTGTTTGTGAAACTCCTTCAACACCGACCGCCGCCGTTCTTATTCTCGATCTCTTCTCACGCTCTCCATGGCTAATCTTCTGAGCTATGTTTTGTTCCTGGCGCTCCGGGCGTACGCCGCTCCGCCGGAGTACATCCAAGTGTGGCCCGGAGGCTCGACGCTGGCCCCGGGAGATCTGGCCAACGGTACGATTGGCCCTTCTTTAGTTCCTCCACCAGGAACCAGCAAACATGCGCCGCACAGCATCATCATCGGCGTGCGAAAAGGAGGCACTAGAGCGTTGCTGGAAATGCTGGATATCCATCCCGAAGTAGCAGCAGCGGCCACTGAAGTTCACTTCTTCGACTGGGACGAGAACTACGCCAAAGGCTTCGAATGGTACCGGGACCAAATGCCATATTCCTACCCAAATCAGATCACCGTGGAAAAGACGCCGGGGTATTTCACGTCTCCGGTGGCGCCTGCGCGGATCCACGCCATGAACTCTTCCATCAGACTCTTGCTGATCTTGAGAGACCCAACGCAGAGAGTCATATCGGACTATACGCAAGTCTACTTCAACCGCTTGGAGAACCACAAACCCGTACAGGCCATCGAGAACATGCTAGTCAAGAACGGCGCTCTAAACACGCGCTACAAAGCCATCCAGCGCAGTCTTTACGACGTCCACATGAGGAACTGGCTCCAGCACTTTCCTCTGGAGCAGATCCACATTGTGGACGGGGATACGCTGATCCACGATCCCTTACCGGAGCTCCAGCGAGTCGAACGCTTCTTGCATCTGCCGCCGCGGATCGTGGCATCCAACTTCTATTTTAACCAGACCAAAGGCTTCTACTGCATTCGCAGCGATGGCCATGAGCGATGCCTGCACGAGTCCAAAGGACGGCCGCATCCGCCCGTTAACAGCACTGTGCTGCGACAGCTGCGCTCGTATTTGCACCAACACAATCGGAACTTCTATCGGCTCATTGGACACACTTTTAACTGGCAGTAGTGGGAGGGGCTGGAATTAGCCAATCACAGCCCAGCTGGGGGCTGATTGACAGCTGATGGACCGAACAAACCACTCCCCCTCGGACACGTCTCTTAAATGCCTTCAAGCTGCTTTTAAAGGGATAGCACACCAAAAAATACAAATTCGCTATTAAGTTACTCACCCTCAAGCTATACAAGATGTATGTAAGTTTGTTTCTCCAGTAGAATAATGAGAAGATTTTTAGCTGAAAGTGGGTTTCTTGGTGATTCATAAAATGCAAGTCAATGGCTACCAACACTTTGAGAGTCAAAAAAGCATATACAGGCGACACAAAATTAATATATTGAGGTATTATAAAGCAAAACGATCAGTCTGTGCAAGAAACTGAAAATTATTTACAACATTATTACCTGTAATCCAGAGCCTCTGGCGAAATACGATTCTTTTACATGAACTGATTCTTTTGGACAGTTCGATTCTATGAACTTGTTCAAATCACTAGTTTATGTAATCACACAATGATGTAACATATACACAATTATATTATTATAGCACCCAGTAATGATGTGAAACATGGATGATTTACAAGTCTAAAGCATATGAAGTGAATAAACTAGTCTTCAGCAACTAACCTTTTTACATAAACCATGAGAAACCATAAAAACGTTCATTCGGCCCCTTTATTCAAGTGTTCGGTTCATGCATGTGCATATCAGCGGCTCATCGGTCTTCGGTCCGAGTCGATCTGTTTCCTCAGTTCAGTGACTGTTAGAGGAACTGGATGATTGATTCATCATAGGATCAGATACACTGGTATTTTGGCTCATTATGAGTCTGAAAGGGAGTTATTATTGAGTAACTTGTAGATCTGTGTTTCTCGAGCCACAAACTGTTTCAGATGGTTCGGTCCAATTTGGTGAACTGTTTCAACTAGTTCACTCAAAAGAATCAAAAGGCTCTGGATTACAGGTAATAATGTTGTAAATCATTTTCAGTTTCACTTCACAAGACCTCAATATATCATCAGGAGCCACAGGGATTAATTCTGTGTTGCCTGTATGTGCTTTTTTGACTCTCAAAGTGCCGGTAGCCATTGACTTTTTATAATCATCAAAGGAGCATGGTTTCAGCAAAAAATCTTCTTTACTGTTTTACTGAAGAAAAAACTCACCTACATCTTGGCTAGCCTGAAGGTGAATAACTTGACAGCAAATTTTCATTTTTGAGTGAACTATCCCTTTAAGACTTCAGAGCGATCATGTTTTCAATCTGAAATTGTAAGGAATAAGATATTAAAACTCAACTGTGGAGGAAGATCTTTGCTGTCATGTGTCTTTGTCGTAACAAGGTTACCCGAGACAAATCTGAGTCTTTATTTCTCTTTCTCTCTGTTTGTTTGATATTCTTGTACTTGATAATAAATGGTTCTGCTTCCAAAATGGGCCCTGAATATCTCGTCCATTTCTTCAGCTCTGCTTTTGAAACATTTTGTAACAAGCTCTAATGTCATAGAAACTGACTGAAACTGAATTAAGGGATAGAGTACAGAAATCTCAATCAGGACGTGTCTTTTATCATCCTGAAAGGGTTTATTTTGTGACAGTGTCTGTTGAAGTGTATTAAATGACTATTTGTTAAATAAATCAATGCACATAGCATATTGATTTGAGAAGACGTGAAGAATGAAATTAGACCAAGTAGAGAACTGGAACTGGGGAAAATAACATTCTGCATTAATTTGGGGCCTCATTATGTAAATATGTTGATGATTGTAAGTTTTCATCGCACCGTAATAATAATAGTCCATGTAGAAAATTCAAATAATAATGCTGCAGTCTTTGCACACTGCTGTACAGCAGATATTTCTATTACAATTTATATATATTATAGAATTCATTAATATCTTGAATTAGCTTTTGTTTTTATATTATCACTTTTTAGTTTAATTTTTAGTAATTTTGTTATGTGTTTTTGTCATTTTTATTGTTTTATATTCCTAAATATATTTAATTTATTTTAATTTAATTCATTTCAGTTAGTAATTTTAGTACTTAAACATTTAATTTATTGCTAAAGCAACATTTCAAATTTTCTCATTTAGTTTAAATTTTTCATCTAATATTTATATTTCACTCTTTCAGCTTTTTCAGCTCAATTTAGTTTAATTTTTCTTTTCTTTATGTATTTTATTTATTTTTTATTTTATTTATTTACTTATTTGAAATGTTGTGCATTTATCATATTTATTAGCTTTTACTTTTTTTGAAAAAAGTTTCCAAATGGGTTTTAATTTTTAATTTTTGTTTTATATATATCAGTGTTAATACTAGAATTTAAACTGATTTCAGTCAAGTTGTTCTTCTATTATTTATATTTTATTCAATTTCAACTTTATTTAAATTCATTTATAGTCATTTTGGTATATGCTTCTCTATTATTATTCTAATATTTATTATTTTTCGTTTTTTTAATTTATTTATTCAATCATTCAGTCATTCATTCTAATTAGCAATTTTAGTACTTAAACTTATTTCAGTTAGTTGCCAAGGCAAAATTTAAAGTTCTTCATCTAATATGTATGTTATTTTATTTTAATTTATTGTTTTTAAGTTTTAGTTAACAATAGCGACACTGGCACACAGAAATACCCCCAAAATAAGTCTGTGATCTGCAGCAAAGTGCAGCAGGCGGTCAGTGAACAAACTGTGGTCAGAATGTGAATCTGTCCCAACAGGCAGTAGTTAATCTGAAGACCCAGACGGTGCTGGAGAGGTCGGTCAGGAAATTGGAGTAAGAAAGCAGAGCGAGAGCATCCGCTGCTTATCTTCCCCATCTATTTCCCTTCTCCTCTAACATACTATCGCTGCTTCCATCTCCATTTCCTTCCAGCTCATCATTTTCCTCATTCTCCTGGTTTTTGAGAGCCGCTCTTTAACGTGTGTGTGTGTGTGTGTGTGTCTGTGTGTGTGTGTGTGTGTGTCTGTGTGTGTCTGTGTGTGTGTGTGTGTCTATGTGTGTCTGTGTGTCTGTGTGTCTGTGTCTGTGTCTGTGTCTGTGTCTGTGTCTGTGTGTGTGTGTGTGTGTGTGTGTGTGTGTGTCTGTGTGTGTCTGTGTCTGTGTCTGTGTGTGTGTGTGTCTGTGTGTGTCTGTGTGTGTCTGTGTGTGTGTGTGTGTGTGTGTGTGTGTCTGTGTGTGTGTGTGTGTGTCTGTGTCTGTGTGTCTGTGTCTGTGTGTCTGTGTCTGTGTCTGTGTCTGTGTGTCTGTGTCTGTGTCTGTGTCTGTGTGTGTGTCTGTGTGTGTGTGTGTGTGTGTGTGTCTGTGTCTGTGTGTGTGTGTGTGTGTGTGTGTGTCTGTGTGTGTGTGTGTGTCTATGTGTGTCTGTGTCTGTGTCTGTGTCTGTGTGTGTGTGTGTGTGTGTGTGTGTGTCTGTGTGTGTCTGTGTCTGTGTCTGTGTCTGTGTCTGTGTGTGTGTGTGTGTGTGTGTGTGTCTGTGTGTGTCTGTGTGTGTGTGTGTGTGTGTGTGTCTATGTGTGTGTGTCTATGTGTGTCTGTGTGTCTGTGTCTGTGTGTGTCTGTGTCTGTGTCTGTGTGTGTGTGTGTGTGTGTGTGTGTCTGTGTGTGTGTGTGTGTGTGTGTGTGATTTGGGTTATGAAGCTGCTGTAGGCTGAGTTCTGCAGCAGTGCCTGCAGTGAAGCTTCACAGGAGCTCGGTCACTAATGACTGGAGACACGGACTAAACTCTGCTCTGTTCTGACTTCACATCATATCTGAACAAGCTTCGTCACGCGCACATATTCATCAATAACCGGGAATATTATGAACGCAGCATAGAGAGGGTCATATTCATATGCAGGAAGATGTTAAAAACTGCTAAAAGTTTGAAGAAAGAAAAAATAAAAACAAAATAATACACATTTTTATACAAAATATTCATTTTTTTCCAAGTTGACTGAAAGCTGATTTATTTATTTAAGATATAAGATTGATTGATTGATTGATTTTTTAAATAAATCAATAGTTTTATTCAGCGATGATGGCAGTAAAGGCACTATTCAATAATATTTTGAATTATCTTTATTTTTGTATTTTCAGTTTTCATTGTATTTTTTTTAGTAATGTTTTTTTTTGTAATTTTTTGTAATTTTCTCGTTTATTAGTTTTTAAAATATTTCAATTAGTAATTTTAGTAGCTTAATTTAGTTTTTCATCTAATATTTATATTTTATATATATGTATATTTATACTAAGCCAAGATTAGGCCATAGTTCAATTAGGACATTTAAGTAATTTTTATAAATGTACCTTAGGAAAAAACACATTGCAGGTGTGCATCTTGAGACAAAACAAAGGCACTGATGTGTTTTAAGATCAGTGCAAGTTTCTTTCAGTTGAAACAGCTCAGACTTACATTTTAGTCTTAGTCTGGGACTAGGCTTAAGCCGTGTCTGTGAAACTCAGGGTTAGTGTAGTTATTATAGTTTTTGGTCTTAAACAAATGTTATAATTCATGTTTATTTTAATTTGAAGTCAGCACATCTTCTTCATTGATGTTCACACCTGCAGATCGTCATGAATAAGCGTGATCGTGAAGTGAATGTTAGAGAGGATCACATATTCATATCTGGTGCTCGGTGAACCTAAAACACTGTCGGGACTGAACTTTAATATGTTCTCTAGAGTTTTGCAGGCTTTGAAGATTCATCTGAAGTGTTTTCTGAAGAGGAGTACAGTATCACATCTTCAGGGAGGAAAACAGCGCTTGGGTGAGGAACTAAAAGCAGCGATTCGACAGACTCGACTGCATTATTCAGCTGTTTTCAGACATGAACTGAGCTGTGTTTGGAGAAACATACAGCTCATACTATTTCTGCAGAATGCATGAAATAACCCTACATAATAGCCCACAATGCAATGTGTTTGCCTTGACCTTCTAGTTACAGAGTGATGAATGCTTCAGAATGTGATGTGATTTTTTTATAATAGATTCTTGTCAATATTTAGAAGTTTGAAGGAAAAAGTAGTGCAAATATCTACACAAAATATTGTACTAACATGGAAAATTAATTTTTTTTTTATTTCCAAGACAACTGAATTCCATATTAACTTTATTTTTAAATAAATTAATACTTTGATTCATCAAGGATGCATTAAATTGATCAAAAGTGACAGTAAAGACATTAATAATGTTACAAAAGATTCCTATTTCAAATAAATGCTGTTCTTTTGAACTTTCTATTCATCTGTGAATCCTGAAGAATAAAAATGCATCACAGTTTCCACTAAACTCTGCAAATAAATCCAGCGTTGATGAGCAGACGTCTTAACCCATCTGAAAGGTAGTGTAATTGAATATATCTGCTCTATCACATACTGTGCATGTAATAATAGTAGTATGCAGTGTAGGGTAGAGAGGGAGAAAACTGTTTTTCCCAGAATAACCACTAGATAAAGGCCAGATCCATTTTTATTGTAAATGGGTAACACTGACAAGAGTGGTGTAGGAGTATTCACTATGAAGCTTACTGTGGAATGACTGAGCACCGTCTAAAAGGCTTTGAGTGGGTTTGTCGGAGCGTTTGACCTGAGCGTCGTCCCTCCACGGTGCAGACGACTGCGTTCACTTCCGGGTGAGCGAGCGCGAAACACTGAGCGGAGTGGACGGATCACGCCAGGGGTCAGAAGGTCACGACCACAACCGCAAACACCTTCCGTCACTTACACCAGCGCCCTGGGACAGAGACACAGACTGACATTCAAACCAGAGCTTCCCGAGCTGCCTATTATGGTGACTCAGGTGTATTTTTACCACACACCGTACCTGACAGAGATCACTCCGATGCCTGGAAGGAAATAGTAGTGCACTATATAGGGTAGAATGGGGGGAACGCCCCCCTTAAGGACTGTGTAATATTCTGTGAAAAAAACCAACAAACAAAGAAGAAAAAAAAACAAAAGTGTCATAGTTTTAGAGACAATGACATAAATTCTAAACCAAGTATCAAAAATGTCCAGAGTTTTCATGCAAAAATTAAATATGTACCAAGGGGGTGTTTTGCAATTGCACCACAGGTGGGGTCATTTTACAGTAAAATCAGATTACAAAATTAAAAAGAATGTAATCAATAATTATAAATTACAAAATTATAGTTGCATTTATTATGCATTTATTAATTATAATATTTGAAAAAATATAGTTACACTGTAAAAAAAAGTTGACTAAAATAAAAGTTTAAAGTTAGCGGGTTAACAAATTATTTTAAGTTACTCAATGTTAATGGGACAACTGGAATATTTTAGATGACTAAACTAAACATTTTAAGGCAGCGGGGTGACAATTTATTTTAAGTTACTATACTAACTTGAGGTAATTTTTAAATATAAAGTATTTTTATTCAACCACCTAGTTTGCATACATTTCATGGAAAAACAAAGGATTTGCTGTTCAGCACAGAATAACTACAGTAATTGCTCATTGCCCCTGGCGTTTTACCCCACAGGCTAGATTTGAAATTCTGACGTTCTTAAAATATACTTTTTCTGAAATACCACATACTGTGATGTTCTACAAAACAACAAGCTTTAAATCAGTTTTCGTCTTACTGCTGAAAATGAGATGATTTACTGTGAAATCTGTTTTCTCTCAGCTACATCACCAGTTATAGGTAACAGTCCCATGTGACATAGAAAGCAGATTAGGTTATGTAATAGACCTATTCTTTTTATTTTTTATTCGTCTGTTATGATTATTTTAAAATCACTTGTATGTAAAGCACTTATGAAAGAAATGTGTTATAGGCCTGAGTTAACTTGCCTTGCTTATAAGAGCCTAGGCAGAGAATAGCTAGTGTAGTATCAGCATCAGATATGATTCTCACCATAATCAATTACTTTTCTTTATTTATACACAGCATTTTGTAATTATGCAGTTTTCTCTTTTATCCGAAGCAACTTACAGAAGAGGAACAAAAACAATTCATCAAGAGCCAACTATATTCGTAATAGCCAATGCTGGGTTTATTTGACAAGTTCATCACATTATTTAATAATCACTTTATGAAACGAGTGCCTTTCCCATTTTGTGAAAGTTTTGAAAAGTACTTTTCTAAAGATTAGAAATTTTATCAGATGAATAATGTGTTTAAGTGCTAATATGCCATATAGTTTACCAGGTTTAAAGCATGCAATCTTAGAAAAGTGCATAGTTTTGTTTGAAAAAAATTATTTAGAACCAAAAGCACTTTTATTTTCACGTTTTGTCTTTGATTTGAACAGAAATTCTGATCACAAGTTTACCCTCGTTTCACTCAGTTGCACAACTGTTCACTACAGAAGCTTATTTCAACCACAGATTATAAATATAAAAAATATGTTCGTGACTTTTTGTCTCATAATTCTGATTTTCCCCCTCACAACTGCAACCTTGTATCTTCCAATTTTTTCTCAGTATCCTGAATTTATTTTTCACAATTCAGTTGTTTTTTTTGTTTTTTTTCCACCATAAAATACAAAAATTAAAAGCATAATTGCTATTTGCTGTTCTCTCACAATTCTGTTTATATCTTGCAATTCTGAATTTATATCTCCCAATTCCAATTTTGTCTCACAATTCCGAGTATATATTTCACAATTCCGAGTATATATTTCACAATTCCGAGTATATATTTCACAATTCCGAGTATATATTTCACAATTCCAATTCACAATTCCGCAATTCCGATTTTATATCTTGCAATTTACTTTTTTTCTCTGAATCCTGAATTTATATCTCGCATTTCTGTCTTTTTGTTTCTGCCATAAAACAAAACAATACAAAATTAAATTGTGTCTTTTTATCTTGCAATTCTGAGTTTATATCTCACAGCTGCAAGTTTGCATCTTTTTTAAAAAGTTAGAACTGAGAGATAGAACGTTGCATTTACTTTTATATTTTTATTTCATGGTGAAAACAAGCTTCCATAGAGCTCTCAGAGAGGCTCTGATGACATTATGATTATAGTAATGTTTTTTTTGTTTGTTTTTTCATGTCATCATGTCTGTTATTGTGTTGTCAGTTTCAACTGATGCCTGTAAACGCCATGTAAAAATCAGACATGGTTTCGGCTCTATCTGGGTAGCACTTGGCCTGAATATCCAGACTCTCTGAGGTAAACAGACTGAAGTGATGAATGATGCATGTGAACATCATGAGATCAGAGGAGCTTCAGCTGTCCTGACAGGACAGTCAGACCATCAGCTGAAGGTCAAGGAAAAGGTGTAAGAAAATAGGACCGTGAAAAATCCGGCCGTTATCTCTCCATCTCTGTTTCCCTCTATATCTCTCATCTCCATCCCTCGTTCCCTGTGTAACCGTATTCTGAGCATCTCTCTGCCTTCGGCTGCGTTTCGCTCTCAGTAATTGAGCTGATGATTGTGATGATGATAACTGATGTGTATCTCCTCTTCAGGACGCTAAATCCATCCTGTCAGTTCACTAGGATTCACCCAGCTCATTGTCTCCTAAGCTGTCAAGGAGAGAAGCGCGACTGACTTCAGTTTGCAGGTATGGAAATGCAACGCTCCAGGCGTTTGTTATTGCGCATGCGTACATTCATGACTGCCGAGGTAACACATGCGGTTTATAACACTGTGGGAACATGGTTTTAACATGGTTCTAAAACATTGCAATATAATGTCATTCAAACGGTTATTTTTAATATACGAAGAATGTTAGAATTTTCATTTGAACATTTCATTTATTTATTTTTTATTTCTGAGAATATTAAATATCTAGTTTTGTTGTTTGAAGGTTACAAAAACATTTCTTACAACATTCTACAGACTTCCCCTAAAATATATTATTTGAACATTTATTTTTTAAATTCTAAAAACGTTAAAATGTCTAGTTTTTATTATTTTAACATTATTTAAAGGTTACACAAATATTTGCTACAACATCCTATGTTTTTACCCAAAATATAACGTTATTTGAACGGTTATTTTTAATATTCTAAGTCTAATATTCTAATTTTTATTTGAACATTTATTTATTTTTTAAGTTCTAAGACTGTTAACATATATAGTTTTGAAATTATAATGTTGTTTAAAGATTGCAAAAACGTTTATGCCAACATTCTACTAACTTCCTCTAAAATATAACATTATTTGAATGTTACTTAAAGGTTGCAGAAACGTTTCTTAGAACATCAAGTACTAATAACATCATGAGGACATTTTTAGAATGTTGTTATAAGAACGTTTTCTCAATATTATGAGAATGTATCGAAATTATTAAAGTTATAAGTTCCATAAACATGACTTTAAGAACATTTGGTCCTAACATGTCTATAACTTTCAAAGAACATGAAAGTTGTGAAAACGTTCCCTGTGAGCTGGGTATTTATTTTAATTCTGTTAACGATCATAATGGATTATGTTTTCATGCACGTTTGTTTAATAGCTGTTACCTTTTGTACTTTGAGTCTGTGCAGACATTCATCACCGCTTTTGTGTTTGTTTATGCAATGTTTTGAGTAATTTAATGATGCTTTTACCAATTAGTGTTGCACGTTCAGCTCCGTTTCACACATTTGACCATGTTTACATGCAGATTTTACTCCTCAAATGCACTAGAAACATCCACATATTCAGTCTGGATCTGTTCATTAGTCAGTAGTACATTCATATGCTGTTATTGTCAGCATCGTCAGAACTACAGTACTGTGTCTGCATAAATAATTCACAACGATAGAGTATGCATGCAGCCTCCTTATTCAACTCAATATCTGTGAATCATAAAAGACACAATGCATGAAGTTAACTCCACAAATTCAGTTGCATTAATATAATTGAGTGAAATTAAGTTAGTATGCATTGACTAGTATGCAGTAACTTCTAGTTCTTGGGCGTTATAAGGCAACTCTTCTCATCTTTGGGAAACTAAATCCATTTTGTCATTTGATTTAAGATTCACCAAGCTCATTATATTGACGCCGTTGAAAAGAAAAGCAAGACTAACTTCAGTTTTCAGGTATGAAAGCTCACAATGCACACTGCATACACTGTATCCAACAATTATCAGCCAAAATATAAACAACATCTCGTGATCAGACTGTCAAAAGTTCTGGCTTTACACACAAAAAAAAATGGAATAAAAATATAAAATGACTAGATAACCACAATGAAGTGCACTACTGCTTAAAAACATATTTTTGCATGCTGCTTCAATATGTTTAATAAAGTAGTTTTCATATTGTGTGCATGCTGCATATTGTGCATCTCTTGAAATCTGTCTTTATGCATGAAAAGTCGAGTCAGTAGGTCAGTGAATAAACTAAAATCAGCCAAAATATAAGCAACTTCTCACCTCAGCATGCGATCAGACTGTCAAAAGTTCAGACATGTTTTATATAAAACTGGATTAAGAATAGCAGTTTTCCCAAGATAACTGTTTTTAGCTCAGTAAAAATGAAGCTTAAAAACATTTATCATTGCAACAAAAAAAAAAAAATGCTGTATGGTTTACTGATTTGCACAGTTACAAAGAAATGTCAAGTTGAATGTTAAATTCTGAAGTAGAAAAACTGAAATAGTATTTTCTTGTAATTGAAAGTAATCTGTGTTTTTGTTTTTTTTCACAACTTTAATAAAAACAAATGCTTTTTTACAGTGTGTGTTGTAATAAATAGTGCCCAGTGCTCTAGTATTCCGGTTGGAACACATCCCGGCTCTTCATATCTCTCTCCAGCTCCAGCCTGAGCAGGTGTTGCCATAGTGATCAGAGGAACATCAAACACCTTCATTCTCTCCTTCACTGCACACGCAGCACATGCTCAACTACAGCCTTCAGAGCCACTTACACAAGCAAAAGCACAAGACACATTTAGTGACTTTTATTGCTAAGAGCAGGGGGGGGGGGGGGTGTCTTAATTCTGGAAGTCTTAATGAGTGAATCTCACAAAACATCTCCATATATCGCCACAAAATCAAAAGAAGATATAAGAAATTATAATTCCTTAGAGAAAATCTCTTTTATGACATTATTTTGATGACATTTTCATGCAAAATGCTCATTTTTATAATGCAGTATTTTTTGTATTGTGTTCCAATAAAAATACAATAATGCAATCATGGGTTATGGATCAATTAAATCCAGAACAGAAGATGTTATTATTTTGATGACAATTAAGGACATTTCCGTGCAAAATTCTCATTACTGTAATAATGTCATAAAAGAGATATTGTATTGTACTGTATTCTGGTAGAAATACAATAATGCAATGATTATAAAACTATAAAAAAGATATTGTCATGATGTATAAATAATAATAAAGCATAATCAATACATATTTATTTATGCATGTATTAAATCATTTAATATTTTTATTTATTTATTGCATTTTGACATTTTTTGATGAAAATTAAGGACATTTCCATGCAAATTTCTCATCTTATATGCAGTATTTTTTTATGTAATTTGTAAGTTATAGGATAAATTAAAGCCAGAAAATATTATAATGGTGTAAATATATTATTAATTTTTTTTTTTTTTTTTTTTACCAAAATATTTTGATGACCAATAAGGACAATTAACCCTAAAATTGTCATTACTGTAATTCTGTATTTTTTGTAATGAATTACAGTAAAAACAATAATGAAATTATTAAAGCCAGAAAACTAAATATTATCATGATGTATGAAAACTATGTATTGTCAAATAATTTTGCATTAAAAAATAAGACTTAGACTTAAACATTTTCATTTAAACGTCAATTTGTTTTAAAGGTGTTTAGGCATCTATGTCAAGTCAAGTCAATATTATTTGTATGCAAATTGTGTCAAAGCAGCTTTACATCGGCGTGATAGTGTCATTCTCCTCTGGCCAGACAAAATCAGCAGTTTTGCTGAACAGAAGCGAAAGCGTCAGTGCAGGTTCTGTCAGGAAGACTAAATGCCACATCATCCATTCATACTAACAGGTGTGGCCAATCACTACTTACCGACCTAAGTATATAAGCACTGAACTCTCCATTTCATTTTTTGTAGTCGATGATGCTGACGTTCACCTCCATCCTCCCCACCTCCCCAAAGGATGGGGACTACGCCAAACAATTTTTATACAACTAAACATGAATCGTGACTCATTACCATCTGTTAATACTTTTCGGAGTAATTGCCATGTAAACGTTTACCTTCTCTTTGAGTCTTTCTGATAGAACTCCCTGTCAGAGCGGGTTGATGGTCACAGCTGTATATAAGGCCTGTATGTTTATGAACACACGCCTCATTAACACCTCAACAGAAATGCATCTTCACAGCCTGTTAAACATCTGCTGCATCCGACCGTCTCACACACACAAACTCACGCTCGCATTCAATGCATCTGTGATGAACACCAGAAAATATGTCTAGTTTTCACTTTCAGATGCTCATGACCAACATTTTTCTATCGATTCATAACATGTGGTTGAAGGCCGCTCTTTTAGACCTGCAAAGCAAACGGCGCAGGAAACAATATTCACCCTCCCCGGCTTTGTTTCCTTTTAATTGACTTTTTAACGAGGTAACGAAGCGGCGAGGCAGATAGTGAATGAATGGAAGCATCCTCTACTTTATCACTCTGTCTGAGAGAGCGGCGACTGAGCACAGAGACATTCATTAACTCACTTATTGTTTTTCTGTACATCCAGAGAGAAAACAATGAAGCTGAAGCATTGCACGAGTGCCTCGTCTTACAGCAAACCACTCAAGGGTCCCGTATCCTAATGCTCTCTGCGTGTGAAGAGCCTGAAGAGATGAGACAAGACTGGCATTGATTTAGTGCTGCATGCCTTTTCGTTCAGAGTTTTGTCTTCCTGTATGTGTCTTTGCATATGTGTGCAACCATTCATCGATGTAGCCTACTGCTGCAGCTGCACCAGACACACAGTGAACAAACACTGTAAAAGTCTGAACGTCACTGCATTAGATAGAAAATCAAAGTTAGTGTCAGTTATTGTAAAGAAACGTCTCAGGTTATGCATGTAACCATGGTTCCCCGAAGGGAACGAGACACTGCGTCTGAATCATCTGTACAATCAGTCCAATGGAAGGGCGAGGCGTCACGGGCGGGTGACGTCACGACCAGGAAGCTTTAAAAGCACGTGCGGCAGAGCCGGCTTCAGCTTTCTGTCATTCAGCAAGCGCTCTGTGTGTCTGTCAGTCCGATATTTGTTTTGTGAGTCTTATTTGGTGTTGTTTGTCAAAATAAAGCACTATGTCCAATGCCACAAGTAAATCAAAGCATAAGGGCGATCTCGAATCACGCTTCAAGCTGTGTGTTCCTCCCTGCTCTCACTACAATCACGAGCGGGGATACACAGTTTGTGCGCGTTGATTGTTTCTGATGCAGCTCGAGTTCCTGAACGGGAACAAGCACACACATTTTACACTCAAAACATCTGACAATCTGAATTGCTAAAACAATAGATATATTGTTGGAAATCAAGGCTAAAGGTATTGTGTCTTGTGCTGGTGGTAACGTTTAAAAAACATTAGATGAACATCTATCTGTAAAAATAAATAAATACATTTGGTTGTGTGAATGAATGATAAAGATAACATTAAGTAAATGATACATTATTTTTTTTAGAAATTATAGGAATGTTACTTTTTTTAGTGTTTTCTCAATCATCTGAAACCTTTACTTAAAAAAAGAGAAATTGTAGTTTTAGGAAATGTTTTAGAAAAACATTTCTTATGTAGTGTTTTATATGCCCATGTAGTTTTTTATTAATTGTGTAAGTTTGCAAGCTATGCACAATATGCATATGGTAGAAATATAGTAGTACAGTTGTGCACTTTTATTTTGGTCACATGAACTCATTGTTGGTGAGCTGCATGAAGTTATATTGGGGGAAAAATGCATGAAAAAATGCCATAAAATAAATTATATTAAATTAAATTAAAATAAAATAAAATAAAAATGCAAAGAACTCTATACATATATACCTAAAATTAATTTCTCACTACTTTCTTCACTCAGGGTTGTTTTCAGATTATTATTATTATTATTATTGTTATAATTATTAATATTATTATTTAACTAAAGAGTAAAAATACAGAAAAGAAAAACTGCCCTTTTACATTTTTATTCCAAGTTCATTCCTGATAATTGTGGAATACAATATGTGTTCAATGTTAAACTATTGACTATTGACCCAACTTTTCATGCATAAAGACAGTTTGCAAGAGATTCACAATGTGCATAGTGTGGAAATAGTAGTACAGTCCCCCCCAAAAAAGGACCATTATTTTAAATTTTTGTTCCACTTTTCTGTTTGACAGTCTGATCACATGCATAGGCGAGATGTTGTTTATATTCTGATAATTGTGGGATACAGTATGTGCATTGTGCAATGTGACTTTTGACCCGACTTTGCATGCATAACATTAACTTGCAAGTTATGCACATCATGCACACTGAAGAAATAATATTGCAGTACTCTGCATCCAATCAGAGATGAATGAGCCAGCAGGTGGCGCTCTGCATCAAACAGACAGCGTGACCTCAGTGTCTGCGGTCAGAATACACTCACATCAGTTAACCATTATTCAAATGAAACAAAACAACAAAAATTCACTGTCCACATTCAACTGTCCATTTGCAGGCGCAGAAGCGTCTTTTAGCCAGCGGTACAGTAACCGTGCTCTCAGTCACGCTTCACATGTTAGGACGGTTAACGCAGATGATCAGTGTGTTCTCATGCTGTCGTCTCTACTCAGTGTTTCAAACAGGCCCATGCTGTGATTGACAGCTCATTACCTTCAGCCAAACACAAACAATAACCTTCAGTGAAGAGTGACCTTCAGAAATCTCAATGCCTGACTGCTACCTGTACCCTGTGTGAGTCAGAGAGCTACTGTAATATGCTTCACATGAGCATTTCTGCATGATTTCTGCTGGTTGTTGGACAATGCCTCTTTCACACGGGAGCGTTTACTGTTTCTGCAGGTCGTTCTGACCCATGAATCACTTCATCTCTGCAGTCTTTCAAAAGCTGCTCAAATGTTCATGTTATTTTTAGCAGATGAACTGGGAGCTGCTCTGCTTCATGTTTATGTGCTTCAATATGAATTTGGGCGCTTAAAAATATCTGAACATTAGTGCTTTGGCTATTAAACTATCTATCCGTCTGAAAACCCTGTAAAACCTTCCGATTATAAGTTTAAAACAGATGAGGCTTCATCAAGATGGCAGTGACTTCTTTATGCAGTGATTTGAAACATTTTAATCAAATATATATATCAAATTGTGAAATATTATTATAATTTAAAATACCTGTTTTCTATGTGAATATCTGTTCAGCATCATTACTCATTCATCATTAGTCTTCAGTGTCACATGATCCTTCAGAAATCATTCTAATATGCAGATTTTTTATCATTTTGATTATTATCAGTGTTGAAAACAGTTGTGCTGATCAATAAAATTGTGGAAACCATGATACATTTTATTAATCAGGATTCACAGATGAATAGAAAGTTCAAAAGAACTGCATTTAAATATTTATCTGCGAATCCTGAAGAACGAAATGTATCATGGTGTATACAGGTGCATCTCAATGAATTAGAATGTCGTGGAAAAGTTTATTTATTTCAGTAATTCAACTCAAATTGTGAAACTCGTGTATTCAATGCACACAGACTGAAGTAGTTTAAGTTTTTGGTTGTTTTAATTGTGATTATTTAGGCTCACATTTAACAAAACCCCACCAATCTCAACAAATTAGAATACTTCATAAGACCAATAAAAAAATCATTTTTTGTGAATTGTTGGCCTTCTGGAAAGTATGTTCATTTATTGTATATGTACTCAATACTTGGTTGGGCCTCCTTTTCCATGAATTACTGCATCAATGCGGCGTGGTATGGAGGCGATCAGCCTGTGGCACTGCTCAGGTGTAATGGAAGCCCAGGTTGCTTTGATAGCGGCCTTCAGGTCATCTGCATTGTTGGGTCTGGTGTCTCTCATCTTCCTCTTGGCAATATCCCATAGATTCTCTATGGGGTTCAGGTCAGGCAAGTTTGCTGGCCAATCAAGCACAGTAACACCATGGTCTTTGAACCAGCTTTTGGTAGGCCGTGTGGGCAGGTGCCAAGTCCTGCTGGAAAATGAAATCAGCATCTCCATAAAGATTGTCAGCAGAAGGAAGCATGAAGTGCTCTAAAATTTCCTGGTAGGGGAAAGGGAAGAGGTGTGTGATCAAGTATGGTGACCCATACTTGGAATTTGTGCTCTGCATTTAACCCATCCAAGTCACAGTAGTGAACATACACCCGGAGCAGTGGGCAGCCAATGCTGCGGCGCCCGGGGAGCAGTTGGGGGTTCGGTGCCTTGCTCAAGGGTATCACCTCAGTCGTGGTATTGAAGAGGTGGTGTGAAGAGAGTGTTGGTAATTCACCCCCCCACCTACAATCCCTGCCAGACCTGAGACTCAAACCCACGACCTTCGGGTTACAAGTCCAACTTTTTACGCACTCTTCCACAGAAAGACATCCCTTTTATAGCTAATGATGTTACAGACCTGATATCAATGAACTTAATTAGTTGCTAGATGTTTTCCTTGCTGAATCTTTTCAAAATGTCTTGCTTTTTCAGCCCTTTGTTGCCCCGTGCCAGCTTTTTTGAGACCTGTAGCAGGCATCAAATTTGAAATGAGCTCATTTAGTGGATAAAAGTGTACAATTTCTCCATTCAAACATTTGTTATGTTCTATTGCGAATAAAATATTGGCTCATGTGATTTGAAAGTCTTTTGGTTCAAATAAAAAAAAAAAAACGTCTCAACATTTCCGGAATTCGGGTTGTAACACACACACACAACACACACACACACACACACACCTGACAGCTCCGAGGGAATGTAGTGAACGGCCAGCAGTCAGAGGGTGGTCACCTCTAAAGGTCAAAGGTCATTACCGAAGCCTCCGGTGGTCCAATGAGCACATTCCAGGTAAAGACGACCAAAAAAACGGAGGAAAAAAAAGAGACAGAGATATTTAACGTGCATTGAATAGTAGTTAAGAATTACGAAATGCCCAGCATAAGAAGATTATATATAATATAGAGAAGATAAATTATTATCTTCCATCTTTTTCCAAATTCAACTTTTGCCCTTTTTTAAATTGTCAGAGAGAAAGATCTTAGAGATTTTAGTGGATGTATGTTGTTGGACATTTTTAATTAACATCAAGTGTTTAGGTTGGACTGTATCTGAAAGAACATGTGTTAGTTTTGAAGTTTTATCCATTTTTTAATAACCTTCAGTAGTTAATAGTAAATAAATGTTCTTTTTGTGAAGTACAAATGATTTCATGTAGCCAATTAAAAAAGCTGTCAAACTCCCAAAACCGTTTTCTGTCCAGAACTCCCCACATTCCCTGCAGTGATTCATGCTTGATGCTTTAGTAGCTGAAGCGCCTCAGTAATCACAGACACCGCTGACCTCTGACCTCTCGCCCGTCCTGCTCCTGCGCTCTGACCTTCAGTGGATCTCAGCACTCTCTTCCCTTCCCACACACACACACACACACACACACACACACACACACGTTGGTTTTTGTGGTTTATGGGGACTCTCCATAGGCGTAATGGTTTTTATACTGAACAAACTGCGTGTGCTATTGCCCTACACCAACCCTACACCTAAACTTAGTCCTCACAGGAGACTTTGTGCATTTTTAGATTTTCAAAAAAACACCATTTAGTATGTTTTTTTAAGCCTTTTGAATTACGGGGACATAGGCAGTGTCCTCATAAACCACCTTCATATTGTAATACCTCTGTCATACCCATGTCATTATACACATTTGTGTCCTCATAAACATGCACACACACACACACACACACACACACTCTCTCTTTCACACACACACACACACACACACACACACACACTCTCTCTCTCTTTCACACACACACACACACACACACACACACACACACACACACTCTCTCTCTTTCACACACACACACACACACTCTCTCTCTCTCTCTCACACACACACACACACACACACACACTCTCTCTCTTTCACACACACACACACACACACACTCACTCTCACACACACACACACACACACACACACACACACGCGCGCGCACACACACACACACACGCGCGCGCACACACACACACACACACACTGGTTCTCTCCCCCAGTGTTTCTCATGCAGCGCTGCTCTCAGGGAGTCGCTGTGACCCTGAGCCTCGCTCACCTGCTCCCGCTGACGTCTGCTCTTATCGGCCGCTGCTCACACTCGGCTCTAATCAAAACTCCCATATCACGTCTAGTTTAATCAGCTGACCATTTTAAAACAAGCTGAAGCTACACTGGAAAAAGATGCAGGAAAAAAGGCTCATTCCTGTTCTGCAAAAATACTTAAATTATATAATGGTATAACATTGGTTAATATTTTTAGTAGCTTTTATATTTTCAGTTTTCACTTTTAACTTGAGATTCAGTAAGTTTTTTGAATGTAATTTTTATTATTTTATATTTAGCATTATTTTTACTACAGTTTTAGTTGCAGTAATTTAAATATTTTATATTTTATTTCAGTTAGTTTCCAGAACAACATTTCTACATTTTTTTTAAATGTATAAAATAATGTAATTAATAATAATAGTATTATTATTAATAATAATCATATCATTTAGCTTATTTGTGTATTATTATTATTATTATTATTATTGCTGTTATTGTTGTTGTTGTTATTATTATTATACATTTCTATTTAGGTTTACTTTTGTTATAGTTCTATGTGCAGTAATTTAATACTTTAAGTTAATTAGTTCCCAGTACAACATTTCTACATTTTGAAAAAATAAAAAAAGTTATTATAAATAATAATAATATAGTTTAGTTTCGTTTTTTATTAGGGTTTTTTATATTTCTATTTAGTTTTACTCTTCTAGTTTGCAGTACTGTGAAACTTTAACTTAATTGTATTTTATTTATGTTAGTTTATACAGTTTTCTATGTTTTTTTAAGATAATATTTTTATTTTTTTATTTTCAAGATTTTTTTCATTTTTTTTCAACTAATGAAAATGATTTTTTAGTTTTAGTTAAGAACACTAACACACCAACTTTATTATTTTTTTACTTTATTTTTTCATTTATAACAATTTCCACAGTGACATAAAATAAACAGGTTATTCATGGAGTAGAATTTTAGTTTAAGTTTTAGGAATGTTTTAGAAGCTTTTGTCATTTTTATTATATTTGTCTTTTCTATTTAGTTTTATTTTTGTTTCCATTTTAGTTTTAGTAGTTTTAATACTTGAACCTAAACTTATTTCATTTCAGTTAGTCTTCAAGGCATTATACTCATTTTTAAAGCTTTTTAATTTAATACTTTTTTTTTTTTTTTTTTACGTTTGTTCTAATATTTACATTCAGCCCTATTTCAATTAATGATAATGATTCTTAATAGTTTCAGTTTGCAACAACAACGCTGGTTGAACCACTTCAGCTTTATTTATTATAGCATGATTATTTAGTCTTTTTTATTTATTATTTTATATATTTATATTTTTACTAATGGGACTACTGGGATGGAAAATTATATTGTGGGAACAGGGAAACCTATAAATGAATTAGCAGCTTAATCAGTTTTCCCAAAAAACAAGCTTTTAGTTTGAAATCATTTTGATTAGATGTAAAAATGATGAAATATTTCATATTCAATTTTAAGTTTTTTATTGTCGAAGTTAGTGCAGCACCTGGAGACATGAACATTCACTCCAACCAAATAATTTATAATTCAGTTTAATATTTTATCCATTATAGGACCTGAAGATGCAGTGAGAAAGCAGGAAATTAACAAGAAGAAATGAGCTAGAAAACAATAATATAAATGAATTAAACAACGACGAACATGAAGAACAGAAGGAACGAGCCCTTCCTGAACGCACTGCGAGTCTTCAATGTTTGATTCATTAACGTTTGATCTTTAATTGTAGCATTACACTAATTATGTATGTCACTTAGATAATTAGCGGAGATCAAACCTGCACATCATGTCTGTTTAATATGGGATGTTCTGTGGGAGTAACACAATAGCGCTCAGATTTCAGCATTAATTGATTCATAATTGCTGTCAAGAGGGTTTAACTCATTTCTGATATTTAATGCAAGTAATCGGCATGAATAAGCTGTCATTTCTGTTCATTTCCCCAGCCAAACATTTGTTCAGCACCTTGACTTTGTTATTATATTATAAGTAAACATGTCAGTCTCTGTCAGAGATAAGGCTCTGCAGATGCTCTGCTGATTTAAACCGTCTTTAGAGCCATACAGTAACAAAACCTTTAAATATATATCAAAAAATATATTTGCTAAAATGTTTGAAAATATAATTTAAAAATCAAAAGAATATACAAAATGACATTTTTCGCAAAGAAAATGAAGCCATAAGGACCATATTATGTGAATATATCTTCTACCAATATAAGACATTTTTTGTATATTTCTGAAAAAAAAATATACAAAAACATAAAATTTGAAAAACTATACCTGTAATAAAAATTAATACTTTAACATAAACTTGTTTTATTTCAGTTATTTTCCAAAGAAACATTTCAGATTTGTCTAGTTAAATTCAAACTATTTTTTTCAGCTTTATTTTAATTAATGAAAATTATTTTTAAAAATTTTGGTTAATAACAACAACACCGGTTCAGACACTGTCGCTGGGCAACACGGAGTTTCAGCTCCCTCCATAGATTTTCTATTGGGTTCAGGTCTGGAGACTGGCTAGGCCACTCCAGGATCTTGAAATGCTTCTTACGGAGCCACTCCTTAGTTGCCCTTGCTGTGTGTTTGGGGTCATGGTCATGCTGGAAGACCCAGCCACGACCCATCTTCAATGCTCTTACTGAGGGAAGGAGGCTGTTGCCTAAAATCTTCCGATACATGGCCCCATCCATCCTCCCCTCAATACGGTGCAGTCGTCCTGTCCCCTTTGCAGAAAAGCACCCCCATGCTTCACGGTTGGGATGGTGTTCTTGGGATTGTACTCATCCTTCTTCTTCCTCCAAACACGGCGAGTGGAGTTTATACCAAAAAGTTATATTTTGGTCTCATCTGACTACATGACCTTCTCACATCTCATCCAGATGGTCTTTGGCAAACTTCAGACGGGGCTGGACATGTGCTGGCTTGAGCAGGGGGACCTTGAGCGCGCTGCAGGATTTAAATCCATGACGGTGTAGTGTGTTACTAATGGGAACCGTTGAGACTGTGGTCCCAGCTCTCTTCAGGTCATTGACCAGGTCCTCCCGTGTAGTTCTAGTGTCCTTAGACAGCTCGAGTGGAGAGGTTGGAGTCTGATTGATTGAGTGTGTGAACAGGTGTCTTTTATACAGGTAACGAGTTCAAACAGGTGCAGTTAATACAGGTAATGAGTGGAGGACAGGAGGGCTTCTTAAAGACAAACTAACAGGTCTGTGAGAGCCAGAATTATTGCTGGTAGGTAGATCAAATACTTATTTCATGCAATAAAATTGAAGTTAATTATTTAAAAATCATACAATGTGATTTTCTGGATTTAGTTTTTTATATTCTGTCTCTCACAGTTGAGGTGTACCTACGATGAACATTACAGATCTCTCCATTCTTTGTAAGTGGGAAAACTTGAAAAATCGGCAGTGTATCAAATACTTATTTGCCCAACTGTATACACTATACTGCCAAAAGTATTGGGTCACCCCCTTCTAATGAACAGGTTTGACTGCTTTAGTAATTTCCATGAGTACAAATCTTAATGTTTGTATATGGACAAAAGTATTGGGACACCCCCTTCTTTAGAACAGAAGAAGGCACTAACAAAACTGTGGCAACAAAGATGGAAGCATAATTCACGTATTTAAAACCTGTATTTCCATCTCTGTTGCAACAGTTTTGAAAGTGTCTATGTTATGTTGTGGGTTCGAGTCTCGGGCCGGCAGGGATTGTAGGTGGGGGGAGTGAATGTCCAGCGCTCTCTCCACCCTCAATACCACGACTGAGGTGCCCTTGAGCAAGGCACCGAACCCCCAACTGCTCCCCGGGCGCTGCAGCATAAATGCTGCCCACTGCTCCGGGTGTGTGTTCACGGTGTGTGTGTGTTCACTGCTGTGTGTGTGTGTGTGTGTGTGTTCACTGCTGTGTGTGTGCACGTTGGATGGGTTAAATGCAGAGCACCAATTCAGAGTATTGGTCACCATACTTGGCAGTATGTCACTTCACTTGACTTACGTGTATCTGACATTTATATTCTAAGCCCATAGGTGGCGTTGTGGGGGATTTCCAGTCTGCAGACTCGCGTGATGTCATCAAGGATTCAGGATAAATAGGCTGCGAGGCGACAATGGCGGTCTCTCTCTTTCTGTGGTTCCGCTTCCCATTGTTCTCACAAGCGTCTCTCTCATCGCCTCTTTGAGGCTATATTTTTACTTTTCATTAAGCTTAGGTTTAACTTGTAAATTTGTGTTTTGATATGTGATATTCTTTTTACTTATCAATTGCGGGTAGTATTTCTATTATTAGTTCACGTTTTGTTTATTTAGTAAGAACTGAGCGAGGGAAGCAGGTGTCCAGAAGACTCACCTATTCTTATTTTAATTTCGGGAGTCAGGTAAGAGCTTTGTTCTGAGAACAGGTGTATTTAGGAGTCTGTTTTCTTAGCTTTCCTACCCATGAGCGGACTATTTTTTTTCTTTGTTATTATTCATTAGATTGTGTTTATAAATATTCTTTGTGAACTGTTGTGTATGATTTTCTGAAGGTTTGAGTTGAATATTGTAAGTGAATTAAATAAGAGGCGTCTTGAAATTCACATCGGGTGTTGTGATTCTTTTCATATGTTTGGCCTGTGTCTTTTATTTAATCGTTTGAATTAACAAGCCTTAAAATGGTTACGGGCCGTAACAGTCTAAAATGACTGTACCCATATACAAGTCATTGGTGTTTGGTGATGAGTTTTTGGCTCAAGGTCTGTATATAAAGTCACACCAGAGGTGTTCAGCTGGGATCAGGACTTGGCTTTCTGCAGACCAGTCCAGTTCTTCCACACTGACTCAATCAATCATGTCTTTTTGAACCGTGTCTTATACACAGAGACACTGTCATGTTAGAATAGAAAAGGGTTCTGTCCAAACTGTTGCAATAAAATTAGAAGCACACAATTCCCTAGAATATCATTATATGCTTAAACATTAAGATTTGTACTCATGGAAATGACTAAAGTAGTAGACCTGTTCATTAGAAGGGGGTGCCAATACTTTTGGCAAGATAGTGTGTGTGTATATGTCCCCAAATATGTCAGATACTTAGCCTAATTAACACAGGAGGTTCGCACTCAAGTTAATCAATGCACAGCTATAAATACAGCTGACATACCTCTATTCATTTGACGGATAATCAGCAACCCTCCACCACCCCTTCTCCACTCAAGAGGTATCACTAGAGTTCTCACCACACTATGGGGGGTACTCTGGGTTCGGGCCATTCCCCAGGATAGCACGCAAACTACGCCTTACTATACTCACCAAATACGCATTACCTTACTCATGCTAAATATATGTAAGTGTGAACTCGTGATATATATATATATATATATATATATATATATATATGTGACCCTGGACCACAAAACCAGTCTTAAGTGTCAATTTTTCAAAATTGAGATTTATACCATCTTTCCATTGATGTATGGTTTGTTATGATCGGACAATATTTGTCTGAGATACAACTATTTGAAAATCTGGAATCTGAGGGTGCAAAAAAATCTAAATATTGATTATATATTTAATACTAAATATATTTTCTATTTTAAAAATATGTTTAATTGAGCTTTATTATTTATTTATTTATTTATTAACCATATGGGAATTAATTAATTAATGCACTGGCCTTGTAATCATGATCTTTTAGTCCATAGCAACACCCTAGCAACCACTCACAGAGCTTTTCCCTCTGAATACTAATATCTGATGATACTGTGTTTCAGAGATGTAAGACGACTCCGAGGAGTCTCCTGCGCCTCTCTATTATCATAAGCTGTCTGTTCTCCAGCCGAATTCATTACAGCACTCCACAAAAATATAATAATATGCTAACTATGTTGTTGGTTATGTGTCTCTGAGGGAGTCCCGGGGCCCGGCTCATGGGGACGCCTCCATCCACACTGACTTTGAAGTGGTAATTCAGTCCAGGACCTGAGGGAGAACCTCAAACTAAAATGTCTTTGACAAGCCTGACAGGTTTAGAGGTTTGTGCTGAACCTGAAGGCCGAGACACACACACACACACACACACACACACAAAGATGGACGTTTGAAGCCACAGAGAACAGCACTATTTCTGATCGTCTGGATAATTTCAGCCCAAAGCGAATGAATATCCAGCATGTGTTTCACCCTAAAATCAATAGAATAAGAAATTTTTCTCAAAGAAAATGAACGCATAAGAGTACTAAAAATGAATGATGCAATGATTTTAATGAGAAAAATTAAGCAAATACTAACAGGTTTTTTGTTTTTGTTTTTTGCCCTGAAATAAATATTTTTCATTGAGCTTTACTGTTTACAAAATATCTAAAAATATATTTAAAATATATTTTGGCCAGATATATATATATTTTTTTGTATATGAAGTGTATTTTATTTTATTTAGAATTTTAGTATATTTTAGTATATGAAGGTTGACACTAAATATATTTTCTATTTAATTTTTTATTATTATTATTGAAATTCACACATTACACAGACAACATATACTTAAAGAACATTTAAATATATATTTTGTCCAGAAAGAAATATATTTTTTAACCCCTGAAATTAATTTAGAATTCTGACCAATATATTTTGGCCCCAATTTGTTTACTTTTTTGAGAAATAACGCATTTTTAGAACCATAAGAACCCTAAAAATTTATGCTGCAGTTATTTAATTGAGTAAGAAAAAAAAAAAAAAATGTATTAATTATTATATTCCTAAATATGTTTTCCATGCAATTTGTTTTCTTTTGATTTTGTTTGAATTTTGACTTGCTCTTGACAGTTCTGCATGAGATTCACTCGTGGAGAGGCGCTGCTGTATCTCTGTTTAGCACATGACGACATCAAGCACTGAATTACTGCGAGAGAGCAACAGTTTCTCATCTCAGAGATGTTTAAGAGAACGTGCGATTATCGTCTAGACGCTGGCGTAGAAATGAAATCAAGAACAAGATCATGCAGCCGCTGAGAAAATCTAGGAGTGTTTAAGAGACGCTTGTGAAAGAGATTCAGGTTTCTGAATCTGCATTGTTTTCTCTTCAGTAACGTCACTTTACTTCATCATGCTTCGTCTTTTTTTTTCACAATGAATGCATGCCTGTAAAAAGTTAAAATTTAATTTTTCTTTAAAAAAAAAATTAATATATATATACATTTATGTATTTTCTCAAAAGTGGTGTCTGTCATGAAAATGTCTCAAACATAAATAGATAAGTAAATATATTTTGATAACTTTGATCATTTAATCTAATTTTTATATATTTTGTTCTATATCAAATGTATACATTTAACATGAAAATATTAATAATCTTTTCTTAATATTTTCAAATTTATAATATATAATTAGTTTTTTATCAAACCTTTAACATGTATTAAATATGTAAGTATATAATTAAATGTATATAATTTTATATTTGAAAATATATATAATTAAATATATTTATGGTTCTTTATTTTCTGGGATGTGCAATGTTTGTCATGAAATTGTCTCGATGAAAAAAATAAAATTCTTAATGGTTCTAAAAATAGTTGTTTTTTCCTTCAAGAAAAAAATAATTCCAACATACTTTCTTGTGATTTTGGGTGCATGTCAGGAAACCTGTCAAAAACTCAAATCACTGATATACTGATAATGAAAGCGTTGAGAATCATCTCTGGTGTCGTTGTGAATCTTTCCAATCTCTCTTCTGTCAGACGGGATGTTTGTTGTCATCAACTTTACTATACCTTGTGACTGACTTTCTCACACACAAACACACACGCACACACACACACGCACACACACACACACACACACACACGCGCACGCAGCCATGGCCTCGTTCTGTCAGCCTCCCAAGGCTGCTGCTGATTGGGTGTTGTAAGGGGAGTCCTGGGACTCTTCATCTCCTGAAGCTCCAGACACATCCGGATACGAATGTAAAACTCTGCAGCCTGAGACCGAAGAGAACGAGAGACCACTCCAGCACTGCACTGTGTTCAATATATACAGCAGCTCGGGGCTAGTTGTCACATGGGGAAGTTGTCAGGTCTATATCTTTATAAATTTGCAGTTAAAAGTCCCGTTACAACACAAATAGCACTGCCTTTATATATGAATGTTCATTTATTTATTTATTTGAGAATTCTGTCCAGAAAAGTTACATATACATAGTTATACGTATATATGTATATAGTTAAAGTTATAGATATAAATAACACACATGCATATGCATACATACAATAAAAGCACACTAACACACACTAAACATACTGAGAACAGTTCAATTATATAGTTCACAGACCTTCATTATATAGTATTAATCAATGTCAGTTTGGGGACAATTATCACCTTTAAGAGGTTTTAATTTTATAAAATTGATTCATTTCAATTTATGTTGGCCAAAAGATGTTTATGTTACCATTTACATAAAAATGTTACTTTTCCCAAAAAAACAAAACAAACATAAAATATCCCATAATAGCAGGTTTTATTCATAGCTTAGAAAGAGAGAAATCAGATGCTAAAATGTATATTTCTCAATAAGGGTATTTATATTTCCTCATATATTTTGGGGCATTTTTAAATATATTTTCAGTGTTAATATATTTGCATTGTCCAAAAAAAAATTTAAGATTCATCCCAAATGTACTTTAAGATTACAAGTCAGTATGTGAAGGGTTAAATGTTATTTTTTTTTTTAAAATCATGCTTATTTATTAGCATGTACTATACATGCATTTTGGACAGATTTTTAAAATACATTTTAATTAAATTTCTTTTAATTTATTTTCTATATATATATATATATATATATATACACATATACACACAGTGGTGTGAAAAAGTGTTGGCCCCCTTCCTGATTTTTTATTTTTTTTGCATGTTTGTCACACTTTAATGTTTCAGATCATCAAACAAATTTAAATATTAATCAAAGATAACACAAGTAAACACAACATGCAGTTTTTGAATTAAGTTTTTTTTATTATGAAGGGAAAACAAAATCCAAACCCACATGGCCCTGTGTGAAAAAGTGCTTGCCCTCTAAACCTAATAACTAGTTGGGCCACCCTTAGCAGCAACAACTGCAATCAAGCGTTTGCGATAACTTGCAATGAGTCTGTTACAGCGCTGTGGAGGAATTTTGGCCCACTCATCTTGGCAGAATTGTTGTAATTCAGCCACATTGGAGGGTTTTCCAGCATGAACCGCCTTTTTAAGGTCATGCCACAGCATCTCAATAGGACTCAGGTCAGGACTTTGACTAGGCCACTCCAAACTCTTCATTTTGTTTTTCTTCAGCCATTCAGAGGTGGATTTGCTGGTGTGTTTTGGATCATTGTCCTGCTGCAGAACCCAAGTTCGCTTCAGCTTGAGGTCACGAACAGATGGCCGGACATTGTCCTTCAGGATGTTTTGGTAGACAGCTGAATTCATGGTTCATTTATCACAGTAAGTCTTCCAGGTCCTGAAGCAGCAAAACAGCCCCAGACCATCACACTACCACCACCATATTTTACTGTTGGTATGATGTTCTTTCTCTGAAATGCTGTGTTACTTTTACACCAGATGTAATGGGACACACACCTTCCAAAAAGTTCAACTTTTGTCTCGTCAGTCCACAGAGTATTTTCCCAAAAGTCTTGGGGATCATCAAGATGTTTTCTGGCAAAACTGAAACAAGCCTTTATGTTCTTTTTGCTCAGCAGCGGTTTTCGTCTTGGAAATCTGCCATGCAGGCCATTTTTGCCCAGTCTCTTTCTTATGGTGGAGCCATGAACACTGACCTTAACTGAGGCAAGTGAGGCCTGCAGTTCTTTAGATGTTGTTGTGGGGTCTTTTGTGACCTCTTGGATGAGTCGTCGCTGCGCTCTTGGGATAATTTTGGTCGGCCGGCCACTCCTGGGAAGGTTCACCACTGTTACATGTTTTCTCCATTTGTGGATAATGGCTCTCACTGTGGTTCGCTGGAGTCCCAAAGCTTTAGAAAGGGCTTTATAACCTTTTCCAGACTGATAGATCTCAATTACTTTCTCATTTGTTCCTGAATTTCTTTGGATCTCAACATGATGTCTAGGTTTTGAGGATCTTTTGGTCTACTTCACTTTGTCAGGCAGGTCCTATTTAAGTGATTTGTTGATTATGAACAGGTGTGGCAGTAATCAGGCCTGGGTGTGGCTAGAGAAACTGAACTCAGGTGTGATAAACCACAGGTATGTTTTAACGGGGGGGACACTTTTTCACACAGGGCCATGTGGGTTTGGATTTTGCTTTCCCTTCATAAAAAAAACCCTTCATTTAAAAACTGCATGTTGTGTTTACTTGTGTTATCTTTGATTTAATATTTAAATTTGTTTGATGATCTGAAACATTAAAGTGTGACAAACATGCAAAAAAATGAAAAATCAGAAAGGGGGCCAGCACTTTTTCACACCACTGTATATAAATTATTATTATTATTATTATCTTACGTTTGAAGAAGTTTTAATTGCCTGACCCTTGAAGTACATTTTATAATATATTTCAGCATTTGAAGAGTTAAATGTAATTTATTTTATTTAATAATATATAATAACATATATTATATTATACTAAGTTGAGATGTGCTGTTTATTTAGCATATATTCCACTTTTATTTATTTTTTGCCATAATGAAACAGATCAGTCACAATCACTTTTTTCACGGCTCAGAAGAGTGCTGATACAGATATCGTGACAACTTACCCCATATAGTCAGCAAGCCCCTCCGTGGTGTTCAACATGTCTTGAACAGCTTAATATTTCCCTGGAAAGTAATGATGGAGATATTAGCAGTTTTGTATGTTAAACTTTTGTCAAAACAGAATAATAACTAGCCCCGGTCGCTCTTATTAGACATTCAGACAGTATCCATATACTCTATACACAGAATATAAATACATAACAAAACATTTCTGATGTTTCAATTACATGATACAAAAGTGGAATCGGGACATTCCTAACAGTGCTACACAGTAACATGAGCGACTCTGAATGTTACAGTAATGCGTGAATGTGACTTTAGTAACATTTGTGCTTGAGAAACAGACGCTGCTCCTAATGAAGACTGTCTTTTGTTTCTGTTTATCTGTTTTTGTCGGCTCTGAATGAGCAAAGGTGAAGCGTGAGCTTAATGAAGCCTGATGAAGGTTTGATGCTCAGTGCTTATGAATCATTGAAAGCTTTTAGTCCATCATCAGGACTGTCCCATAACACTGAGGATCTGTGGGTGCAAATGCACCTGACAACCTCCAATCACACACATTTCACCGAACAAACATCTCCCAACGACTGAGGCGGCAAAAACATGTTTTCAGCCTGACCTTGAGCAACAGAGATAATCAGAGTCAGACTAAACACAGTCCTGTCCTGCTCTATAATGACAAACACACAGACTTCATCACAGCATACACATGTACATCAACGTATAACACATAATGATGAATGATTTCCTGAGAATCATTGCAGTTTGAGATGATTGAGAAAAACCAGCTATCGTCTCAAAATGGTGAAAGTCTCAATATGAACTATTTCTCATCAAATGATCAGAGCTTCATTTTTAATTTGCCTGGCAGCTGTCATAACTGACATAACCAAAATATATATGTATAATATGTACTAAATAACAGGACGGCTTATTTTTCACATAAAAAAAACACATTTAGCCCTTCAAATGCCAGAATATATTATAGAATTTACATTGGAGAATATAAATATATTTACATTACATTTATATATATAATATATATATATATTTTTTCTGTCCAACATACATGCATAATATATGCTAAATAAAAAGCATGGTTTAAGTAATTCTATTTAACCTTTCACATGTTGAACTATATTATAAAATGTACTTCAAGGAGCAAGAAAATGTACATTTCCAATCTTTGAATTCATTTTAGGTGTCTTAAAATATATTTTAGAAAATAAAAAGATATTTACTTGAAAATGTATATTTTCTGAAAAAAAAAAAAAAAAAACGGTTCAAGAAATTACATAAATTATGTTTAACCCTTCAAATGTTGAAATATGTTATAAAATATACTTCAAGGGGCAAGAAAATAAATTCCAAAAATATATTTACATTAAAATGTATTTAACCTATAAATATATTTTATTAGCTGTATCTATATTTTGTTCACTGAACTATGGAAGAGAAACATCTGAGCAGCATTTTCCTCGGGGGGACTAAAAACAGAAGTAAAGTGGGATAAAAGTGAAAGTGATCTTCCTGAACACACAGTTTAAAGAGTTTAATGATGGACGAGAGTGAGGTGCTTTGCTGCTTGTGGATGTTGATTTCAGACGGCAGTATTTATTGCAAAACCGCAGAAAAACAGACATTCCTGCTGCGCTCGGCATATCTGTACTTCTGTTGTGAAATCTGGCAAAACACTGACGGGAATAAAAAACTGCCCAGAGCTCAAAAACTGAGGTTAGAGAGAGAGAGAAAGAGAGAGAGAGAGTGTAAAAATCTGTACTTTTAATACTTTCATTCAGCAAGGACACATTTAACTGATCAAAAGTGACAGTAAAGACATTTCTAATGTTACAAAAGATTTCTATTTTAAATAAATGCTTTTCGTTTGAACTTTCTATTCATCTGTGAATCCTAAAAACTAAAATGTATAACAGTTTCCACAAAAATATTGTGCTGTTTTAAACATTGATAATAATCAGAAATGTTTCTTGAGCAGTAAATCAGTATATTATTATGATTTCTGAAGATCATGTGACACTGAAATACAGCTGCGCATCACAGAAATAAATTACAGTTCAACAGATATTCACATAGAAAACATTTTATATAGTACAAAATATTTCAAAATTTTTACTGTATTTTTGATCAAATAAATGCAGGCTTGGTGAGCAGAAGAGACTCTTTCAAAAACATTAAAAATCTTACCGACCCCAAACCTGAATGGTAGTATATATTTAAATGATCTACAAAGATAATAATATAGTTTAATTAAATTTTTTTTATTAAGTAAAATATTATTGCTCAAATGTTGCTCTTATGTCTTACGAGTCTCGATGCAGTTCTCATTTGTTTCTCAGTGTAATCTTTGTCAAGTAGGAGAGAGAAAAAAAACAGACAAATAAGTCAATAGTTGTCATACGGTAAGAGTACATGAATAACATCTCACATCACTTCTGAAAATGGGAATAAATTAAACTAAAACTAAACAGTGGAACAGCATTTAGTGAGGAAATGTGCTGAATTGTTATAAAATAAATACCTAAATGCATACAGAATTGCATAAATATATAATGCATAAAAACAAATATAAACACAAACACGTCAGTAAATAAATGCATGAATAAATAAATAATGCATAAAAGCATCAAAAACAAACAAACAAATGTATTAATATATTAATATTAATTAAATAATCAATTCATTCATTAATATAATCTTTTGTCACTGGGGTAATACCTGGACGTGAATATGTTTTTGTCATGTTCTCCTATAGGCTTGTGATATATATTTGTATGTCACACTTACAACTTAATAAAAGCACATCATGTTCCCTCAACAACAATAAATATCTGACAAAAGAATATTTACAGTCATCTTAAATGAAAAGCATCAGCTATAACGCATGAACGCCGAGACCCGGGTCAAAACACTCCAACACTCGCTCGTATTTCTCCCTGTTGAGCTCAGTGTTAACCTTGACATGCCTGAGCGCTCTGAGTGTGTGTGTGTGTGTGTGTGTGTGTGTGTGCTCATCCCCCTCCAGCAGGCCTTGTCTGGGTCCTTGAGAGTGTTGAATCATGGGAGAGGAGCTTTTCTCCTCTGAGACCCTGACAGATAAGAAACACTGGATCCGTCAGGAACGCTGCGTCCCAAACCTCTGCAGATAGCGACCATCTGCGGGACAAACGCAGCCCTGCCAACCAATGCCAGCCCTCACACGCCTCACAATGCCTTGTTTTTGTGCCGAGCTGAAGATTACAGGAGCCGGATGAGGAGGAGGAGGAGGAGAGGAGGGCCGAGACTCAGTTACTGTGTCTTCCTCAAACATCTTCAAGGTCTCGCCTGAGGAATAAAATCCCAGAGGAAGAGTTTTCTGGAGGAGACGCTCCTGCTGCGGCGGCGGGTAAGACATGCTTCATTTCAGCCTCAATATGGGCAGCTTCCTTCACTTTCTGATGATTAGAACAGGGTTTGATTGTGCATGCGTTTAGTTTGACCATTGCAGAAAACTTTGTGAACGAGGGAAGCGTATGCACAACTATTTTATAATGCTTTAGCAATATAAAGCCTTTTTACCGCAGTATTAATAAAATAAACAGTTAAATGGTTGGATTACAACAAGATTAACTAGCAAAAGCTTGTTATATGGTGATTTTTAAATTAAATTAAATTTCAAAAGTTTGTTGCTCATGAGTTTATTAAACAAAAAACAAACAAACAAAAAAATAGGTCATTCATTGGCATTAACGGTTCCTTTTCTATTGCACAAAAATTTCACTTTAATAAAATAAATTAAACAATATTACTAATAATATAATTATTCTTAGTCAAACGTTTGTTGCTAGTTTATTTTTTAATTATTTACTATACTCAAAAAAATAAAGGTTATTTAAAATAAAAATATAAAAAAAATAGTCTAATGTTTGTTGTTCATGAGTTTACTACAGTACAAAAACAATTCATTAATATAATTATCATTAGTCAAAAGTTTGTTGCTAGTTTATTTAAAAAATATTTAATATTTTTATTTATTTAAAAATAAAGGTTATTTAAAATAAAATAAAATAGTCAAAAGTTTGTTGTTCATGAGTTTGCTATTATTTACAACTATAAAATAAAATAAAATTTAAAAATTTTATAAAATAGTAATTTTAGTGAGATAATGTTCTTTAAGTTTTTAAAATGTTTTGCACAATAAGAAAAATTGTTGTTTTAAGAATTGATCGCTGAAGCGTTCTTTTGGGAACCAGAAACTGTTCTTGTATATCATTGTTGCACTGTATGTTTTTCTCATGCTGAGCGCTGTAATGATGTTTTACTAATGTGTTTCTCACTGTCTCTCTCGTCAGAGGTCTCCCGTCCGGCCGATTCCACTCGCTGTTCCTTTTTCCTATGCATATACCTCTTTGAGATGTAGCTTTAAAGAGGCATAGGGCATGGGAAAATGGGGCGGCAGAGGTTTGCCACCTGCCATCGGCGTTCAGCGCACCACAGGATCATTAAAATTAATGATGCTGACATCCACTGAAAATGTGTTTAATCTTCGGTTTTAGATGCAAAATAAAAGTCAATGTGAGTTCCTCTGGTGTGTTTAATTGAATAAAGTGGGTTGGAAGAATCCTCAAATGTGTTTGGCCTTCATTTTCTGTGCCTGACTTCTTTTGACATAATGTCTAAATGAATAGATCCCTTTTCTGCTCTCAGATCTATCAAAATGCATTACATTAAATCATAATAAACACATATAACATTTTTAAAACTTGCACCACATAAGACTGGTTTATGTGCATATATGTATAAATGCATTACTAATATATAGAGCCTCATATGTTGACCAACATGGTAAAAATGCTAATTCAGATAAATATCAATAAGTAAAAGCTGATGTAATAAGTTTATTTAAAATAAATAAAATTAAATAAATTATCCCATTACCACATCATTGCATCATCATTTAATTGAATAAAGTGGTTTGTTATATGATTACGGTCTTCTTTTGACATAATGTCTAAATAAAAAGATACTTTTTTCTTGCTCTCAGATTTGTAAAAATAATAATAATAAAGAATCATGCATAAAAATAATGCAAAACTCAAGAAATGTGATAAAATTATAAATACATACATACAATACATTTTAAAAAACTTGATACACCACAAGGTTTAGTTTGCACTTTTAATATACTCATTTCATATAAATAATACATTTACATTATATTTTTATTTATTAAATTATACAATTAATATATAATAATGTTACTACATTATTACATTGTTAATACATTATTAAAAAGACACACAGTTAAATGACATTTGAGTCAAAGGTTGGAATTTGTGTTAATTTTTTATATATTTAATAGTATTTATTGCCCTCTTAAAAATAAAGGTTCTTTGTTTATACGTTTATGATTTATATATATTGTTTATATATTGGTCAACATGGTGTAAAATTGGTCAAATACAAATTCAAACAAAAATCAACAAGCTTATGTTTATAATTTATACATAAAATAAAGCCTTTTAACACAGTATTAAAAAGGTCTATATGTCATTAAATATTTGCCCCATAATTGTGGATCCTGATAAATCTCTATAAACACAAATGAGCTTCAGATGTTTAGGTCGTTCAGTCTCTCTTTCGGTCTAAATTAAGTACTCTGGAGCTTTTCATGCAGTCAACTAGAAAATCCGTCTGTCTAACAGAGTAAAGAGATGATGAATGGAGAGCTCACACAGGTATCATGGGAACGGGCCGAGGAAATCATTACATCAAATCAAAGACAGCAAGAGCCCACTCACAGATGCTCGTTACAGACGCTGCGTGAGACGAGATGAGCGTTACTGCAGGCCTCAGAGAAAACGCCTGACCATCAGAACCACAGCCTGACCACAAAACACAGCCACAATCTGCTATTCTGAAGAAAAAATAATTCGGGCTGTATTTTCAGTGATATATCAGTTTTCAAAACACAAACTCTCTCATATCTTGGTCAACATGGTCAAAATTATGTTATATATTTATGATGTATAAATAACAACAACATATAGCATAACATAACAAACCATAACATAACAGTAAATCAACAGTTTGTTGCTCATGAGTTTACTATTATTTACTACACTCTAAATAACAAACAAACTAAATAAAATGTTTTTTTTATTCACCATTCCATTGCACAAAATTTTCTGTTGAAAAACTAAATTAAATATAAATAGGTAAAAGCTGATGTAATATGTTTGTTTAAAATAAAATATAATACCACAGCCATATCACCCTGCAGCCCAAGACTGGTTGCCCACTGAAGCTAAGCAGGGTTGAGCTGGTCAGTACCTGGATGGGAGACCTCCGGTGAAAACTAGGTTGCTGTTGGGAGAGGTGTTAGTGAGACCAGCAGGGGGTGCTCATCCTGTGGTCTGTGTGGGTCCTAACGCCCCGGTATAGTGACGGGGACACTATACTGTCAAAAAGCACCATCTTTCCGATGAGACGTTAAACCGAGGTCCTGACTCTCTGTGGTCATTAAAAATCCCATGGCACTTCTCGTAAAGAGTAGGGGTGTAACCCCGGTGTCCTGGCCAAATTCCCTCCACTGGCCCTTACCAATCATGGCCTCCTAATAATCCCCATCCACTTGATTGGCTCTAACACTCTCTCCTCTCCACCTGTAGCTGGTGTGTGGTGAGCGTAGTACTGTGACTCCAGGTGGATGCTGCACACACTTTTCTTTTTCTTTAATTTAGAATGAAACCAAGTAGCGTCGAAAGAGATGCGTTTAGTGAAAGTGACATACGGCCAAGTATGGTGACCCATACTCGGAATTGGTGCTCTGCATTTAACCCATCCAACGTGCGCACACACAGCAGTGAACACACACACACAGCAGTGAACACACACACACACCGTGAACACACACCCGGAGCAGTGGGCAGCCATTTATGCTGCAGCGCCCGGGGAGCAGTTGGGGGTTCGGTGTCTTGCTCAAGGGCACCTCAGTCGTGGTATTGAGGATGGAGAGAGCACTGGACATTCACTCCCCCCACCTACAATCCCTGCCGGCCCGAGACTCGAACCCGCAACCTTTGGATTACAAGTCCGACCCTCTAACCATCAGGCCACGACTTCCCAACAGTATTAAAAAGCTCTATACAGCATTAAATGTTTTTCCCATAATTTGTGGATCCTGACAAATTGCTACAAACACAAATGACATATCACCCAGCATTTGTAAAGCTGTTTTTGCTTTCATGCAGTGCACAGATTCTAAACATGCATAATGGCATGACAGTGTAGCAACACCATCAACACCTGCTCATTCATCACAACACCACTGAATAATTAAAGAATCATCCAGATGAACTGTGAAAGAGCACTAGATCTGTTCAGATCCTCATATAGACTGAGGCTGAGCTGATAATCACACAGAAATGAAGCTGATGTTTATATTCATACAGTAGGAGAGCACTGCCTCCCTGTGGACATACACACACACACATCTACAGAAACTATGACTGAGACTGTGTGTGCGTGTGCGTGTGTGAGAGAGAGAGAGAGAGAGAGAGAGAGAGAGAGTGAGTATGTGTGTGTGTGTGAAACACTTTCATTAAAAGTGTTTTATATTTTAAAAACACTTTTAGTGAAAGAGTTCCATCATGCATCAGATCTGTTACTGCCTTCATTTTAAAAACTTTACAAGTTTCCTTGTCAAGATGGTAATATAAGGATTGAAAGTATAAAATAATATTTGTTTTTCTTACCTTTATCATCTGAGCTGGTGAAGATGAATTTCCAGACCTTGAAGTCCTCAAGTGTAGGGTTAAACACATCTGCCTGAAAACAAACAAACAAATACACACTACTACTACTGCTGCTAATAATAATAATAATAATAATAATAGATTATTATTATTATTATTATTATTAGCTTTAGAAAAGTTTACTAGCAACAATCATTCTATATTTTCAGATTTTTAAATAGTTGAATGGTGGAGGAGGAGTACGGAGAGGAAGAGGTTCTCGAACATCTTTCTGCCTGCATACTCTCGTTTCTAAACCCTATACAGGAGTTATTTTCGGCAGGGCGGAGGAGAGTATATGACTGAGAAGCTCACATCCGTGTTCACCTCCTCCAGGCCGTGGAAGAAGCCTGTCTGTGTGCCAGAGTTTGGTTTTGAATTGATCTCATCAGTGTGTAAGACTGTTGTAGTGTGTGTGTTTTTGAGGGTTTGAGGGAGCAAAGTTTTTTCAGCAAGACCGAGCTGTTTTGAGTGGAGAGCTTCATTTTGACCTGAATATAGGAAGTTTGGGGAATTGAGCTGGAAGTTATGGATTAGTATTTTGAGTTTAGCAAAAAAGAGGCATAATTTCAAGAAACGTGTTTAAACAATCGAGAAAAACTGTAATATTATGCAAAGGTGTGCTTTTGAGATGTGTTTGTGATCTTTTGAACGCAGTGCTTCATTTTGCAAGAGATGTGAGGCATTTTGCATTTTGTTTGTGCAATTCTTGGATTTGTTTGTAAAGTTTTGAAAAAAAAGCGGTAAAGTTTTTAGAAAGTGTGTAAGCAAAAAAAAAAAAAAAAAAACTGTAAATGAAGGAATAAAGCCTGTGCAAATGGATACATTTGTTGTGCCTTTTGTTGTGTTAATCGTGAAAAGTTTGGGGCATTGAGTTAGAAGTTATGGATTTGTGTTTTGAAGCATAAAAAGAGGCATAATTTCAAGAAATGCGTTTAAGCAATCGAGAAAAACTGTAAATCTACACCTTTCAAAACATATCCCATCACATACTGTAATAAAGGGTTGATAATGATAATAATAATAATAATAATAATAATTAAAACAAACAAACAAAATTATGCAATATTATGTATGCTAGCCAATACAGGAATGAGATGGAAAAAATTAATTTTAAACAATAATAAAAAAAAATAAAGTCATTGAGTTTATGGAAATATATATATTTTTTTACATTTTAACATTTTTAAAATACTTAAACCTTCAAAACACTTGAAACTACATCATGTATTGGTCGACATGGAGTAAGATGGCAAAAATGCAAATATCATCATGTTTATGATATAAAATAAATGATTCAGATAAAAATAATGAAATTACATTAAATGATTAAAATGAACTTATAATGAATAAGTGAGCATACGTACAGTGTTTGACAGTGTGTGTGTGTGTGTGTTTGAGGTCTGACTCACATTCAGCTGCTTTTCTGGATCAGGACAGACTTCATGGGGCCTGTGCTGCAGGTGTGAACTTCTCCATTCATCTCCACGGGGGTCAAAGGATCTCCATCATCTGCTCCTTACAGGTGCTTTGATGTTCTGTGAAGGTGCTGATGACCCGGAGTGAATCTACACACCAGGCCAGACCACACCAGGCCAGAGCAGACCCCACCAGGCCAGACCACACCACACCAGACCAGACCAGACCAGGCCAGACCAGACCCCACCAGGCAAGACTAGACCAGACCCCACCAGACCAGAACAGACCCCACCAGGCCAGACCACACCACACCAGACCAGACCCCACCAGGCCAGACCAGACCAGACCACACCAGACCAGACCAGACCCCACCAGACCAGACCACACCAGGCCAGACCAGATCAGACCACACCAGACCACACCAGACCCCACCAGACTAGACTAGACCAGACCAGACCCCACGTACAGACTGAGGATCTGAGAATCAAAAACAAGAACACTGTCATTTTCTGGCCACTGTATACCATGATATTAGACCGGGCAGGAATCAGAACACAGGAAATCTAACCAGGAAAACTATGAACAGAGAACGCTTCGTAGAGTAGCAGGGCTAAACAATACTCAGCAGAAACCAAGAGAATGTCCCAAGCTTATGTAGTGTGTGTGATTGGGTGAGGGTGATTGTGAGATGGTTCTCAGGTGCAAGCGTGATCAGTGTGAACAGCTGTGTCAATGCAGTGGGTGATGGGAAATGTAGTTCAATGTAATGTGCCTCTGGTGTGGTGTATGAGTCAGTGTGGTGAACGAGTGACCTCTGGTGGCAAGTGAACGGAAGTGCATGGCCAGGATTCGTGACAATATCTATATATATATATATATATATATATATATATATATAAACGTATGGCATAGACACGACTGCTAGATAAAAGGCTAAGAGGCTTGATTCAAAGCATTTTTTATTTTATGCGATTTTTCAGATTTTGCGTAAAGACAATATTTATTTATGTATATACATATACAATTTGTTTATAGAACTACATACAGTGCTTGCTTCTATATTTTACTTATTAAAGACCCTGTTTTAGAGGATTTTTTATAGTACATCTAGATTCTAGATTACAAATATTCGGTCATTAAAAAAATTTAAAATAAAAGAAATTAACAATGAAGAGGTTTAAAAGTAGCAGGGCGGGAACAGTATCGGTGGCAGGATTTGTCGCGCGGGAATCTGTGGCACACGTTTTTACCTAAAATAAATACATAAATAAATAACATGAATATCCACTTCAACAGAGTTTACATTGTGAATCTACTGAAACATACAGAGATTCATGTGTTAAGAACTATTTTAAGTAATGAATCTGATTCAGTTGCTTGCAAATCTCCACATATAGATCACAATAACAAATATACGTATATATATATATATATAAATAAGCAAAATATATATATTTTATATTTTATTTTAGTGACTTGTCTTTATTTATTTATGTATTTATTTATTTACTGAATACTTAATGAATTCAGAAACCAAAATACTAATCTGAAGAACCTATAATGCAACGTAAATAAATACATGAATAAATAAAGTATTATTTTAATAATAAAGTATTTAATTAACTATTTATTTATGTTGCATTATATGTTCATTATAAATAAATAAATGACTAAAACAAATAAATAAATAAAGTATATATTTACATTATAAAGTATTTAATTAATTATTTATCTGTGTTGCATTATAGGTTCATTATAAATACATAAATAAATAATGCATTATATGTTCTGCATAGACAATACTAATGTATTTATTCGAATATTTATTTAGCTATATAAAGATATTTTTAGTAATAGCACAGATGTGACAAAAGCAAGCGACTCTTTTACTCTTTATTAATATAAGTTGAAGAAACACAATCTGTGTGATGTCATACACACCTGTGTTTCAGACAGCTGCAGCTTCTCCGCTGTTCTGCGTCTTTGGGTCTCGAGGTACTTGTGTTTGCTGAAGGAGCCGATTCTCCTTCATCATCATCATCATCAGAGGCCGAGGTGTAGCCACAGCTGTCTGATGCGAGAGAGACAACCTCCAGATCCAGAAAAACATTGAATACCACAGCGAGAAGGTCATACTTGTAGGAGAAGACGGGGCCTTGGGTTCTCCTTCTCCAAGCATTTCTGAAGATGCTTGAGGAGCATCACTGCAGGCATCAGGAGCGCGCGGGATTAATTTGACGCTTGTCTCCTGCTCCAAATCTTGAGCATGGAAGCTCTGGGACAACCACTCCAAGGAGAACTTCTTGAACATGGTGTTTACTAGTAATTAGATCTTCTGTAGCTCCTCTGGTCAGTGTCCTGACTTTATGGGGAGCTTCTCTGCTCATCTGCATGAGTAAAGCGTCTCTCGGCGGAATTATAACTCTGTAATTGAAGTTAATAGATGTTGCAATGGGCTTGTTCACACGTTCGGTGTACTTGTGCTATCCAGGCGCCAGCGAGTCTGAGCACCTCAAGCACCTGAGAATTAACAGATATTAATTAAATATCAATGCACTGATACAATCAATTGACGGAGAGCAACATCATGCACTCATCCATCAGCAGATAATGTGCATTTGAAAGAGAGTCGGATTAACTCTTGATCTCCATTATGCGCGAGTCTTTCCACGTGTCCATTCAGCACGCTTGTTTATTACAGCAAACGCATCTTCGCATCTTCTGTGTTTGAGCAGCAGCTGCCGGCTACAGGAGTCTCTGCTGTCATTGAAGGCTACATGAAAGCGTTTGTTGTCTGATGCCAAACACTGGAATGCGTCTCTGGCGCCTCACAAACTCCCGAGAGATGCTGAATTATAAAGCTACCTGGGGATAGTTGCATGTATTTTAAGAATATAGATGGAGAAATATTAAACTAATGTGAGAAGATGAAGATAAAAATTAGATATTAGATAAAATGAAATTTAAAACCAATGAGATCAATTCCATCCACATGTTCGATTTTATTAAAAACACATTCTTATGTTGTTCCACAAAACCTGTTACTTATTAATACAGCTACTGATGAATTCAGACACTGTCTAAAATACCCACTTGAAGAATCTAGAATCCAACATAAAGAAAACAAATCCACAAACAAGATATGCATCCGAGGAAACTATAGCGCAACATCAAGATACATAAAGATTTTTAGGTTATTATTTTAATGACGGCATGTACAGTAAATTAACTAATCTCTCTATGAAACATAATGATCGATTTTACAGAATGATCATGAGTTATTAAACTCCATTGGCCTTCAGTAACTAGTTTCAGGGGTTGATATTAGAGGGTGATCTGTCACATCACCACTGTATGAAACAACACACACGCACACACACACACACGCGCGCGCGCACACACACACACAACCCAGACATGCTGGAGCCAGTCTGTTGGGATTCTGTGAAGAGTGTAAACTCATCAATGGGCGACTTAATTAGGACTAATTGTTGGCCATGATCTGCTCGTTAGGTGTCGTTTGAAGTGCAGGGAGTTGCGCGCAGATGAAAGCGCAGTGTGAGACCGTGGCGCAGCGGCTCCCGCGGATCAATGTGCTGCCGGGTTTGTTTAGGGGTTCTTTGGCGCCTACATTTGATTTAAATACATCTCACTCGTATTATTTTAGGTTCATATGCCAACCTCTTTCTCCATGTGCGCATAAATGGCATGTTAAATGCTTAATGAAAAATAACCATATTGTTCTTTGGGTATAAAAAATGTTGATGTTGCATTATATTTTTATGGGACAGCTCTAACTCACATATTTAACTAGCTTCAGGATGCTTTTATACACTTTTCAACCGTGTATAGCCACTAATAACAACAGGAATCTATTGCTTTTCACTCGATTTCAAACCTGAACTGGGTTTAAAAATATAGTTTTTGTTTACATTGTGGGTCTAAACAAAACAGCCACGAGAAATCATTACGCGATGAACTAAGTAAATGAATAAAATGTATTTATTTACTGATGATTTAATAAATGCAGCATAAATGCAAAGATTTATATATTTGTATGTTGATGTAATACATAATTGTCAGATCACAAATGGGCAGAGAAATGTCATTTTATTGATGACCTTTGGTTGCAGATGCTCAATAATTCACTTTAACTTCTATAAAGTGTGTGAAATGATCCAAGAAAACACTGAATTCCTGAATCAAGTCACTCAGTTTAGTGCATGTCACAATATCTGTTAACTTGAAAGGAAACTGATTAAGATTAAATGCATTTGAAAAACAAATATTTCAGATCGATTCACTTCTGAAACCAATCTAATCAAATGTTAACTTTAAGCCTGTAAAGTTACAGATAAATCACCAGTGACGCAAACTTAAGCATAAAACATACTTTATTTCTTATAATAAATAAACTCTTTTAATTAAACACTTTTTTTTCTTTAACAAAAAAACATAACTGTACAGATATTGCACACAGAATGTGATGTAAGTGTTTTAAAGGCACGAGTCTCTGGATGTGTCAGTGTTCAGTAGTAATGCTGGCTCTGCATCATGAGCTGGTGAGGAGGAACCAGAGGCATCATCTGCGGCATCAGCGCGCTGTGATGCGGAAACGGAAGTCGCTGTCTGTCGTAGCAGTGGTACTGAAGCGGAAGCAGCATCTGAGGCAACAGATAGTCAGCGCGCATCTCCTGGACTTCTCGCTTCAGCTTCATCCTGCGGTTCTGGAACCAAGTTCTGACCTGAAGAACAAAACGATACATTTAAAATGCGTTCTATTTTACAAAACCTTACTTTTCCAATCATTTCAAATGCGATTAAAAAAATATTTTTCGGTGTATGAGAGGAGGCTTTTTATTCTCATGAATGCATTTCGAGAAAATAATTGGCTAAATGTAAATAAAGCCCTGGAGTGAGTTTAATGCGCGCGTCTCACCTGAGTTTCTGACAGGTTGAGTTTCAGAGCTGTTTTCACTCTCTCTCCCGCGTCCAAGTATTTGTGTCTGCTGAAGATTTTCTCCAGTTTGTCGATCTGTTCCGGAGTGAATTTGGTTCTGATTCTTCGCGTCTCGATGGATGCGCATTCAGACGCGGCCGCTTCGCTCTCATAACCAGACGAATAGCCGCTGTTTTCTGAAACTGAACATGAAATATGACATTAAAACGCGCTCTATTTCCATTCATGTGAATAAAAACCCAAAATGCATGGAAGCACGCATACTCACAGCTTGGAGATGAGCAGCTTCTTTGCGTAACCGGAGTTGTGGCCTCCTTCTCTTTAACTGTCTCTGGTTCCTGTTCAGCGTTCATAACCTTTGGTTTCAGCTGCAAATAAATCTTATCGTATGATGTTGGAGGTCTCGGTTGAACCACACACGGTACGTGTGGCCTGTGCGTCTTTTCCTCCGGCTCCAGAACGTCTTGAGGCGGCGAATGGTGAAAGCTTTGGGCGAGCCAGTCCACAGAAAACTTCTTCACCATGATTGCGGTCTGTGTGTCTGAGGAAGTGAATCTATCCGAGTACAATCCAAGAAGCCTTCAAAAGCGGCCTGAATATATATATAGCCCCGTGCCGCATCACATTAACATATGCATGGAGGAGTTAACGCCTGATCGATTCTCAATCATTAGGCCTAATGGGTCGTTATTGAAGTCTTTACATATCCTGTGATCGTGTGAAAAAGCCTGGCGCCAGCTTGTCTGTGAGAACCTCTGGCTCATCCAGCTGTCTGCATCCTCTTCAAACACAGATGGAGTGTCGGAACAACTGGATCCGAGTGGCGCATTTATGGCGAAAACTGCAGAGTTAATATTGGGAATTTAAAGCTTAAAGCCAAGAAACTTAAAAACAACAACCTTAAATGATTAGTAAAACTTTTTAAGTATTTTACACCAATTGTCAACATAAGATAATAAATCTTTGTATTTGACTCTATATATAATGCGAAATATGTATTGATTGCTTATATCAAGGCTTCCACAAATATACAACACTTCAACATATCTGCTCCCAAATTTGACTAACTTTGCTTATATATTAGCCTCTTTTTGGGAGGTTTTCAGTCTTATTCTGAAATTAAATGATCAATCCAGCGATCAGAAAAATATATATTGTTGCCGCTTCCTAATGTTTTTTTTTAACAAGTCTGTTTATCTGTACTGTAGTATATTGTCTCCACACACACACACACACACACACACCAAGGTGTTTTGACTGTAGTTTAAATGGTGTATTAACACCTGTGGAGTCTCTGGCGCCACTGTCCATCACAGCAGCGTTTGGCTCGGTCGGCAAACATCACGATCAAAGGGATTACAGTAGCAACACAATTAACTTTGATTGACCAGCAGTTCAAATGCAAATTCACACCCGGACAAGTTTAATACTGATCCACTGACTCAATACAACTACTAGAGACAGTGAACACATCTCACTGCACCAACCTAAAGTTGTTTACTTACATTTATTGGTTTTAAATAACATTTTAATTCTGCATATGCACAAATGTGCATGTAGGGTTATGCATAGTTAATGTTGCTCATGCTATAACGTTGTAAAGCTGAATTTAACCAAACCAATAAAGCTGTATCTGGAGATCAATAAATTTAAGTAGCTAGTCTTCACTTAAATAATAAATATATATATATAAATATAACGACTCAATTCAAAAGTCTTCATGTAATTGCATGTTTATTTGAGGTTTCATGATGAAACAAAGACCGGGATTCAATAATTTTGCTGATAAATCCGAATGACATGTCAGGCGGCTTTGGCACAGAGGTCTGCAGTTAATCAGGGATTTGCTGTTATCAGACTGTATCTGAATGCCTGTGGATGAGAGACAGAGCCTTGGAAAGGATCGTTTAGCTGGACAATGATGATAACGGCATGCGGACTGTTTCCTTTATCAGTGATCTATAGTGCAGGAGCTCGAGCTCTTTGAGTCTTTATCTGGAGCGCTTTGATCCTCCGCCGCGGAACAATGAAGAGGATCCGACGCGCTTCCTCTCCTCCGCGTGACGGAGCTCAAACGCGCATTATTTCATCCGCATGTGGTATGATACGATGACATCCAAGAACAACGAGCATTGTGTGCATCTTAATGCAAATTAATCTTATTTAATTGACAGCAGATTTGCGAACACATTGATGGTTTTAAAGAAAACTTAAGCGAAAATCACCGTGCTGCTGTGTTACTGAATAAAATGAGTGCGATACTGATTTTTGTTGTATAAAAAGTTAATATCCAATTACTGACATGTCAGATGCACAGATATGTTGTTTACTGTTTAATGATGCATACTTTTTTTTGCACAATTCTATGATCGTCCAGTACACTACAGGACAAAAGTTTGGAATAATATGCATTTTTTATGCTTTTGAAAAAGTCTCTTCTGTTCACCAAGGCTCCATTTATTTGATAATCAATACAGTAAAAACAGTAAAAAAAATTGAAATGATATTACAATTTAAAATAGCTGTTTTTTATGTGAATATCTGTTAAACTGTAATATATTTCTGTGATCTGCAGCTGTATTTTCAGCATCATTCCTCCAGTCTTCAGTGTCACATGATCTTCAGAAATCATAATAATATACTGATTTAATGATCAACAAACATTTCTGATTATTATCAATGTTGAACACAGTTGTGCTGCACAATATTTTCTTTTTTTGTGGAAACCTTTACAAATTCAAAAGTTTGGGGTAAGTAAGATTTACGTAAAAAAAAAAAAAGAGAAAAATATTCATACTTTTATTTATCAGGGACACATTAAATTGATCAAAAGTGACAGTAAATACATTTATAAATTAACAAAAAAATATATTTCAAATAAATGTTCTTTTGAACTTTCTATTCATCTGTGAATCATGAAGAAATACAGAAATAAATGACATTTTAACATATTCACATAGAAAACAGTTATTTTAAACTGTAATAATATAAAATTTTTTTTTTTTTTTACTGTATTTAAAAATGATAAATTCAGCTTTGGTGAGCACTCGTCAAAACATATATAAAAAAAACCCCTAATTATTCCAAACTTTTGACCGTGTGTATTAACTGAACAATACCCAGATGACCTACTGGTTCCTCTGAGATGCCGTCTTGTGCATCTGATGGAGGCTTTACAATCACAGAAGCTGAGGAGCCATCAGATTCAAAGGCTGAAACATAAAATGATGGTTGTTAGTCCATCACAGGTCAAAGGTGAAGATGGTGAATGTCTGGAAATGTATTCTGCACACCTGAAAATTTTTCACTCAATACAATGCAATTTATTAGCTCTCAACCTGATTAATGGGCTATTAACACCTATATAACTACATTCATAATCCTACAGTTTAAAACTTGTAAATTAATTGGTTCAATTCAAGTCTTAAGTATTATTTATATACTGCAACCTGAAAACCAAACATGAATTTCTTTCTTGTGTTGAACACAAAAGAAGATATCTTGAAGAATGCTGGTAAACAAACACTTTCTGGTCCCCACTGACGGTCATAGTATTATTTTTTCCATACTATGGAAATCAATGGGGACCAGCAGCTGTTTGGTAACCAACATTCTTCAAGATATATTATTTTGCGTTCAACACAAGAGACAAACTCACAGGTTTGGAACAACTTGTTTTTGGGTGAACTATCCCTTTAAGTTAAGAAGAACATTATTGGCAATGCATCTAGAGGACATTTTCAGTTTCTACAGTGTGACCAGTGAGTTTAATTTAATTCTAATGCAAAAGATGCGCAACTGAACTTTAAAAAGTTAAATAAAAGTGTCCCAAAGAAAGTGCACCAAAATGGAGAAATCCAAATACAATGAGTTAATATTGAAATGTATGCAAAAGTATGTCACGATTTTTTTTAAGAATCGGTGTAGAAATATACTGCATTTACTCTATTACTAAAAGTATATTTTCTCTATTCTCTGGAGAAGCTAATAATGCATTATTTCAAGCTTTTCGATCTCAAACAGTTGAATCTTATCTAAAATGCATTAATATAATTAATTATCAATAAATCTATAAATATCCATACTGCATTATTTGGTTGTGTAGCTGTCAAAAACTTAAACACATATCTTAACACTTATAAATCTTTGTTCTTTGAAGAAAATCATCCATCAAACCGAAACTGGATAAGGCTGCTTGAAGAAGAACGCAACACTGAAGTTAAAGATGAGAAAACACCTCCACATCCTAAAATGAGGAAAATCACCAATTAAAACTCCCAAGTCTTGTGCTTTCACAGTATTTACAGGAAAACGATCCCGTTTTCTGGCACAGACTCCTAATTCCTCATCAGAGAGCGACTGTGAACATCATCTCTCCTCAGCGCTCAGATGGAAGGAGTCTCTGAAGGAGTTGTATGGTGTATGGTGGCCCAGAGAGCTCAATGTGCTGCAAATGAAAAAACACATGCAAATAGAAAAAAAACACCTGCAAATGAAGTAAACATCTTCATCTGTTTGACAGCACATGTGCTGAGAGCACACAACACAACCAAAAACAGAAATGTTCAGCAAATAGGCACAGACCACGGCTGCGTTCGCCAAAAGCATTGTAATCTTAAGTACAGTACATCGTAGACCCATTGAAACCAATACAGCTACAATCAACTTAGGTTTACAATGCTTTTGGGAAACGCAGCCCACATCAGAAATGTTTAAGGGAACCACAACAGGTGACGAACCTAGCTGGGATATGCTTATCAATGTCTACTCTAAAAGGTGAACATCCTGGTCATATAATTACTTAAGCTTTTTTTTTTTTTTGGTTATTATTAGCCTAAATAAGCTGATGAAATACTACACAATTACTGTAACTGTGTGGAATGTAAGCTGGATACTTTTACAACTTCAAAAATTAACCATGGTTTTATTATTAAAATAAATACATAGCCTATATATGATTATATATTTATTATTATATAAAAATAAATACAAATAAAAAATGGTTACTATAGTTAAACTATGGTAAATTAACCACACTAAAGTAATCATGATATTTGTACAACTGTGCTTATACAAATGGTAATCAATAAATGGTTACTACTTTTACTATAATAAAACCATAGTCAATTTTCGTAAGCAATGTTGGGGACCCCTTTGTGGTCTGTGTTACTTGCAGTGTGTTTTTTTGTTGGTGTATTTACAGTGTGTTTGTATATGTTTGTATTGTGAGGATTTGCAGTGTGTTTCTGTTTTAACAGTATGTTTGTGTTGTGAGTATTTGCGGTGTGTTTCTGTTTTTGAGGCGTGTTTGTATTTGTTTGTGTTGTGAGTATTTGCAGTGTGTTTCTGTTTTAACAGTATGTTTGTGTTGTGAGTATTTGCGGTGTGTTTCTGTTTTTGAAGCGTGTTTGTATTTGTTTGTGTTGTGAGTATTTGCAGTGTGTTTCTGTTTTAACAGTATGTTTGTGTTGTGAGTATTTGCGGTGTGTTTCTGTTTTTGAGGCGTGTTTGTATTTGTTTGTGTTGTGAGTATTTGCAGTGTGTTTCTGTTTTAACAGTATGTTTGTGTTGTGAGTATTTGCGGTGTGTTTCTGTTTTTGAAGCGTGTTTGTATTTGTTTGTGTTGTGAGTATTTGCGGTGTGTTTCTGTTTTTGAAGCGTGTTTGTATTTGTTTGTGTTGTGAGTATTTGCAGTGTGTTTCTGTTTTAACAGTGTGTTTGTGTTGTGAGTATTTGAAGTGCGTTTGTTTGTGTTGTGAGTATTTGCAGTGTTTCTGTTTTAGCAGTATGTTTGTGTTGTGAGTATTTGAAGCGTGTTTGTATATGTTTGTATTGTGAGGATTTGCAGTGTGTTTCTGTTTTAACAGTATGTTTGTGTTGTGAGTATTTGCGGTGTGTTTCTGTTTTTGAGGCGTGTTTGTATTTGTTTGTGTTGTGAGTATTTGCAGTGTGTTTCTGTTTTAACAGTATGTTTGTGTTGTGAGTATTTGCGGTGTGTTTCTGTTTTTGAAGCGTGTTTGTATTTGTTTGTGTTGTGAGTATTTGCAGTGTGTTTCTGTTTTAACAGTATGTTTGTGTTGTGAGTATTTGCGGTGTGTTTCTGTTTTTGAGGCGTGTTTGTATTTGTTTGTGTTGTGAGTATTTGCAGTGTGTTTCTGTTTTAACAGTATGTTTGTGTTGTGAGTATTTGCGGTGTGTTTCTGTTTTTGAAGCGTGTTTGTATTTGTTTGTGTTGTGAGTATTTGCGGTGTGTTTCTGTTTTTGAAGCGTGTTTGTATTTGTTTGTGTTGTGAGTATTTGCAGTGTGTTTCTGTTTTAACAGTGTGTTTGTGTTGTGAGTATTTGAAGTGCGTTTGTTTGTGTTGTGAGTATTTGCGGTGTGTTTCTGTTTTTGAAGTGTGTTTGTATTTGTTTGTGTTGTGAGTATTTGCAGTGTGTTTCTGTTTTAACAGTATGTTTGTGTTGTGAGTATTTGCGGTGTGTTTCTGTTTTTGAAGCGTGTTTGTGTTGTGAGTATTTGAAGTGTGTTTGTATTTGTTTGTGTTGTGAGTATTTGAAGTGTGTTTGTATTTGTTTGTGTTGTGAGTATTTGAAGTGTGTTTGTATTTGTTTGTGTTGTGAGTATTTGAAGTGTGTTTGTATTTGTTTGTGTTGTGAGTATTTGCAGTGTGTTTCTGTTTTTGAAGCGTGTTTGTATTTGTTTGTGTTGTGAGTATTTGCAGTGTGTTTCTGTTTTAACAGTATGTTTGTGTTGTGAGTATTTGCGGTGTGTTTCTGTTTTTGAAGCGTGTTTGTGTTGTGAGTATTTGAAGTGTGTTTGTATTTGTTTGTGTTGTGAGTATTTGAAGTGTGTTTGTATTTGTTTGTGTTGTGAGTATTTGAAGTGTGTTTGTATTTGTTTGTGTTGTGAGTATTTGCAGTGTGTTTCTGTTTTTGAAGCGTGTTTGTATTTGTTTGTGTTGTGACTATTTGCAGTGTGTTTCTGTTTTAACAGTATGTTTGTGTTGTGAGTATTTGAAATGCGTTTGTATTTGTTTGTGTTGTGAGTATTTGCGGTGTGTTTCTGTTTTTGAATCGTGTTTGTGTTGTGAGTATTTGAAGTGTGTTTGTATTTGTTTGTGTTGTGAGTATTTGCGGTGTGTTTCTGTTTTTGAATCGTGTTTGTGTTGTGAGTATTTGAAGTGTGTTTGTATTTGTTTGTGTTGTGAGTATTTGCGGTGTGTTTCTGTTTTTGAAGCGTGTTTGTTTGTGTTGTGAGTATTTGAAGTGCTTCTGTTTTTGCAGCGCGTTTGTATTTATTTGTGTTGTGAGTATTTGCAGCACGTTTCTATATTTGGTTGTGTTGTGTGTACTTGTGCTGTCAAACAGATGACGTTTTCTTAATTTGCAGGTGTTTTCTTAGGTTGCAGCACGCTGAGCTCTCTTGGTCGCTGTAGTTCTGGATCGTTGCACATCTGTGCCGGTCACTGGAAAGACGCTTTGACGCGGCGCAGCGTGTCGTGGATCCGACGACCGGCGGGCATCTGGCTGAAGTTGATGTGGTTGTCGGAGGCAAGGAGCGGGATGTCACATCTGCCAAAGCGAGCGATTCGCCCACGCAGATACGACTGCAGCTCAAGGTCGGGAGGGTAGGAATAGAGACGCTCCTGAAACGCGTGGACCTGACTGACCACACGTGCAATGTTCCTGAGAGGAGACAAGAGACAAGACACTCGAAGCGTGAGTTTGGCTTAACATTCTAATAATGAAAGAACAGCATTTGCACATTCTGCAGAAAATGTCTCAAAATAATCGTCTCTGTATCCAAGTTTGGGTCGCTTGTTATGAGAAACACTCATAAAGGGCTCTTTTAACATTTGAAAATAAAGGAATTATGACAGTTATTTTAATATTACAGTTGTACTATAAAATAAAATGATAATTAGTTTTCTTAAATATGGAGAAATAATACAGTAGTAATGTTTCTTATTTTGTTTAATAGCTTTATTTAGTAGTAATAATAATAATTATTATATCTAAAACAATATATTTGAGAAGAACTAAAACACATTTATAGTGTTTTATGTTTGCAAAACATTTCATGATTCTGCTTTAAAACAATGAGTCATGAGAAGTTCTATACAAATAAATGTAACAGCTTTCTTTAATAATAATAATAATAATTATTATTATTATTATTGTCAAAATAAAAGTACAATGGTTAAACATTTTAAAATGAATAAATATTAGTGTTGCAATTTTACACCTGTAATGCGAAATAAAAATAATTAATACATACAATTATTATTAAAATTATATATTTTTCAAATATCTGATGTTTTTACACTGACATATTACAATAGTAATATTTTTTATTTAGTAATAATAATAATAATAATAATAACAATTATTATTATATATATAAAAAAAAACTTGCGTATTATTGCTCTTTTGTTGGTTTTGATTTCTTCTATTGTCATCATTTGTAAGTCGCTTTGGATAAAAGTGTCTGCTAAATGACTAAATGTAAATGTAATTATTATTTTTATTAAGCCATACTGATATATAAACATATAATATTGGCCAAATTGTGCCAACTTGAACTTTTATAAAATCACATTTTAAATCGCAATCGCGATTTTTATGAGGAAAAAAACAAAACAATTATTTTTTAAATTTTTGACAGTATGTGTTCTAGTACTAGTGCACTTAGCAATGTCACTAAAACACCATTTAGGTTTCTGAACACAAAGCCACAACCAATACTAGTAGCTGCACTGAACCATAAACTATCATAAATGCAACATCTATGAATCATCAACTCAACTCACAAATATAAAACAATAGTTTAATTCCAGAAATCCAGATTGAATCATAAACATGCATAGTATCTAAATGTGTGTGTGATTGACCTGATTCTGTGTGCTGTGAGCTACAGATGTACAACAACCAGCTGCATGTCCACCTCCAAAAACAGCCCTGCGGCTCCTGGCACAGACCCCAAATATCTCCAATCACACACCATCTGCTCCACGAACACACACACCTGACTGTCCGTGACCTCTGACCTCCGCAGATGTCTGTTCTGCAGCGTACGTGAGTGCAAGCACAAGTTGGGTAGATACTATAGTAATTGAAAGGCTTTAAGGAATAGTTCACCTGAAAATGAAGACATCCAAGAAATAGAGGCGTTTGTTTCTTCATCAGGTTTGTATAAATGTGTCTCAGCAATGGATGCTCTGCAGTGAATGGGTGCCGTCAGAATGAGAGTCCAAACAGCTGATAAAAACATCACAATAATCCACACCACTCCAGTCCATCAGTTAACATCTGGAGAAGACAAAAGCTGAAACAAATCCAGCATTAAGACGTTTTTAACTATAATATGAGACCATAATCCATAACAACACTTCCTCCGGTGAAAAAGTGTTCTGATCTGAATCAGGAGAGAAATCTGCACAGATCAAGCAGTGTTTACAAGACAAAACAGCTCTAAACTAATATGTGTCTGGATTTTGATGTGAGAGACAACAGATTTGTTTCATCTTTTGTCTTCTCCAGATGTTAACTGATGGACTGGAGTGGTGTGGATTATTGTGATGTTTTTATCAGCTGTTTGGACTCTCATTCTGACGGCACCCATTCACTGCAGAGCATCCATTGCTGAGACACTGATGCAGAGACACATTTATACAAACCTGATGAAGAAACAAACTCATCCTAATCTTGTATGGCCTGATGAGCAGATTTTAAGTTTTTGGGTAAATTATTCCTTTAAAGACGTTGTATCGAGTTCCTGTTCCTCAGTTTGGATAGAAGCGTCTGTTAATGCATGAATGTAAATGTAAGTGCATTCATGAGACCTCAGTTTGGGCCACTTGTATGCTCCGCTGGTCATGGTAAACGCTCCGATCTCCAGCTGCTGGATGTGTAAGGCCAGGATCTGAGCTTCTGGGAGAGTCGGCCGCCGTCTGCCCTTCTCTCCCTCCATCAGACACAGACTATCACTCTTCAGAAACACCTGAAACAAGATCATTAACAGACCTTAAAACCTCTTCTCTCTTCAATGAGACCAGTTCCTGACGCTCAAAACAGTAGAGCATGTGCTCGCAACACTAGTGTAAGGGGTTCGATTCTTAGAGAATGCATGAACTGATAACACGTAAACCTTTAATGCAATGTAAGTTAAATACATGAATGTAACGAATTCAAAGCAACATTAAAAATACAATTCAAACAAACAATGACTTTATACACCTCTATAGTGATAAACATGTTTTTAGTTTCTGTTTTAAAATTCATTAAGTTATTTAATATTTTGTAGGACACAGTCAAAAATGTTTGGGTGATGCAACTGTCTGGAGATTATGTAAGAATAAACAAAAAAACAACAACAGATGTGAGGCAGTTTTGTTATTATTAATATATGATGATGATGATGATAATAAAAGCAAAAATTAAGAGTTAGTTTGAAATAATTAAAACGAAATAATTAATTATTAAAGTAATTAAAAAAATGCTCATAATAGCACTATTATTATTATTATTATTATTATTATTATTCAAAGCAATAAAGAATTTAAATGTTAAAAAATATTTATTATTATTATTATTAATAATAATAATAAAAGTAACAATTAAGAAATTATTTGAAATTATTAACATTATTAATGTTTTAAATATTATATAATGCAATGATATTAATATAATAATATACTATGTATGTATTATTATTAGCATTATTATTAATATAACAAGATTAGAAACACTTAAGACTTATTTAAAAAAATAAAAATAATAATTAAAACAGCTGTGAAGCAGCTTTGTTATTAATATTATTAACGTTATAGATATTATATAATGCAATAATACAAATATAATATAATAACATAATATACTATTATAATACAATTATTATTAATATAATAACTTAAGAAACTTAAGAAATAGTTTAATTAAAACTTAATTAATTTTTAATATTACAGATAATATATAATAATACATTAAAAAATATATTTTATTATTATTAATATAATAACATAAGAAATTATTAGGAATTAGCTTAAAAGAATGAAAACAAATTAAAATAAAGCATATCTGTGAAGCAGTTTTGTTTTTATAAGTTACATATAATATATAATATCTGTTTTAAATAATATTTTTATAATTACCAATATAATAACACAATTAAGAATTAGTTTTAAATAATAAATTCATAAAGTTGTATCTTTCCAAATCCAAGTCAGGTAGGTATAACCAACATGCAGGGAGTTATTTTGTCATCATGTGGCAAAAAAATGCTAAAACATGAAATGATATTTTTCCTCTCTGTCTGACCTGCACAGCCCTGAGCTCCTCCAGAACCTCGCACACCTTCAGAGAGAGCTGCTTCCACGCCTGCGTTCAACACAAACCCAACAACACAAGAGAAACACCGGCAAACTAATTAAACCGTAATAAGCATGGCTTATGAGAAACATTCATCATGCAATTTCATTCCACGCTAAATATGACGAACATTGCTTTGTTTCTGCACAGAATGCTGAATGTCGATTCTAACCCTTTGATGCTTTTAAACAGAGTTAGTGTTTAATCAGTTTAACAGACATGCAATTAACATTTCAGCTGCTGGAGCCGCCAGATAAGATACAGCAAAAATAAGAAATACAGTGGAGCTTATGAGGTTATGACTCTCTCAGCGCAGAACCATTTATCACATTACGTGCCGTTTGGCTGTTTCGTTTCTTACCGGTAATTGCCTCACAATCACGTTCTCCAGACCTGACAAAATCTGCATGGCTGTGGCGAAGTTTCTCGTCTCGTAGCAGAACTTGCCAACAGCAAGAAAATGAGCAAGTAAAGCTGTCTGGGCCTAAAAATAAAACACAAACACACCTGACACTAGGAAAAGTAGAAATATATATAGTGTGCATTTATGTGCATATCAGAGAATTAAGGACAGAAATGTTCTTAATTGGCATGAAATTAATGTTACGATGCAAAAAACACTTAATGGTCCTAAAAATATGTTCTTTACGCATGATATAATTTCTTAGTTTTTCCCCAGGCATGTTCAAAAAACAAAAAACAAAACTAATTATTAAAGTAATTATAACAGCTGTGAAGCAGTTTTGCTACTATTAATATTATTGATGTTACAGATATTATATAATTCACAGTGATTCTGCCGTGAACATTCATAACCCAGTTTCATCGATAACCTTTATAAGATGCATAAATACTCAATAAACTCTGAAGAATGACCTTGGCCGAGTCACAGATGACGAGTTCAGCAGAAACCCAGTTAGCGACACAGTCTGCGTGTGTGAGGAGCCTCTGCAGCGGCCCCTGGGGCCCCGAGACGTCACTGACCAACAGACTGCTGCCCTCTAGAGGCGAGGAGGCCAGAGATGCACACCTGACCAACACACAGCAACATTTACACCGTTACAAGACAACGAGCACACATACTGGACATATTTGTGAAGATGAAATATAAATATATGCACATGCATTTCTTTTTTAAACCAAGATTTTAGGTGAAAATGTTTTTTTTGCTGCTCCTAATTTTTGCACATTTGTTAATGTTACTGCTGCTATTATTATCAAGTAGCTGCACGTTACTGTACTGTTATATTGCACTTAAGTCAATATTGTACACTTACAGATGTACTGTTCTTCTATATCTACATAGTTTATATTTCTACTTCTGCGGCATAGTTTTATTTGATTTTTTTTATTTGTTTGAGTGTGTATATGTGTGTGATTATTTTTATTTTTTTACATAGTTTTTGCACTTGTCTTGGCCTTCTCTGTGGACAGCAAAGACAGAATTTCATTGTACAGGGAAAGCTGTTTTCCTCACTGTGCACATGACAAACGCTTTGAATCTTGAATCTTATGCATGTAAAATATGCTGTGTGGTCACTGTTCAGCAGGCTTTTTACAATTTAAACCAGCTTTTGCTTTTCTCAGGTGATTTTTATTTTTTTTAAAAAAGAACTAGAGTTAGAAAATCAGGACAGCAGAAACTCACCTGGAATTGTTTCCAGAGTTTTCTGTCACTCCGTGAGCTCTTGAGTTCAAGAAGTGAACCGGATGACAGTCCTGAAATATTTCCTGCATAAATAACAGACGATGAGACATGAACACACATGATATAGTGATTCTGTCCCGATATAAAGTCTGCTTCCAATCAAGAATCAAGAGCAGCATGAAAATAAGATGATCATGCATCTCCACCTAGAGTTGGATCAGGAAACGACAGCGAGAGAACAGAGCAGAAAAGACAGGAAAGATAGAGTGATAATAATGTCAAAATAAAATAAAATAAGAAAGGATGGTATTGAAAATTGGAAATTAAGGACAGGTATTTTGAGTTACACTCCCAGCCAAAAGTTTGGAATAATTAATTTTAAAAGACGTCTCTTATGCTCACCAAGACTGTATTTATTTGATCAAATAATACATTAAAATTCTGAAATATTATTGCAATTTAAAACAGCTGTTTTCTATGTGAATATATATTAAACTGTAATTTATTTCTGTGATCAGAGCTGTATTTTCAGCATCATTACTGCAGTCTTCAGTGTCACATGATCTTCAGAAATCATAATAATATACTGAATTACTGCTCAACAAACATTTCTGATTATTATCAATGTTTAAAACAGTCGTGCTGCACAATATTTTTGTGGAATTCAATACTTTTTTTCAGGATTCACAGATGAATAGAAAGTTCAAAAGAACAGCATTTATTTGAAATAGAAATCTTTTGTAACATTATACATGTTTTACTGTCACTTTTGATCAATTGAATGCATCTTTACAGAACAAAAGCAACAAATATAAAAATGTATTGTGCAGCACAACTGTTTTCAACATTGATAATAATCAGAAATGTCATCAGTGTCATCTGAAATTAAACGTGTCAAAAACAGCTTGTTTGTTCTTTTCTAAAGAACACAGTGTTGATATAAAACGGCATATTTTCCTTTCGGGAGAGAGATTACAGGTTGTTTCAGAATATAAATATTTAGGGGTTCATTTGGACTCGTGTCTTGGTTTTAAAACACATATAAAAAGGTATAAATGCAGCTCTGGTGAGCAGAAGAGACTTCTTTCAGAAAGAATTATTCTGAGCCTCTGACCGGTGGTGTGTGCTGTGTGTCTGATGAATGCATCGGGGGGTTTTGATCACCTGCTCCAGTAAGGTGAGCTGCTGTGCGATGTGCAGCGGCATGTGTTCGCTCGGACTGAAGGGACGTCTCTCCTCTGATCTCAGCGGACTCATCAGAGAGGCGTAACACGGCCGAGGAAGAGCTGCAGCGATGGAGAAGACGTTCTCTTTACTCTGGAGCGTCTGAGGCTCCACCACACGCGACACACGCCAACCCTGCACACCATCAACATCAAGAGCAGCCATGACTGACTTCTGCTGAAATGCTTGACATTAATGTTTTAAATTAATATAAAATGTGTTTGATGTTTTTTAAGGCAAGACACTACATGCAAAACCAGTGTTTTTATTCCTTTCTACATTCTGAAGCTTTTTACTGAGCTTTACTGCTTGATTTATATTTCACATTTTAGTCCTAAAAACATGGTGAAAATGTATTTCTACTGACTGATTTGGAGAAACAAAAAGAGAAATCCAAAATCCTGTCTGTGAAAATCTTCAACTCTGTATGTGTCAATAAAATCAAATGAGAATTTTGAACCAACTTTATCCAATTATTCAGATTTATTTCCCGGAAATAAATACAAATTAGTGCATATTTAATTAGATAATGCCTTAAATGCATTTTTTATTATTAATGTTTAATAAAAAAAATAAAATAAAACAATGATTAAAAAATAAAATAAATAAAATAGTGCATATTTAATTAGATAATGCATTTTTAAAAATGATTAATAAAATACAATTATAAATTAATAAAATAAAATAAAATAAACATTCATGACAAGAGGATACCAAGAGCAGGTTACAAATGATTATTTTCATCAACAGTACACTGTGTTTCTAATCACTACAACCCATTTTAATTAGGTACCTAATGTCTATCTTTTTAAACAAATATCCATTTTTATTCATAAGCATACTGTCATTCTTCCCAGATCTGTCCACTGGTTGGTTGTGTTTTCAATGGACTGTTATCATTGTCTTCTAAATGCACATTTAACCAAAACCGAGCAACAACAACATTTCAATTGGTAATGTAAGTATTGTGATATCTATTAACATGTTTACACTATTCATCTGTGGTGTTTTGCCTTAAACGCATGAGTGTTTTGAGCTCTGACTTCCACAGACCTTTGGAGCAGCATCTTCGATGGATGAGTTGACTGAGAGCTTCTCCTCGTGGCCTGGGCCGCTGATGGAGGCGTCAAACACACACGGCGGGCCACAGACGCGTCTCCTCCGGGGTGAGGCCTGGAGCGCCGCCAGCAAACTCTCTCCTCGACTGTCCACCGGTGCCACCTGAAGACAAGGAACCAGTGTTGGGGAAAGTTACATTTAAAAGTAATGCATTACAATATTGCGTTACTCCCCCAAAAAAGTAACTAATTGCATTACTTAGTTACTTTTTATGGAAAGTAATGCATTACGTTAATTTTGTGTCACTTTTTCTCATCTGGGCTGGGCATGCTAATTAGTTTTTAACATAAAAAGTCCTATTTTTGGCAAATGTAAAGGCACTTTCACAACAAAAGTGAAATGAATAAGCCTCAGCCATTCTGGATTGCATGAAGCATAGAACGCAGAAGAAGCAAGTTCAACACTTCAGCAATAAAGAAAAATGGCATGTTTATCTTAAGTCATTTTTGCTTATAAATATTGTTGAATTTGATCATCGAAGGTTGGCAGCAAAGATATTGGTAAATAAAATGGGATTAAATGCATAAAAGATATGTGTAATTTAACATTTAATTATTGCAGGTTTGCATTCATTTTGAGGAACACTGAATGTGTTTTAGTGCAGGTGAGAGTAAAGACATGTTCAACACGCTGCACTTACTCCTGATTTCTCTCAACATGGCAACACAAGAGCTGTCAGTCAATACACGGGAAACAAAGTAACTTGCGCTACTTATTCGAAAAAGTAACTCAGATATTATACTGTAAATTAAAAAGTAATGCATTATTTTACTAGTTACTTGAAAAAAGTAATCTGATTAGGTAATGCTTGTAATGCGTTTCCCCCAACACTCGTTTCACACACACTCAAGCAGTGCTGGCAGTAACTGATTATATGTAATCTGAATTATGTAATCAGATTCCAAAAATCAAGTACTGGTAATTAAAGTATTTGTGACCCTGCAGCACAAAAGCAGTCATGAGTAACACAGGTATATTTGTAGCAATAGCCAACAATACATTGTATGGATCAAAATTATACATTTCTCTTTTATGCCAAAAATCATTAGGATATTAAGATCATGTTCCATGAAGATATTTAGAGAATTTCTTACAGTAAATATATCAAAACTTCATTTTTGATCAGTAATATGAGAAGTAGATTTTTTTGCACCCTCAGATTCCAGATTTTCAAATAGTTGTATCTCAGCCAAATATTGTCCGATCCTAACAAACCATACATCAATGGAAAGATCATTTATGCAGCTGTCAGAGGATGTATAAATCTCAATTTTGTAAAATTAACCCTTATGACTAGTTTTGTGGTCCAGGGTCACATATTAAATTTTATAATGCTCAGAATCAGATTACAGTGACTTTTTATGGATTACATTATTACATATCATTCACACAATGGCAGTAAATCATAATTTATTGATTCTCCCTAATTCTTTTTTCTCTTTTAAAATGTCCTTTCTATCTTACTGTGTGTCATACCATTTAGCTCTGACTATATTAACAATATAGAATGTAAATCACATTTGAGTCAGATTAATTCATGTAAATAAAGTTCTCTGATGACAGTTAATGGTCACATTGACATGCAGGTAAACTAATTAAATAATTATAGTGTTCAAGTGTTAATATATATATATATATATTGCAGTTCTTACATTAAGTCCAGTTTGGGAAACCCTGGTTTAATGCATTGTATGATGTTGATAGCATATATATATATATATATATATATATATATATATATATATATATATTCCATTTATTTTTTTCTCTTCAATTTTTTTATATCAGTATAGTATGTTCCCAGGGAAAGCATGAGCTGATAAAATGTAAAAACTGTAACTTGAATGCAATGTAAGTTGCTTTGGATAAAAGCGTCTGCTAAATGCATAAATGTAAATGTAAATGTAATCTACTCAGCTCTGCATTCAAGTATTCTGTCTACAGCAGCAGTTAGTTTAGTAGTTAAACTAGTTGAAGTCTGTGACCTCAGCGGTCAGGAAAGCGTTGAGCGTCTGCAGGAGGCTGGAGCTGGAGCTGAAGTCCAGTAACTGTGCGTCTTCAATCCAGAAGTGTAATACATCCAGAGTGCGCTGATAGACTTTAGCTCTGTCTGATGAGGGATCTTCATTCGCTCTGCAGTTTCACAATTAATGGAGAACATAATTACATTTCATTTCATTTAACTTCCTGGAGATGATTATTTAATTAGTGTTAGACTGAGGATGATTGAGACTTTCTATGCATCTTAATTATGAGGGCTTGACAAAATCACTATCTATCTATCTATCTATCTATCTATCTATCTATCTATCTATCTATCTATCTATCTATCTATCTATCTATCTATCTATCTATCTATCTATCTATCTATCTATCTATCTATCTAAAGTTTTGTCTTGAGCAGTTCACCTTTTCTAGTTTATTGTGTTACAGAGCTCATATTTATTTATTCGTACCCCAGTGTGCTGTTAAATGTGTCCATTAGAAACCGCAGAAGCTCCTCCGAGGTGCAGAAGTAGCGATACGTGTAGAAAAACTGCTGAATAAACCCCTCGGAGTGAGCGTTCCTGTTAGCGTCAGAAGAGACGTGTGTGACGACGGTTATAGTAGTGGCAGAGTCATTAGTTAAAAACATGCTGCAGTCGTTCTCATGCAGTCATACACACTCAGTACCTGGCGTACAGGTAGGCCATGAGGCCTCTGGCGGTGGCGGTCACTAGCGGGCAGCCTTTGCCCCGGCGCTGCTCACACAGAACGTGCAGAAGCGCAGGATCGTCCGAGCACTGCAGCTCCAGAGGCGCAGCTCCACACACAGCCAGAGAGGGCAGCAGAGAGAGCGCCAAACCCCACTGATCCACACACAACACCTGCAACACCAACACAGCTGCAAACTCACTTGTGCAATTATAAATATGTGGTCAAATCACCACACATGGCCTCATATGGCTCACTGCTAATATACAAGCTTCTGGCAACAAAAACAACAACTAATCACCAAAATACATTTATTTACAAAGATGTGTTCATTTTTAAGCGCCTTACAGTTTATTTAAGGTTCACAGTGTTGAAAATCCAGCCCATGACCTTGTTGATTTTAGAAACTTCTAAATACCGGATAAATAGAGCTGTGAAGTGAAATCTGATTGGATAAGCCTAATTTAAAGCCAGGGTAAAATAGAATTGTTGAAGTTATTATTTATTGCAATTATTCTGTTGTTGTTATTATTATTAGATTCTTTTTTAAATTCATAATAAATTAGATAGATTACCATTATTATATAATTTATTATAAATAGATATTATTATTATTATTAAAATATTATTGATATTTATAAATAAATTTATTATTATTATCTCATATATTATAATTAATCAACTATTATTAATATTATTAATAGATTATTATTATTATTCAAATGTATAATAGATAGATTACCATTATTATCTAATGTATTATAAACTGATAACAGTCATATTCTATTATTATTAAAATAGTACTGTTATTACTATTAATTTAGATTAAATGAATGATTATTATTATTACCATTATTATTAGATTATTATTTTGTATTTATAATACATTAGATAACCATTATTATCCAATTCATTATAAACTGATGGTGATATTAATTGATTTTAATAGATATTAAACAATAATTATCATCATCTTCATCATAATTATTATTAAAAGCTATTATTTTAACAATCAAACAATTCTGTTTTCCAAAGGCTTGAATTTGGCTCATCAGATTTCACTTCACAGTCAGATCTCTAGTTCTTATTATTTAGTAGTTCCTGACAACATCGAGGTCATGCTGCTTAAGATAAAAGCATGCAATAAATGTGAATGCAGAATATGATTGCTTAGAACAGTCTTTAAACCCACAGCAGAGGAAACGCAGCGGGTGCTTTGGCACAAACCTGGAGATATTTCTTGACAGACTGCAGAAACTCAACTTTTTCTCTGAGCTCGTCAAACTGCAGCTTGACTTTAGACACCATCGCCTTTGTGTCTGAACCTACAAATACAGACGAGCAGCTCAAACACACGAGAGAGGAACGAGGAACCGCTGTACTGAGGAATTCACGGACAGGCGGCAGGTTTTCTGTCGTACCTTTATTTCTCCTCTCTTGCTGAATCAGCTTGTGGTAGAAAGCGGTGGTCTTTTTCAGATTTCTGCTCTCGATAATCAGCTGCTGGTGAAGCTCCTGTTTAAGAGCAATGATAAGAAAAGATTAATAAATGGATCTCGATGCTCAACTAAACTCTGGAAATACATGCAAACCAACCATGCATTGCATTCACAGACAACAGAACACAGGATTCGTGTTTTTATTTCACCAGCTTCCCTGCTGGAAAAAGACAGCTTCTCCACGCATCTGGGCTTTGAGACATGGCAGTGGGTTTCCAACACTAACCAGTTTGACCAGCTGGTAGGTCACAATCAATCATATCTTGATCTAGCTTGGACCAGTGTTATTCTAATATTATTGAGATACTATTATAGCTTTTATTAATATTTTTAATCAATTTTTAGTTTTATATTTTCCATGCATTTTAATTTTAAAGTTTTGTTAATTTTGAAATGTGTAATTTTAGTAGTTTTTTAGTAATTGTTTTATAATTTATTTATTGTAAAAATGTAGTTTTTATTTTAGAGTTAAACTGTACGTTAAAATGAGAAATGTTAACTTTTTTTATAATTAACTTTTTGATTTAGTAATGAAAATAACCACATAATGACCATAAATGACGGCTTAAGTGAAACCGCCTTCCATCAGAAGCTGCTTTTAGCTGCGTAGGTGGGTAAATCTTGATTTCTAGCATAAACAATATGGAGCCAACGTGATGAAGATGTTTGGTATGTAAATTAGCTTGGGGTCAGTAAGTTTTTTAATGTAATGAAGTATCTTCTGCTCACCAAGGTTGCATTTATTTGATCATAAATACAGTAAAAATTGTGAAATATTATTTCAGTTTGAAATAGAACAGAATTCAGCAGCTAGGATAGTCACATACTTTTGACTATATATTTCCAATTCTTTTCCAGCTGCATTGACTTCCTGTTCGTTATCGTGTTCATTATAAAACTTTACTTCTTACATACACAGCTCTTCATAATTTGGCACCTCATTATCTTCCAGATCTTCTTCATTTGTATACTCCTTTGCGCTCTTTGAGATCATCTTCTGCAGATGTATTGTCCAAGATGAGTTCCTTTGGTGGCAGGGCTTTTAGTTGTGCAGCGCCGCAGTTATGAACTCTTTACCTTTGCACATTCACCAGCTGGACTCAATTTCCCATTTTAAAGTTCAGATAAAAACGTATTAGTTTAGAATAGCTTTTAATGATTTGCTTGTTTAATGTGTTAAATGTTATAATGCTTGTGTTTTATGTTTTGTATTTTACTGTATGGTGTCCTTGAGTGTCTTGAAAGGCGCCTATAAATAAAAGGTATTATTATTATTATAGCTGTTTTCTATGTGAATATGTTGAACTGTAATTTATTTCTGTGATCAAAGCAGTATTTCCAGCATCATTACTCCAGTCTTCAGTGTCACATGATCTTCAGAAATCATAATAATATACTGATTTACTGCTCAACAAACATTTCTGATTATTATCAATGTTGAACACATTTAATATTTTTGCAGAAACTGTGATACGTTTAATTTTTCAGGATTCACAGATGAATAGAAAGTTCAAAAGAACAGCATTTATTTGAAATAGAAATATTAAATGTCACTTTTGATTGATTTAATGCATGCTTGCTTATAACGTATCTTACTGACTGTAAGTTTAGATCAGTAGTGCATGTGATCAGGATGCAGACTCTGGATTTCTCTCTATGTAACAGATCGATGGTCAGCGCTTTGAAGTCCGACTGCAGCTCCGCTCGTCCTGTAGAGCTCCTCAGAAACCACCATCAAAGCATCACACACACACTGAGCGCTCATATTCTGCTATAAATATTAGATATTATCATGTACATATCTAATGCTATACTTGAACCCAATCAAAATGCACACTGTCCATTTTCTGCTCCTGATTCTGAATGTTTGATGCATGCGTTTCTTTCAAAATATGATTGCTGGGAAGGTCTTTATTCACTAAAGCTCTTCTGATGAAAATAAAGATTGTTCAGGATACTGTACCTGGAAAAACTCTGGCTCTATGAAATGAGGGTCCTTTCAGTACAGTTAGCATTAAATAAACACCGGAAATCAGCATTAGGACAATGATAGAGTAGACACGAGGAAAAGTCAACAACTCAAAAAAAAAAATTATAGGAAATTATTTTGCATAAATTAAAATGTTTTGCATTGTGACATTATTTTCGTTCAATTATTTTCATGCTAAAATCTGTATGTAAATATATATATATATATATATATACACACAACAACAGTATATTACAAGATTATTCACATTAACCTTAAAATCATAAAAACATTTATCACTTGAAACTAAATAAACATTAACTGAAATAAAATTAAATTAAATAAAATTAAACATTTTATTTCAGCTAGTTGCCAAGGCAACATTTATCATTTCCATTTAGTTTTACCTGAAGTAATAAAATACAAACTAAATAAACTAAAACAAATAAATACAAATTAATAAAAACGATAAAACATTAATATTTTTTTAAACAACAACAAAAGTATTAAAAAGTGAACAAATGATAGTAAAAAAAAAAAAAATTATTTAAAATATTAAAAATATGGTAATAGTATCTAAAAAGTACTAAAATAACACTGATACATTATTTAAATTGTACATTATTTATATCATTGCACTGCTTTTAATATTTTGCTAATTATATAAAAAAGTAAAATATACAGTGGGAATAAAACAGAATCACCACTGAGAATAAAAAATATTACAATAAACAAAGCTGATAATTGTGGTGAAAATGTGTTTAATTGTCATGAAAATTATTTAATGCTCCAAAAAAACAACATCTTAATGATTCAAAGAGCATGCTTAATTTATTAAAAGATATGTTTTTTTATCTTTAGATTTGGGGTAAATATGACCCGTGCATGGAAAGATTAGATACCTGTGATTTGTCCTCCAGCGTGGGCGACTGGCTGTGACGGCTGAGATTCTGTGTGTACTCCAGCACATCCAGACTGAAGCAGTCGTCCCCGTACAGAGCCAGAGCCCAGGAGCCGGGTGGGGCCCGCCAAGGGCCGCTGCAGCCCGAGAGCGTCTGCTCAGACATCACAGAGTCACAGTCGTCCGTGTCCAGCTCCGAGCGGTCAGGAGTGAGCCGCGCTTCAGCTGCACACACACACTCTGCAGCGCCACTGTCTGGAGCCATCAGATCCATCAGCTCTATCACACACACACACACACACACGCTGTCACTGAACCCGACTCCATCACATCACACCCCAAAACCAACACTATTTCTATTAGAATTTATTTGCATTGCGACTTTTGCATTCAGATTATATTTATAATAATTTCACACATTTATTAAAAAATTCTCATTGTGCATAGCAAAATAAATAAATAAATACCCCACTCTCATTACTGTACATTTACATTTATTCATTTAGCAAATGCTTTTTTTCAGAGGGCCTTACAATCGAGGAATACATCAAGCCATTCATCTTAAAGAGGCAAACAGACAGGAAGTGCTCGTAATACCAAGTTTCAGGCATTGTTCAAAAACAAGCTAGACAGGGAAAGATTAAAGAAAGGAGAAAACAAAAAGGTTTTCTTGTTTTTTTAGGGTGAAGTCATATGATATATGTATATGTAATATAGTGTAATATGAGAAAAATGCATGCTTAATTGTAACAAACATGCCATGTAATGTCTGTCTATCTGTCTGTCTGTCTGTCTGTCTGTCTGTCTGTCTGTCTGTCTGTCTGTCTGTCTATCTATCTATCTATCTATCTATCTATCTATCTACCAATCCGTTGGTCCGTCCATCTAAATATCTATCTATCCATTCATTAGTCAATCCGTTTATCTCTTTCTGATTATCTATGCTCACTTTCAAACTAGACATTTTGTATTGACATACTTGCCTTTTCTTTTTCCTTATTTGTTCCTTCTGGTTTTTCACAGGGACGTGTTTATGTGTGATTTACACCTGGAGTTTGCTGTAAGCGTGTGTGTTTGTTTGCACTGTGTGTGTGTGTGTGTGATGAGCAGGAGCACAAAGACCATAAAAGACTAAGGAAAACATCACTGCGAGTGTTTGGAACGAGCAGAATGGAGAGCGCTGGGCGACAGACGGGATGAAAACTACCATCATCGGCTTTGGTTTCCTGGCAGCTTCTTTCCACTCACAAGCAGCATGAGCTCTCAGTGTCTGGCAGCACCGAAAAACACTCGCTCTTTTATATTTGCTTTCAACAGTCAATCAAAGTTATAAAACCCGAAAAACATCACTAAAACAGGCCTTCATTCACCCCTAAACACTAATCTGACTATAACATCTGAACAGAGATAAATAAAACAGCACTGAATGTCCATCTGAGTAAAAAACTATATTTTAAATTCTTCTTTATTCTCTGTTGTTGCCATTTTCTTCAATGCATTAAATAAATAGTTCAGGCCAAAAAATGAAAATGTGCTGAAAATGTGTTCACTCTCAGGCCATCCGAGATCAGGATGAGTTTGTTTCTTCATCAGGTTTGTAGAAATGTGTCTCTGCATCAGTGTCTCAGCAATGGATGCTCTGCAGTGAATGGGTGCCGTCAGAATGAGAGTCCAAACAGCTGATAAAAACATCACAATAATCCACACCACTCCAGTCCATCAGTTAACATCTGGAGAAGACAAAAGATGAAACTAATCCAGCATTAAGGCATTTTTTAACTAAAATACAAGTCCATAATCCATAATAATAACGGTGTTTGATCTGTGCAGATTTCTCTCCTGATTCAGATCAGATGACTTTTTCACTAGAGGAAGAAAAAGAATGGATTATGGACTCATATTTTAGTTAAAAAATGCCTTAATGCTGGATTAGTTTCATCTTTTGTCTTCTCCAGATGTTAACTGATGGACTGGAGTGGTGTGGATTATTGTGATGTTTTTATCAGCTGTTTGGACTCTCATTCTGACGGCACCCATTCACTGCAGAGCATCCATTGCTGAGACACTGATGCAGAGACACATTTATACAAACCTGATGAACAAACAAACTCATCCTGATCTTGAATGGCCTGAGGATGAGCAGATTTTCAGCACACTTTAATTTTTGACTGATTAATCCGCATTAATTTACTGTTGACATTAACTAATAGCCAGCACAGCCTTTCCAGAAAAAGACAATGGTTTCAGAACTGAATGACAGATTTTTTTGATGAATGATTGATTAGTTATTTATTTTTTATGTTGACAGGAGGCAGTCTTACCTTTGTTGTCCTCCTCTGATGTCACTTCCTGTGTGTCTCGTCTCCAGCCCGTCTCCTCTGGGTTTTGTCCATCTGCTGTTTCTCTGTATTTAAGCTCATTTAGTTTGCAGCATTCAGGTTCTTTCTTCATCTCGTTCAGCTGGTTCTCCTGTCGATCTAAAGGCCAGAGGTTTGCATTGTGGTCAAGATGAGCCTTTTCCTCTCTGGACAAACACTGTCTAGCGCTCTGGAGCGATGCTGCTGCCCTTTCCACTGCCTTTGAGGAGGGCTGTTCATCAGAGACGCTGAGAGAGAGAGAGAGAAAAACAACACAAGCTCTGTAACACAGAACCTTACACAGCTCAAAGCATCTGAGCAAAGCCAATGAACGAATAAAAACAGCACAGCACAGCGCAAACACTCACAGAAGAGCAAATAACACAACATTGTCCAGTAAAATATTGAAACGTCTAAAGCCAGTGCAATTTTCAAGCAATTCATAAGTAGAAAACAAGCAAACAAACAAATATTATTTATAATGTTTGTTTTTTTTAATTCACCAATGGATTTAAATAAACTTCATTCTAAATATATTAAATATTTAAATTCTAAATATATTAATATACCAATCTATATTAAAAGATTGGTATAAATAAACAATCAAACCTTCTAGTAATTAAAATTAAAAAAATAAATCCTGCCAATGCATAAAAAAAACCACTTAATTCAAGACACATTGTCTTACAATTTTGCTTCTTAAGTAGATTTTTATTGAGGATGTTTAAAAAAAGCACAAAATAAATATAGATTAAGAGAATTATTGATACAGAAAGGCAGATAAAAAAACAAAAAACAATAAACCATCTTCTAACTAAATAAATAAATAAATAAAATCAGCCAAATAATGATAAAAAAACACTAAATTCAAGACACATTATCTTACACAGCTTGGCTTCTTAAGTAGATTTATCTTGCTTTAAGAACGTTGGGAAAAGCAATTTTGTCTTTGCAGTACAGACAGATTTCTATCCAAACAATAAATAAAATAAAAACGCCTACCAGAGAACTGCAGAATGGTTCCTTTATGCTTCACCAGAGCACCGTGAGTTATAGTGAGTTATAAAAACCTGTCTTTTGATCGGAGACACGCTGACGCTCCAGCTCACCTGCGCCGGCGTTTAACCCCTCGAGCCCCGAGCAGAGCGCATCTGTAACACCCCGAGCCGTGTCTCCTCACAGCTGCAGATCAGACAGCATGTGATCCGCTGTGAGAAAGACACTATTGTGTGTCTCTGGCTTCATGTGACGCTCTCGCAGCCAGAGGTGTGCGCCGTATCAGTGCCTGATCTGGAGGACTCTCGAGGACTCGGTTTCCATAGGGATCAACAGCTTTTCCTGAAATGATTCTGGGCTGATTACTGATGATGAGTGGAGTGGAAGTGGACATATGTTTGTGTCTCGAGGGTTTCTTGAGAAGGTCTCATGTGAATGAAATTCAAATTCAAAGCTACAGGCGTTTGTGCATTTCAGAAAAACAAACCTGTTCAATAATGATCAATCGATTGCCATTCATTCATTCATTCATTCATTCATTCATTCATTCATTCATTCATTCATTCATTCATTCATTCATTCATTCACTCATTCACTCAATTAATTCATGCATTTATTCATTCATTCATTCATTCACTCAATTAATTCATGCATTTATTCATTCATTCACTCATTCACTCAATTAATTCATGCATTGATTCATTCATTCATTAATTCATTCACTCAATTAATTCATGCATTTATTCATTCATTCATGCATTCACTCAATTAATTCATGCATTGATTAATTCATTCATTAATTCATTCACTCAATTAATTCATGCATTTATTCATTCATTCATGCATTCACTCAATTAATTCATGCATTTATTCATTAATTCATTAATTCATTCACTCAATTAATTCATGCATTTATTCATTCATTCATTAATTCATTCACTCAATTAATTCATGCATTTATTCATTCATTCATTCACTCAATTAATTCATGCATTTATTCATTCATTCATGCATTCACTCAATTAATTCATGCATTTATTCATTCATTCATGCATTCACTCAATTAATTCATGAATTCATTCATTCATTCATGCATCCTTTCATGCAATCATTCATTCATTAATTCACTCACTCACTCATTAATTAATGCATGCATGCATTCATTCATTTATTCATTCATGCATGTATTTTTATTTGTTTTGTGTCTTGCAATCTGTATCTGTATAATAAAAAATATTTTAATCTATATTTTTGTTGTTTTTTTAATATCTCTAAAAGCAAGATAAATCTACTTAAGAAGCAAAACTGTAGGATAATGTGTCTTGAATTAAGAGTTTTGTAAATTAATTGGCATATTTTATTTAGAAGACAATTTATTATTTATTTATTTTTTGCTTTGCTCTCTGTATCTGTATTACAAAAATTATTTTCTTAATCTGCATTATTCTTGTGTTTGTTTCTAAACGTTCTAAAACAAGATAAATCTACTTAAAAAGAAACAAAACTGTGTAAGAGTCACTGGCAGATTTTATTTAATTAATTGGTAATGTTTTTTTATTTATTGTTTTAATTTATTAATCTGCATCTGCTAAACTTCCTTATAACAAGATAAATCTACTTAAGAAGCAGAACTGTAGATAAGATAATATATCTTCAATTAAGTGTTTTTAATTAATTGGTTGATTTTATTTAGTTAGTGGACAGTATTATGTTTTTGCCTTGCTTTCTGAATTAACTGCAAAAATTATTAACCTATTTTTCTCATGTTTTTTTTCCTTTTATAAACACCTCTAAAACAAGATAAATCTACAGCAAAACTGTGCAAGATAATATATCTTGATTCCTCATATCATGCGTCTTGGTACACTGCAAAAAAACAACATAATAATAAAAGAAGTAGGATTTTCCTACTTGGTAGTGTTGTCTTGTCTTCCAGTAGAAATATCTAATTATTTTTAAATAAGGATCCATTTATTTGACTTGCCCAGCAGAAGGTAAAGCAGGTGGAGATCTGGGTGTATGTGTTATAATGCTCACCGTGGGCATGAATGCTGGTTGATCAGATGGTGCAGGTCACTCAGCAGCTTCTGATCCCAGTACAGATCAACAAACTTCTCCGTTATCGCTCGACAAAAGGTCTCAAACCGGAGGGTTTCTAAAGAGAAGATGTATTCTCCTGGAAACACACCACAAGTCATGAAGGAGTCCTTTAAGACTCTTCCAACAACAAAGAACTGATTAAGACTGTTAAAAAAAAAGTGGCATACTCTTACATAAACACAACAGTTATGTTTAAATGTATTTCGTTATTAATAAACAAATAAACAATTATTTACTGTAGTCAACATTTGAAGCGGATCAAAAAAGTTAATCAAAGTTGTCCTAAGACAAGAACGCATTTCGGTTTTAGGTTAACTTTGATGAAAGGGTTTGATCCACTTCAAATGTTGACTAGTGTGTTTATTACGCCCCTGGACTTAAGGATGAGCTGGGCTTTTCTTTTGTGTGTGTGTGTGTGTTTTAAACAAGGTAAAGCAAATTAAACTAAACTTAAAAAAATAAATAATCAAATGTAAAATACAAAAATATATATAAAAAAAAATACAATAATTACAGTAATTTTACAAAAATAAATTTGAATAAAATAAAAAATTAAAAAGAATACAATAAAAATGCAAAAGTTTTTAAAAATATAAACAATTATAAATTAAAATAATGCTTAAAAATAATCAAATGTAAAAAATATAAAAAATAATAAATGTTAACGTGTATAATGAAATATGTAAAATAATATAACTAAATAAAATACAATTATTAAAATGTAAAATTTGTAAAACAAAATAATTATAAAAATAATTAAATGTAATAAATTTAAATATAAAACGTAAAAATTTATTAAATGAGAATAAAATGTAAAATAAAATAGGTAAAAATGATACAACTAAAAATTAAAATAATAAAATCTAAAACCAAATAAATGTAAACATTAAAATAAAATGTATAAAAGTATAAGTAAAATATGAAGAAAAACACGGCAAAATAAAATCGGCTAAAAACACATATTTTCCATCTTTATTTGACACTCTCTATTCTAATTCTATTCTTCAAAAAAAGGCTTATTTTCTTAAAAAAAATTAAATAAATAAAACTAACACTAGCTTCTCTAATCTTTTTGTATTCTATCTATTTGTTTTCTTTTATTTTATTATACAATTAACAAAAGCAAAAAAGGCCTCTAACACTAGATTGCTCTGTTCTTTTTATATTCTCTCTCTTTTCTTTTTATTATATAGTTAATAAAACCAACCTTGCTATGTTTACTGCTAACTGAGACTGGTCATAGTTCTTGCATATCGTTGCTCTTTTGTTGATTTTGATTGTTTCCATTGTCCTCAGTTGTAAGTCACTTTGGATAAAAGTGTCTGCTAAATAACTAAATGTAACTGTAAACGTAAAAAAGGTAAAAAAAGCTAAATAAATGTTTACCCATAGCCAGATCTTGGACTCCATTCTCCAGGTCGGCATCAAAAGCGAAGTCTTCTCTGAGCAGCTCGATGATGTGCAGCAGACGCCAGCGTTTCATGCAGTGATGCACAGCGTTGGGCTGAGCTCTTATATCTGTCCCCGAGGCTCTGTGGGTCACACACACGCTTTCATTCCTCACACTGCCAGCAGAAGCTTTCAGGGGTTCTGTGCTGAAGTCATCCGCGCCTGTGATTGGCTGAAGCACTGCGATCTGAACAGGAAGTAGGGTCAGACTTCCTGTCTGCAGGTCTTGCTGTAGCAGGAAGTTGTCACAAATCCCATTAGCACAGGACAAGACAGGGAAGTGTGGCCGGCCGTCTGTTTCTTGATTGGTTATTTGGGGAGTCACCGGAGTCTTACAGCTGGAGGATGATGAATAACCCACGGAGAAAACACCGGCCGTCCCATCATCCTCAGCGGCGCTCTCTTCCTGTTCATCTGGCTCTCGCAGGATCCCTTCATCTGTGATGTCCTCAACAGAGAGTCCACTGGCAATCCTGGAAAATAGTTCAAACAAGAACATTAGGACTTAAACCTGAGTTCAGTTTTAAAGTCAACTTTAGGGGTTCAGACCAGAGTTACTGTAAACTATAAATATTTTACTATTTTAGATCGGTCCAGTTCCAGTTAAAGTCAAAGTACTTACATTTCTAATAGGAACAAAGCAGTTAATTTATGACAAAAATCGTACAAAATAAATTCATTAATTAAAAAAGTAAAAATAATAAAACAACAAAATAGAAATTTATTTTATTTAATTTTTTTTCAAAAAGTTACAAATAAAATGTAAAATAAAACTATGTAAAAAATCTAATCAAATCAAATAATAATAAAAATGGTGTGTCAATAGACTGTCCTCTGACAATGCTTAAATATATTTAAAACAAGAACATTAACCTAAACCTGAGATATAAAGTCAACTTTAGGGATCAAAGTTAATGTCATTAAGTAAAACAAAGTATTAAAAGATTTTTGTTAAAATAAAATAAAATTAATTTATTAGATGAAAAACTTATTTCATTTTAGCAAGGCAACATTTCTTATTTTCGTTTAGTTTAAGTTGAAGCACTAAAATTATGAACTGGAAATGAAATAAATAAAAACTGACATCATAATAAATTAAACAAATTTTAAAAAAGCAATACAAAAAAACACATAAAATAGCTAAAATGTAACTAAATTTAGAATTAAAACTAAAAGTATAAAAATACTGATAAAAAATATTAATTCAAATTATAATAGTAAATGAATAATCCTAAAATAACCCTGGTCAAGATAGATAATATTGGACTTTATAAAATATGATCTCCCTTGACAACACACTAAAACCTCAATCAGAATTTGATCATCCAGGTTAAAAGTGGTCCCAAACTAACAGCATTCACCGTCATTAATCAGCATATTGTGAGCACAAGTAGCTGATTCAGTAATTCACTGATGACTCAATCTCATGCTAAACAATGATGCATTCTGGGAGTGTGTTTGCAGACCTACAGCTCGGACTGCGGGTGATGAGTCAGTATGATGGGGCTGAAGTGTGTGGCAGGAGAGGTGAAGGCCTCGGGCAGTCTGACGCTGCTGGAGGATTCTGGGTAATGATGAGGAACTGGACCAGCTACAGGCTCCAACCGGCCCTCGCTGGCCAATGGGACAAAACCTGAGAGAAAGACAACACAAACAAACACACCTGCAGATTAACACCCAACACATGAGAAGGAATCATCAGAATCAGAATATATAATAATATGTACAGAATAAGAATAATATACAGCCCACATACAGTTATTACACAACAGGGTGGACCTCATGAAAGACGTGTGCAGATCACATTTCACCCTCAAATAAGAACTTATATTTTATATAATGAAAATGACATTATTTGAATGGTAAACGCACATTTCCCCTCAAAAAACAAACAAACAAAAAAACCTCATAACGCTAATCTAGCCAGATGTTTTACTTTTGAGTATAAACATTAGACAGTATGTACATACATACATATAAATACACACACACACACACACACACACACACACACACACGTATATATATAATTTGTGTGAAAATATGTGGCCTACTCTTACATAAACATTACAATTATTTAGTTCTTTAGTTTATTTCTCTTAGAGACAGCTCTCTGTGAATCTATACTGAAAAATATCTCTATAATGCTCTAAAGCTCCATAATGAAACAAATCTGTGGTTTTGACAAAAATCATAGAATTAACATTTGAGTTGGGGGTGTTTTTTTTTTTTTTTTTTAAACATGGGAAAGTAAAATAAAAATAAATAAGTAAAAAACAAATATAAAAATAAGATAATATAAGAAAAAGAATTACAATAAAAATATTTAAAATAATACAATACAATAAACTAAAAATTAAATGTAATGTAAAAAAAAAGTAAACCAATATTTCATAAATTAAAATAATACTTAATATAAACATAAAAAATAAGAAATGTAAAATATGCAAAAACATAAAACTAAATAAAATGAAATGTAAAAAAATACACATAAAAATTTAAATGTATTAAAATAATAAAATGGAAAATAAAATTTGTAAAACAAAATAATATTTTACACAAACACACATATATATATATATAATTTTACAGTAAATAAGTGAGTAAAAATAGCTTAATTCATGAAAATAATAATAATAATTTAACAATAGGCTTTCTTCATGAACAAAATGATTTCTTTCTTCTTTCTTTTGATTTTAGGGTGAAATATGACCTGACAATATTCTGAGAGTTGTGAGTTTAATCTATTTAATCTGACATGTTAAAAATGCAAATGGAAGAATGACTCGCACCTGTCTTAACTTCTCCCAAGTGTGGGTCAGATGGGTTTTCAGCACACTCAGGAGAAGATGATTCCTCTGTATCTCTATTCCCATCGAATGCCTTCAATGAAACCAGGTTTATTATGAGAAACTAGTTGACTGAAGTTCAAGCATTAAGACAGGAAAGAGTTACAGAAGAGTTTGGACTGACTGCTGTTACGCTGATGCGAGTAGATGGGATTTATTCTTCATTTGTTTCTATTTTTATTTTGTCTAAAGCATTTTATTAGAAACCTCTGAGGCAAAGTTGATGCTTTAGGCAAGACATTGTGTTTTTCATGCACTGGTGAATTTTCAGATTTTGGGTTATTTGGCTTTTTTCAGACTAGTAGACAGAAAACATGCAAAATGCATTTTTAAAGTGTTTATTTTATTGCACTTTAGATTTCAATTAGGCCTACAATACATAAAGGCCGTTCGGTAACACTTTACTTTAAGGTGTCCATAATACAGAGTAATTACATAGTTAAGTACTTAGTAGTAGCTGTTGTACTTACATGAAACAAAATGTACTTATGTAACTAATTATGTAGATGTAATAGGCAGCTACTGTTATTGTAACCGACCGAGTCTACTTGTACACTTAAGTACAATCTTGATACACTTTTAAGTAGCTTATGTTTGTGTAATATTATGTAATTAGAAAGGTATGACATGTATTTTAGCTGTGGGTTAAATCAAACTAAGGTGCAGCTGGATAAGATACACATGAAGTACACTTAAGTACAATCTAGATACACTTTATTTTAAGTAGCTTATGTCTGTGTACTTACATTTATAATTACGTCATATAAAGTCTGCAACACATATGTAACAATCTTTTGGTTAACTGTAATTACAGGCTGTTCCATAGCTTAGTTACATGCTAAGTACATTTGTTTCATGTAAGTACAATGGCTACTAAGTACTTAATTAGGTAATTAGTCTTTATTATGACACCTTAAAATAAAGTGTTACTGGCCGTTCTCTCAAAATGAGTTTTCTCTCCACTTCAGTTACACTTACATCAAATCTTAGAGTTTTATTCTTATCTATATTCTGAATATTTATAGAGGGATTTGTTCATATGTCATTAAACTGCTTTATTATTTCAGGTTACGTCTGTAAATATGTTTAAATAGTTTCTTTATCTACTTCAGTAACGCTTAAAGTTACCAAACTTTACAGTGTTATTCCTATATATATATATATATATATATATATATATATATATATATATATATATATATATATATATATATATATATATATATTCTGAAGGTTTTTTTTTTTAATAGAAATCCGAAATCCCATTTATAAAAGCCTTTAACTTTAATGTCAACAAAATCAAACAAGAATTTTAAACTGGAATGTTAAGATTTAGGTTTTGGAAATGTACGCAAGTTAACGCATATTTAATTATTCAGTGCCTCATTCACATATTTAAACATAACATTTGAGAAAACTTGTAATATAAAAAAAGTTTGCAATTCTTAAATGCAAGCAATCAACTGGAGAAGTATGGTGACAAATATTAGTTATATTTTTCCTATTCACCTGTGCCGTCTTGCCTTAAACACAACCACTGAGCAATAACATTCCTGTGGGAACTCATGAAAAAATCTTGGATATTAGGAAACCGGAGTCAAAACAATGTATAGCAGATGTGCAAATAGGACAGAGGATGGTTCGGTGCCTACAGGGACGCCTGTTTGCCGCTGATATCTCTGGATTGGCATGTTTAATGCAGCAGAAGGAGGGACAGATTCAGCCAGAGATGATATTTCTGAGACAGCTGGAGGCGGGTGAAACACACAAATAGAAGAGACTAAATAAAACCGAAAAGACAAGATCACAGGACTGATGAAACCCTGCCCCGCGTGACTCCATCAGATCCGTATGAACGAGGTGTGACGCTTCACCTGCTGAACTCGGCTGATGATCTGCGTCCACACGCTCTCGGCATTCGTTCCCTGGCGGGAGAGGTAGTCACAGCAAGACTGAAATATAACAGCCGACATAAAGCACATTAGCATAGAGAAACAGCCTGGATGCATATGTTACAAGACAAAACAGAGACTGTGTTTGGATGAAAAAACAGAAATGCATTCAATGCGAAAGCTGCATATTTCTCTAATTTAATTTAAACGAATCACTCTAAACTTAAGGTTTTGTTTTCAATTATTCAATCTGTTACTAATCCTTCCGTTAACACTTTGCCTGTTGCTCTCTGTGAAAGCTTCTTGAGATATTTCAGTGACAAAATGACTAACTTCAGACTTAGCGTCTGCCACACTTTATCTTTAACTGTCTCTCCAAGATGCTTGTGTACCTATCAGTCTACTGGAATTGAAGGAGGTGATTGGCAAGCTTAAACCTTCATTCTGTTCAAGCGATATCATTCACCTGAGATTTTTAAAATTAATTATCAATTCGATTGGGCCAGGTTTGGTGTCTCTTATCAATAAGTCTCTCCAAACTGTCTCTGTTCCAGCCAGTATTAAAGTCACTACGGTCACTCCTCTGCTCAAGAAGCCTTCACTGGACTCCTCTGTCCTAAAATGTTTTCGGCCAATTTCTGTCTTACCTTTCATTTCAAAGGTTTTGTAGAAAATTGTGCTGAATCAACTTCAACGTTTTCTGTCAAGTAATTGTATTTATGAGGTTTTTCAGTCTGGTTTTAAGTCTGCTCACAGCACTGAGTCCACCCTGTTGAAAGTGTTAAATTATATTTACCTCTCTGCTGATTCCAGAGACTCTGTGGTTCTTATTCTTCTAGATTTATCGGCCGCTTTTGATACGGTAGACCACTCCTCACTATTATCTAGACTGGAGTCTCGGGTAGGTCTAAAAGCTAACGTCCTGAAATGGTTTCAGTCATACCAGTCTGACAGAAAGTTTTTTCCTCAAGGCTCTATTTTAGCTCCTTTTCTATTTTCTCTCTAAATGCTATCTCTGGGCTCTATTCTACGTAAACATGGCATGTCTTTTCATTTCTACGCAGATGATACTCAGAGCTATTTACCAATCAAAATAAACAATTCCACTGCGATTACATCTCTTCTGCAATGTCTAGAGGAGGTTAAATCGTGGCTAGCCCAAAATGTCCTCTTCCTAAATGAAGACAAGGCCGAGGTAATTGTTTTCGTCCCAATGAGATGAACTCTCAGTGTATAAGCCCTGAGTTAGAAAGTTTATCCGTTTTTAGATCCTCCTAGGAGTTCTTGTTGACCAGCATTTAAAATTTGATAAACATATCTCTTCTGTTATCGGATCCAGTTTTTATTAGCTTTGCTTACAGTCCAAAATTAAATATTTGCTCACTCCTAAAACTCTAGAAATGGCTGTTCACGGTATATCAAAGTGTCAAATTGCACGTCTTCAGGTTGTTCAGAATGCTGCGGCCAGACTTCTTTTAAAGTGTCCTAAACATGAACACATCACCCCAGTTCTTAAATCCTTACACTGGTTGCCGGTTTGTCAGAGAATAGACTTCTTTGTATATAAATCCCTACACAACCTAGCCCCTGTCTACCTCTCTGAACTTCATCTCTACACTCTGTCCAGACGAGTTTTATTACTGTTTTATTTTTTGTTATAATAAATATAAAACTCTTATATAATCTTATCCCATATTTTGGAGTGAAATATTACTTTAAGCATGACTGCACATTTTTTAAAGACTAAATAAATCATTCTCAAGTACCTTTTTCGCCATTTCAATAGAAGGTCTTTCGATTGGAGTTCTTTTGGCCATCTCAAGCAGAAGTCTCTTGAGTTTTCTCGGCATGGCCAGCTTTTGATTAGGAGACAAATGAAATTTGGCTGTAGCCCAGAGAACAGCTGCTACCCCATACACACACGCCTAGAGACGAGCAAAAACACACTGTAAACCACATTCGTTTAAACAGACGACATCTACTAGACAGCAACAAACCTTTTCCGTCACAATTCCATGTTCTTGAAACTCAGGAGCCAGAAAAAATGCATCACAGGAGGCTGAGAAGACAACAGGAACAGAATTAATGAACTAATAACAATTATAATAACTGCATTCACTTAAGAACATGCAAGTGTTGAGTTATTCTACATGTAAAGTTGCTGTGTGTTGCATCTAATACTGACTCTTCGTTGGCAGCTGTTGAGCTGTGATGGTAATGAGATGTTCTGTAGTTCCTTTACCTGAGTTTTTAGGTCTCAGAAACAGCATCTCTCCTTCACAGCCCACATACACAGAGTCCAGACACAGGTAGTCTAATGTAATATAGAGCACAGTTATGCTTCTCAAACAGGAGCCACTAGAGATCACATAAACATGGAGCAAACGGTTGCTAAATAAATACCAGTCTTAGTTTGTGTTAAATGGAGATGGTTTGTAACACTCTCTAACTGTCTGAATGTGCATAGTTGGCAAATAACATTCAACATTTTAGGTTAAAGTTTATAGGGATGTCAAGTCACTTTAAAAAAAACTAATCAGCATATTAGAATGATTTCTGAAGGATCTGAAGGACACTGAAGACTGGAGCAATGATGCTGAACATTCAGTTTTGAAATAAATAGCATTTTAACAGATTCACACAAACAGTTCATTTTAAATTGTGATAATATTTCACAATTTTTACTGTATTTTTGATCAAATAAATGCAGCCTTGGTGAGCAGAAGAGGCTCACCATTCTTTCAAAAATCTCAATTATTCCAGTTTATATTAATGCATTGTTTTGTATATTATTTTCATAGTGCTGAATGTAAAGTATATATGTTGTTCCAAACATATATGAATTCCTTCCTTCTGTGGAACATTAAATGCAATATTTTGAAGAATGTTGGTAATCAAACAGTTGCTGGTCCTCACTCACTCCCATAGTATGGAAAAACAAATACTATGGAAGTCAATGGCTACCGGCAACTGTTTGCTTACCAACATTCTTCAAAATATTTTCTTTAATGTTCCACAGAAGATAGAAACTCATACAGGTTTGAAACAACTTAAGTGTGTGTAAATGATGACAATTTTCATTTTTGGGTGAATTATATACTAAAGTTATTATGGACATAATACCTAAATAAAGACAAAGCAAAGTATCTTTGATGTACCCGACTGACCTGGGAGGTCGATATATGTCTGCAGCGTGGAGAGACACGTGTAGCATAAAGCCCAAAGCTCATTCACCGAGAACGGCTGACCCGAGCACGAGAGCAGCTCCCGCAAAGAGATCCACTGAGTAAAACAAAACATATTCATTCATTTTACATCAACATATTGAACTAATACATACTTTCCCCCAGTACATTAAGACAACTGTTTTGTTATCTGATTTAAAAATGCAAATGGGGCATTATCTTATTAAATATGTATTAATTTGCATACATTTCCAGAACAGAAACTGGAGAAAGAAACTTATTTTGAGAAAACAGCCTTTAAAGATATAATAATGAAATCAGGGGAATGTTATACGAACAGACACCTTCAGAATATAGACAGGAAGGTTTGGTGTGTGGAAGTACTACTGAAGTGGAGAAAAAACTCACGGTGTTTAAAGAAATGCATTAAAACTGAAATCTACAGATGCAAATTGATAAAGTGCAATAAAATAAACACTTAAATGTGTATTTTGGATGTTTTCTTTCACTAGTCTGAAAGATATGGAAGTGGATTTCTGCCATAGAATAAAAAAAATAAGCAATTGTAACTTTTTATCTCTCAATTTTATTTCTTTGATTTCAGAGTTTACATCTTGCAATTCTGTTTTTTAGTTCCCATCATGGAATAAAAAAAACAAAAAAGAAGAGATTTGGGACTTTTTTTTCTCACAATTTCTTCTCAGAATTCAGGGTTTATATCCCACAATTCTGACTTTATATCTCGTAATTGCAAGTATTTCATAATTCAGACCTTTCTTCTCAGGAATATGAGAAAAAAATAAAACGGTGAGAAACTCAGAATTGCAAGAAAATAATTCAAATTGTGAGATAAAAAGTCCCAATTACTTTTTAAAAACTTTGCATTCCATGACAGAAACAAGCTTCAACACAAAGGCGGCATGTTATGAAAGCAAAATAAAAAGCAAAAACAGTGTCTCGCCTTAAATGACCAAAAACATCATATTTTGGCTGCTTTGCATCATCAAATGAACAAAAAAGTCATATTTTGGCTGTTTTGCATCATCAAACGCACCTGATTGTGATATTCCTCATTCAGGCACAACACAGTAAAAATTGACCAGTGCACGAAAAAACAATTGCTTCACCTAAAGTGTCTTGCCTTAAATGAAGGAAAAACTCTTCTTCTGGCTGTTTTTCATCTTCAAACGCATAGGGATGCACCGATACCACTTTTTCCAGTACTCGCCCGATACCGATACTTTTATTTTTGGTTCTTGCCGATACCGAGTACCGATACTGATATTTTCATTGCATTTGTACATTTTTCAAATATTGGGTACAGAAACAAAGAGTGTATGTATAATGTTAATTGGTTAACTTCATTTATCAAATAAATACAGTCAAACCAAAATTTACTCAAACACCTTTAAAATTTCTCACATCATCACGGTTGTTACGTTGTTGTGCAGAGGAAGACAATCAATGACAATATTTACACAACTATCAACACTCTGTCGGGCCACCCTTAGCCTTAATGAGCCTGTAGTCTCCTGGGCGTGCTGCAAACCAGCTTCATGCAAACCTGAACTTCAGTTTTTTTCCCCAGACTCGGCCTGAACAAATTTTTGTCCCAAATTTGTATCAATTTTACTGGTAGTCCACTGTATGAAGAATTTTTAGTTATAATGTGTCACAGTTTACTTTATTTTGATTTGACTGTATAATATCTTCGGTTATTTTCACACTTAATTATGGCCATTAAAATGTATTTTACAAGTTTTTGTTACTTTCACTGTTCATTTTTTTTGCTCTATGCTACATCATCTTTAATTTAATAGCATTAGAGCTGCTCCATTGCAGCGGCTCATTACTGTAATTACGCGTTTTGCTGTAATAATGCAGGGAACCACTCGTTATAAATCTCCTAACTGTGATATTTTCAGAAATAAAAGTTGCTTTTTTCATCTGAAACGTACTGGTGCAGAATGAGAGAGACAAGTACAGAACATAGCGCATAAGCTGTTAGTTTCACTTTCACCAGAATGGCGTGTATGCTTAAGGTTGAAAATAAATGGTGGTTTATAGTGAATACCCCTATAAATTGTCATATATTTACGATTTAGTTTTAAGCCAAATGATGCTTGTGCCAAGTGAGCGAACATCAATAAAGATCATACAACAGAAGTACGCGCACGCTCTCTCTCTCTCCCTCCCTCCCTACCGTTAAGTAACTCGTGTATTGTTTTACTTACTTGTTTTTGACATATCCGACCGAACTACAAACTATCCAGTGATGTCTGTGAGAAAGGGATATTCACTCGACGAGCTCGCTCATCTGCGCCGCCCCGCGCTCAATCCACTCAGCGTGCTTTGCTTAGCCCATCAGCTCGCGCACATCAGCTATACAGGCGTCAATACTGAATGTTTAACATTAATTTCATTGCATGCATACACTTCGTAGACATCCTTAATCTCTAATAACTCCATTCTGCTGTCTGTTGTTCTGTTGTCTGTTATTTATTTGTCTGAATATGGCACTTATCACATGCTGTGTGGTATTGGCGTTTGGTATCGGGGCATTTTAACGAGTACAGGAGCGCAGTATCGGCCCGATACCAGTATCGGTATCGGTATCGGTGCATCCCTACAAACGCACCTGATTGTGAGATTCCACATTCAGGCACGACACAGTAAAAATTGACCAGTGCATGAAAAAACAATTGCTTTACCTGTAGTGTTTTGCCTTAAATTAAGAAAAAAGTCATATTTTGTCTGTTTTGCATCATCAAACGCACCTGATTGTGAGATTCCTCATTCAGGCACAACAGAGTTTTGTTAATGTGGTTGGATCTGCGCAGGTCTGTGTCTGCGTGCGTTTCTCTGTCTTCTGAGGCCGTTGGGTTTTGAGTGTCCACAGCTTCAGTTTGATCCATCTCGCATTCATCGGGTTCAGACGGTATACCCGATTCCTGGTCCTCCCTGGCTTTGGGTCGCCGCAGTCTCCCGCTCCAGCTCTCCTCCTCCGTGATCTCGGACAGGTCGGCCATCATCATGCTGATGGCTGTGTGGGACGGCGGGCTGAGCGCCGGAGGGTTGTTGGAGTCCGGGACCGAGCAGGAGCGGTTCAGGGCTCTCCTGGCTCTCCCAGGCCTCCTCTCCTGACTCCTCCTGTGCACCGGAGAACTGTTCTGAGACCTGCTGTCCGAACCTCCGGACCACGGAGAGCCGTTACAGAGCAGACCTCTGCGTCTCAGCAGCAGATCCTCACCGTCGTACGAATCGGCAGAGTAGTTTCTGATCATGCTCCGATCGCCGGTGGGATTCTCCGTGGAGTTTGATCTCCAGGCTTTGTGATCCAGAAACTGGAAACTGGATTTCTCCCATCCATCTGTGAACAAACAGAAAAGATTTGAAAATATATTTTTAAATTACTTATTATATATACTTTTAAATATATTATTCACTAATGTGAGATAATGATCACATGACATGCAGGTAAACAAATAATTTCTTAAAAATATTTTTATGATTTATTATCATGTGTCAGTTAATGGTCACATGGCATGCAAGTAAACAATTTTTTTAATTATTATATTTTGTATTATTTATTATTTTCTAATATCAGTTAAAGGTTGCATGACAAGCAGGTAAACAAATTTCATATTTCAAAAATAAATATATTTCTATTATTTTTTATATTTTTTACTTTGTATTATTCTCTGATGTCAGTTAATGGTTGAATGACATGCAAGTAAAGAAATAAAATATTTTAAATTATTTTATTATTTATTCATTTTTATTACTTATTCTCTGAAGTCAGTTAATGGTCATGCAAATAAACAAAATGTATTAAAATATATTTTTTTATTATTATTTATTATTCTCTGATGTCAGTTAATGACAAGCAGGTAAAAAAATAAATGTATTATTATGATTATTCATTATTCTCTGATGTCGGTTAACGGTCACATGGCTTGTGACCGTTAACAATTTTTTATTATTATTATTATTTATATTTATTATTATTTATAATTATCTGATGTCAGTTATATTTTTTATTATTATTTATTATATATTTTTTATTATTTATTGTTCTCCGATATCAGTTAATAGTCACATGGCAGGCAGGTAAACAAATAAAACATTCTTTTATTCATTATATTTTTATAGTGTTTTATTTAAATTGTTTTTTATAAATGTTTAAGACAAAAAAAAAGGGATTTAATTATGAGCTCACAAACCCCCTGCAGTTCCCTCACAATGCACCGCATTACACTGTGTGCATAATTATCAGGCATGTTGATATTCTGGTCATATTTTTTTCCAAGCACATTTTAATAATTCCAAACCACATCAATCTTAACAACTATTAATTTTGTATTTACTCATTTATACGTGATATATAATTGTATATGAAGGCTGAAAAAACTCCTTATATTCAGGTGGGTTATTATTAGGCATGTTTTCTTTTACAGATAATATGAGCCAAAAAAGAAGTTTAACTCGGACTGAAAAGTCAAAAATTATTAAATGCCCATGAGAAGGATGCAATACAGAAATTGCAAAGTTAAGGCATGACCATTGGTCAGCGAAATGCTCACTGGGTCAGCATGGTCAGAAAAAAACAGGTGGAGAAGAAAACGCATGTTAACAGCATAAGAATTAAGGTGAAGAATTGTGTGTAAAACCATCAGGGACCGTTTAATCTCCAACGCCACCATTTTCCAGAACTGCAACCTTCCTGGAGTCTCCAGAATTACAATGTGTCAGGTTCTCAGAGACTTTGCTTGGGTAAAAAATCCTAAAAAATTACCATCACTTAATAAGCAAAACATGCTGAAGTATTGTGAAATATATGAAGCCTGATTTTTTTAAAGGCTTTATGGACAGATAAGTTGAGAGTAACTCTTGAAGGACCAGCACCACATCCTCTGGCACCACTGCTTGAAGAGTTTATCTTCCAGAATCTGGCAGTAAGTTTTAGGAGCTCATTTTACTCAATCTCTGCAAGACAGACTTTTCAGGATAGGAGATGGACTAAAGATGAGTTCCTAAAACTTACTTACACATAATTCTTCAGCTTAAATCTTAATTCTTCTGCTGTTAATATGTAAAAGAAATCATGCCTAATAATAACCCACCTGAATATAAGGAGTTTTTCAGCCTTCAAGAACAATCACATATCACTTATAAATGATTAAATACAAAATCAATAGTAGTTATTAAGATTGATGTGGTTTGGAATTGGTAAACTGTGCTTGGAAAAACAAATATGACCAGAATATTAGTATGCCTGATAATTCTGCACACAGTGTATGTGTCACGGTGCACACAGCAGGGAGGAACGAGGAACACTCAAAATACCAGTCTTTAATGACTCCAGACAAGGCAGGGCAAGACCAGGCAAGGTAGACACAGACAGAAACACAAGGGAGTAACGAGTAGACCAGAACAAAACCTAACTGAACAGACAGGACTATAAATACATAATCATAGATAATTACTAAAACACAGCAGGACAATAATTAACTGATAATCACACTTAACAAGGACAGGAAACAAACCAAATAAGGACACATGAGGCGGGAACACAAGCCAGAGGACTGACAGCATGAGAGCGCTGTGCAATCACACCTTGCAGAGCAGCGATGGACTCGATGGACAGGACTCTTCGGCCGATGGCAGACAGTTTGCGGCAGACGGTTGTGGGCGAGACGTCGCCGAGCACAGCCTCCGCCTGAGAGAGAGCATCCTGACAAAATAAGACACAATATTGTCATTAAACAATGGGAGAAATCTGCCTCTTTATAAGTCAAATCACCCTGGTTCATATTGTACATTTTAATTATTTAATTCTCTACAGAAATGCACTGAGGTTCAGAATGGTTTCAGTAAATGTCCTTACAGTACGTTTTCATCAAGCTCTCGCCTCAAAAGATCAAGGACGGTTTGATGAATCATGATATGATTCATCCATATATGAAGAAACCGTAGTGAAAAACATTTTCATCATTTAGAGCAGATTGCAAGAGATCTGTTTTTTTATTACATTTTATTTTTGTATTTTCTCTTTTCACTTTAATTGTAGTTAAAGTTTTAGTCATTTTAGTGTGTTTTTGTCATTTTTATTATTTTCTTTTAAACATGTCTATTTAGTTTTTATGGTAACACTTTACAATAAGGTTCATTAGTTAACAACATTAGTAAACATGAACTAAGAATGACCAATACTTCTATAGCATTTATGAATCTTAATGTTAATTTCAGCATTTAATAATGCATTATTAAAATCACAAGTAGTGTTTGTTAACATTAGTTAATGCTCTGTGAACTAACATGAAAAACTGTATTTTCATTAACTAACATTAGATTAATAAATAGTGTAATAAATGCATTGTTCATTGCTTGTTCATGTTAGTCAATACATTAACTGATGTTAATAAATGACAACTTATTGTAAAGTGTTACCGTTTTTATTATTTACATTTAGTTTCTTGAATTTTAGTACTTCAAGTTAAACTAAAAAAATTAAAAAATAAATGTGAAAATGTGAAATGTTACCTTTGCAATTAGCTGGAATAAAATAAGTTAAAATTTGTATATTTTATTTTACATTTATTTTATTTTATTTCAAGCAACCTTTGTTTATTTGGTTATATTTTACCTTAATTTTATTTTAAGTAACTTTCGTATGTTTTAGCTTTAGTTATATGATAACCCTTCTGCAGGGGGTTGTAAGTTGATGAAAGCCATAATTAATTAAATCACAAATCACATAAAATTTAAACAAATTTTTTTAAATAAAAACAAATCAAAATAAAACACTTACTAAAAAACATGCAATGTTTTATTTGTTAGCATGTCATGTGAACCTGAGCGAACTTGTTAAATTGAGAGCCAAGTGCGTTAAACATTTAAGTACACTAGCTTTGAATAACCACTAGGAAGCAGTCAAGGACACTTTAATGGAGAGAGTTGAGAAACACTCAAATGTAAGTGAACCTCTCTCTTAAATCACACTGGAGAACATGATCATCAGGATGTGTTCTCATCAGAATAACATGTAATAGGCTATTATTCACATATCATTAAACAAAGATGGAAATCTGTGTCCTTTATTAAACCAAATCACCCTTAAAATGTTCATATTGTGCATTTTAATTATTTAAATCTCCACAGAAAGTCATAAGTTCAGAACGAGTTGACTTACAGTATGTTTTCATCAAGTTCTTATCAGGGTTTCAACTAAAACCATAAAAGCATTTTTGTTACTTGAAACAATATAGACATTCACTAAAATAAAATAAATAATACAAATAAAATAAATATACAAAAAAACAACTATTTACTTACTTTTTCTTATTTATTATTAAAACGTATTTTTCTTATTATTCTTTGATGTCAGTTAATGGTTGCAATACATGCAGGTAAACTAACAAAATGTGCATTATTTATTATTCTCTGAGGTCAATTTATTCAATTTTTTATAGTGTTTTATTTTAATTGTTAAAAAATATCTGACATCTGAAAGCAGTTAACAAACTAAAAATAAAATTATATGAAAAAAAAACATTTTCGTTACTTGAAATAAAATAGACAACAACTGAAAAAAAGCTTAAACTTATTCTATTTCAGCTAGTTGTCAAGGCAGCATTACTCTTTTTTAATTTAGTTTAACTAAAGCCTAAATAAAATATAATGTTGGGAAGGTTACTTTGTAAATGTAATAGGCTACAGATTACAAGTTACCCGATAGTTAACTCAATTACTAGTAAAGTAATGTAACTGATTACATTTGATTCCTTTTCTAAATTTCTAATGAAAGTTTTCTAAACTGTTAATCGTTTGAAACATTTAAAGCAGACAAGGTTATTAACCTTACATTACTCGACACTAATTACTGACAAACTTTCAGAATCCTTCAAGATTAAATAATTACATTTTAAAGCACAGCCACCACAAAATCAGACTTTAGCACCTCTTCTTACTTTGAGATCTTTCTGAGGTTAAATACAGATTTAAAATCATAGCAAGAAATAGTTTAATAGCTATAGCATAGTTATGAGAGGAAACACTGGCATCTAATAATGCCTTGGGGAAAAAACTGTTAATCTTAAAAAAATAAAGCATATATATAAACCCAATTAGGAAATAAACCAGTTATCAAATAAGCTTGTGTCTATTCTGCGCACTAAACTCCTGAAACATTGGTGTCTCATATTTTAGAGCAATTTATGAAAGAAATCAATCAAATCTGTAGGATATATTCAGATGTAACCCCCTTTGTAATTGTTAACATTTTCATAACTGTAATGACACATTATTTCTTAATTATTTATTAAATGACATAATTCCATTACATGTAGCTAGTTACTCCCCAAATACTTCAAAATAAAGGTGCTCTGAACGTTCTTCACTGCGATGCCATAGAACAACCATTTTTGGTTCCACAAAGAACCATCTCTTTATTACCTTTATATAATCTGAAGAACCTTCTTTCGCCATAAAGTACCTTTTGTGAAACAAAAAGGATCTTCAGATGTTAAAGGTTCTTTATGGAACCATTTAGACAAGCTTTATTTTTAAGAGTGTATATGTGTGTGTGTTTTGTCTCAATGCAGCTTTTTAATCAAATGGTTATGCTGTAGTAACAATGAGAAAAGCAGAAGTGTTTCCACTCAGTCTGTGATGAACCTGGAGTGGCGGTCGATCCTCAGGTTTCTCTCGCTGCATCTGCTTCAGCAAACACCTGCTCTCTTCACTCAGCTCCGCCTCCGACACAGAATCCAGCGCCGCCCAGAGGGTGGAGCCTAACGAGAACATGTGACCCTGAGACAGAGAGAGAGAGAGACTTAGAAGAAAAAAAAACACCAACTGTTTTCTTGCCAGCCTTTAAATATTTTCAGTTTGCAAACCTGCATTTGGTCCACTAGATAAAATCAGTTATGTGAAGTTTTAATGCATTATCAGTCTGATTTTGTACAATGAAAAATGCAAATGTATTTTTTTAAATTGTATTTACTAATTTAGTAAATAAAACAAAGGCTATTTTTCATCTGCAGTCCCAGGACACAATGTAACAAAGTCACCCTAGAAATGAAATACTGAAATAATGCAATGAACATGCACAAAAAAAAAAAGTATATGAAGTATAAAATTAAAACGATAAAGTTACTTAAATTATGTAATGAAGATGCAAATAAATAAATAAGTAAATAAATACGATTATGCTATAAACATGCAAAAAAAAAAAAAAAGAAAAGAAGAAAGTTTGGCCTCCATTTGAAAAAAAAAGAAATGTATATCAAATATAAAAAGTAGGTATAATATTAAAATGATCATACAAAATTATTAAAATTACAATGATTATGTAAAAATATTACATTTACATTTAGTCATTTGGCAGACGCTTTTATCCAAAGCGACTTATAATTGGGGAATACAAGAAGCGATTAATCTTGAAGAGGCAGTCAGACAGAGGAAGTGCTCGTAACACCAAGTCTCAGTCATTGTTCAAATAAGTACAAACTAGTAAGTGAAGGAGAGAAAGATAGAGGGAAAGGTGTTTTTAAAAACTTATATAAATGTAAAAAATATATAAATGATAAAAATGTATAAGACAAATTTATTAAAATTGTTATGAACATGCAAAAAATGTCTCCTCTGAAACAAAAAAAGAAGTATAAACATTAACATTAAAAAAATTATGTAATGAACGTGAATAATATTATTAAAATTATGTTATGAACATCAAAAAAAGAAAAAGACCAAACCCATCTAAAAAAAAATATTAACGAAGTATAAAATTAAAATGTGTAAATTATTAAAATTATGTAATTCAAAAAGGGCCTCCATATGAAAAAAATAAGTATATGAAGTATAAAATTTAAATTAGAAAATTATGAAAATTATGTTATGAACATGCCAAAAAGACAGAGAGAGAGAGAGAGAGAGAGAGAGAGAGAGAGAGAGACTGGCCTCCATATGAACCAACACAGTTTTTATCAGATACTGTACATTGTAAAAAAAAAAGTTGAGCAAACCTAAACGTTTAAGGCAACCAGCTTCATTTTTGAGTTTTCTCAACGTTTTGTTGTATAAACTTAAAACAACAAGTTAAGAAAACTCAAAAATCTGGTTGCCTTAAACTTTAAGTTTGCTCAACTTTTTTTGCAACAAAAACAGTGCATGTTCTTCTCATTTATCAGTTGTTTTATTGGTCAGCATGCAGCCGTCTGCTGTCCATCAAACCTGACGCCTCATTCAGTCAGCCTCCTATAATACATCAGCCTTTCCATTAAAACAAGGCCAGAAGAATCTCAAGATTACATATAGCTGATGATAGCATGCATCCGATCATCAGTATTTCAGAAAACATGATAGACTAGTGTTTCAAATAAAAGGCTGTTCATTCCCACTGAAAGAAACATGTAAGGTGTTTTCATCTCAGCAATGCAAACCACCTACAGTCATTCTGGCTTGTAGTTCTTACATGTTTAGGACTGTAAAGTGTTATGATTATATCCACATATAATATAGAAGCCAGTGGGCTGTTTGCATGTGATATTATGTCATGGAAATCTTTGTGCTGGTGTGTGTAATTATCTGGAAGTTGAGCGTTTTGGCTCAAAGATCACAGTCCTCAGGGCTTATGAATCATATAATATCATATCTGTGTATCTCAGAAAAGCCCAATCCAGATCTGACGGCTCATCACAGCATCATTCACACATATTACAGATTATATATATTTTATCATCGAATATTCTTAAAAATACATGCATTTAAAAACATGCAAGCTAAATAAATGAGAATATAAGTTTGCATATTAATGTGGCAACACAGAACGTGCAACTTGATGAACATTTTATATGTCCAATAAATAATCTCTTACAGCACGTCATAAGCGCGCAAATAACTGCTGTTTTAAAGGTCTCTGTTCTGTCGATAGAGAAAGCATGGATTCTGACCTTGTGAAACAGAGAAAAGCTAAAGAGTTCAACAAAGAATACATTTTTTTCAACTGAGAATAACATTGTTATTTTAGTATCATTAAGATATTATTATAGTTTTTTATATTTTGAATTATTTTTTATATTTTCTGTTGTGTTTTAATTTGACAGTTTTAGTTATTTTCTTGTGTATTTAATGTCTGTATAGATTTTATAAATGTTTTATTACCATTTTATTTCAATCTTTAGTACATTGTTAAACTAAATAAACGATAAACGAGCTGAAATAAAAAAAAATATTTTTATATATATATTTTATTTTATTTCAGATAATGTTTTTTTTTTTAATGGTTTTAGTTTTGTTAACTATAATAATCTTGGTTTCTAATGCAATTAACATGACAAGCAAAGAAAATGTATTTAAAGTGCCCTTAATATCACTGAGATACTATTATAGTTTATTTTAATATTTTAAATTAGTTTTTATTGTTGCATTTTGTTTTAATGTTACTTAAATGTTTAGTAATTTTGTTGTGTTTTGTCATTTTTATTGGTTATATTTTTCATATGTACCGGTATGTACAGTTTTTATTAAATTTTATCAGTTTTAGTTATTTTAGTACATCAAGAAACTAAATGAAAATGACATGAAATAATATATATATTTTTAAGATTTTATTTTATTTCAGGCATCAGAAATGTTTTTTTATGGTTTTAGTTTTAACTACAATAACCTTGGTGTCTAATGCAATTAACATGATATATTTACTTAAGTTATTATTATGACCGTATATTTGTAATGCATATTCATAACAAGTCTAAGCAGTTCCTGGACTCATATTTTCTCACCTCAAATGTGCTTCCAGTCTTATCCAGCTCTGGAGGAACGAAACAGCTGTCAGGATCGTCTGAGAAAAAAGGACAAAAGACAAATCAACTAGATTCGTACACTCTCACAAACACAATCAAACATGAGCGATGCTTGTCCATGCAAAAGTCACGTAAAAAATCATGAGCTAGAAAACAAAAAACTGATAATACGTGAATGAATGCAAATGCAAATGCATGCAAACTAATAATAGTTTCAGAACGAGCAGTCAGACACAAGAGCGCAGAACGATCAAACGCTCCGGCGGTGATGTTTAATTACACTGCCTTCATCAATAAGAGCGTGCTTTCTCTGTGAACAAGAGTGTGAGGTGCTGTCTAACTAGGCCTCCTCCAGACGCTTCTGCTGAAGTAGGTCAGGCTCTCTCCTCCCGAGTATGTCAGATCCTCCAGAAACTCCTCAGGGTTACGCCGGCCGGTATATTTAGATAGCATGCGGTGCTGTCTTTGAGAAACGAGCTGGAGGACCAAACCACTGCTTGTTTTTATGTAGTTCTCCTTCGTATCTTCACCTATGAGACCTGAAGCAGATCTAGACCTGTTTTCTTGATGGTTTTGATCTTACATTTGTGATTTTACAGGCATAGAGAGAAGGGTTACACTGTAAACAACACACTGTTTCATGTATTACAGCATGGCATATTGGTGCCGGTTTGTTTTAAGACTATAATTAAAACTCACCAAGCGTGAGTAAAAATCAGCGTTGGTGAGGACATGAAACGCTGCTGGCCGGTCACTTTTAATTAAGTCTAACAATGCCTGAGAACATGATATGGTTTAGTGTGATGAGCAAATCACAAAGACTGCACTGTAATTATATAATTATGCAATCTGACGCACTGTTGATGTTTTCAAACATCAAAATCGTGTTCAAAATCTCTATGGTTTGAAAGCAAAGAAGAAGGAAAAACAACCATAAATATTAGTATTTAAATTTTACTGTTGTTATATAAAATAACAATAACAATATATTAAATCTTACTATATAATTACAATTATTTTAACATTATTTTTTATTTTAAAATTAGTTTAATTTGTATGATTTGATGATGATGATGATAATACTACTACTACTACTAATAATAGGTAAATAAAAACCTTAATAATAATAATAAAAACAAATTGCAATGATATGTTTCACAATTTGTTCGTTTTCTTTTTTTATTTAATGAAATGCACATACAGTTTCTTGGCTGGTAAAAAATATTTATGGCTGGTAAATTCTCTCAAGTTTTTAAACTCTTGACAGGTGTGGCAAAATGTTAGTTTTAGGCCCGTTTACAACTTATAACATAAAACACAACACAAAACACCTATTTATATAAAATATAATGCTATGTGATGTGTCACGCAGGGATTTCTGTGAATGTGAATGTTTTTCATAGTAAATTATATGGTAATTGATAGTTTTTACTTGCAAAAACCATAAATTTGACAGAATTTTACAGTAAAATTACAGGTAACGCTTTACAATAAGGTCCCAGTAGTTAATGCATTAACTAACATTAACAATGAGAAATACATTTGTTTTTTATTCACTGGAAGAAGTGTTGTTATGAATTATGGACTCTATGTATTTGAGTTAAAAACATCTTAATGCTGGATGTGTTTGAGCTTTAGTCTTCTCCAGATGTTAACTGATGGACTGGAGTGGTGTGGATTATTGTGATGTTTTTATCAGACTCTCATTCTGACGGCACCCATTCACTGCAGAGCATCCATTGCTGAGACACTGATGCAGTGACACATTTCTCAGAAACAAACTCATCTACATATCATTTGTAAGTCGCTTTGGATAAAAGCATCTGCTAAATGACTAAATGTAATGTAACGTACATCTTGGATGGCTTGAGGATGTGTAAACCAGCAAATTTTCATTATTGGCTGAACTATTCCTTTAATAATGTGTCTTACACTGGTGGGAGGGTGTCGTATCTGTTAATCGTTATGCAAACTAATGCATTCATTATCTACACCATGGTACAGCGTGTCACACATGTGAGGTGCACATGAAAAATCACACTTATCAAGAAGACACAGTGCTTTCAAAAGAACACGTCGGTCAAAAGCGTCCATTAGAGATGTGCATTAAAAGCAATATTTCGATGAAGCCAGGGAAACAGTGACTAAAGCGAGCGCTGAGTGTTAGTTTGACTCATGCCGCTGGTGACTCACCGTTGAGCTCCTCCATGAAGCACACATTTCCGTGAGCGTTGAAGGCCAGCGTGTCGGGCGTCACGCAGAGGGTGTGAAAGAGCGGTGAGAGACCAATGCTCTGGAGAGAACGAACACACTCCACACACACCGCCCACAACTCCTGCTCCGACAGCCCACCATCCCGCAGACACAGAATATCAGCCAGAGACACGTTCTCCTGAGGATGGAGAGCACACACTGACAGATCAGTCTCATGCATGCACAAACACACACATGGGTTCAAACATCTTTGAAAACCAGTGAAAACATGTTTGCATTTTTCTAGTTTAATGCAAAAAAATGCACATATTATTTTGGCAGTAAATGTCAAATGCAAGTGAACACAAACCCACATACACTAGCAGTCAAAAGTTATAGGAATAATTAAGATTATTTAGCATTTTTGAATACTGCTCACCAAGCCTGCATCTATTTGATCAAAAATACAGTACAAATTTTGAAATATTATTAAAATTTAAAATATCTGTTTTCTATGTGAATATGTGTTAAACTGTAATTTATTCCTGTGATGTGCAGCTGTATTTTCAGCATCATTACTCCAGTCTTCAGTGTCACATGATCTTCAGAAATCATAATAATATACTGATTTACTGCTCAACAAACATCTCTGATTATTATCAATGTTGAACACAGTTGTGCTGCACAATATTTTTTGGAAACGGATACATTTTATTTTTCAGGATTCACAGATGAATAGAAAGTTCAAAAGAACAGCATTTATTTGAAATAGAAATCTTATGTAACATTATAAATGTCTTTACCGTCACTTTTTCATTACTTGAAATAAAAGTTAAATGAAATAAAAAAACGTTGTTTATTTAAGTTAGTTGGCAAGGCAACATTTCTCATTTTATTTTGTTTAAATTTATACACTAAAATAAGTAAAACTAAAACTTAAATAAAATGTAAAATTACAAATAGACATAAAAATTAAAACACTTTAGATGAAAACAGACAATATAAAAATAAAAGCTATAACAGTATCTCAATTATACTAAAATAACACTGTAGATTTGATCACAGCAATAAATTACATTTTAAAATATATTCACATAGAAAACAGCTATTTTTAATTTTTTACTGTATTTTTGATCAAATAAATGCAGCCTTGATGAGCAAAGGAGACTTCTTTCAAAAACATTTAAAAAATCTTAATTCCAAATTTTTGGCCAGTACTGTACACACACACACACACACACACACACACTCACACACAGTAAAAATCCAAGATCTCCATAGCGACCTATTCACTCCAGTGGAATATTTCATGGATTACAAAGCACTTATTGTAACACCCTCTTATAAGTTCCACTATGATGTCAGTAGAAATGTCATCCTTGTGGTCAATTTCATCAATTAATTTCTATAGGGAATGTGTGTTTGGCAGATGTGTGAAGGACAGCTGTGTTTACTGTATGCTTTCCTCTACAGTCAGGTCTAAACTACATTTTCACATACTCTGAAGAAAACGTCACTAACATGACCCTGAAACATTGTTATGCAGTTACTAATGTGTTTACAAACTTAACTGCATACTCTTTTTTTTTTTTTTTTTATTATTCTTCATAAGGAAATAATCAAATCATGACGAGATAATCTTCACAGATGGGAGTCATAAGCAGATTTACTGCAAGAAGATCTTTGAATTTTTTTTGGGTCACTGCATAATCTGCTCAATAAATAGCAAACGAATATTCTGCCGCTTCAGATGGATCTGATTCAACAAATCTCTGATCCAAAAACAAGCTCGTCTCAGTGATGAAGTCATAGTCCAGAAAAGGCCCTAGAGATGCTTTACAACAAATGTCTTTTGTGCTTCTTTTCATATCGGCACCATGTTTAACTAGAAACAGCACATTCAGATTTTCCTTTGCTATTGCTATATACTAGTGAACATCCAAATATCTTAAAACAAATATTAAATGAATGAGAATGAGAATTATAATGAGAATGAGCTTTATTGGCCAAGTATGTTTACACATACGAGGAATTTGTTGTAGTGACAGAACCTCCACAGTGCAACAGAAAGACAGCAACAGGACAGGACACAGATAATATAAGAATAACAACAAATAACCAAATAGGCAATGTACAAAGCAGCAAAAACACAATATATAATATAGACAACTATGTATGTACGGGTCAAGTATGTGCAAATTAGAAATAAGAAAATAGAAAATAAAATTAGTGAGTGTGGTGAATGGATAATGTATTATAGTTGTGTGTTCCACGTTTATTGTTGAGTGTTCATGAGATGGATTGCCTGAGGGAAGAAACTGTTCCTGTGTCTGGTCGTTCTGGTGCTCAGAGCTCTGTAGCGTCGACCAGATGGTAACAGTTCAAAGAGGGAGTGTGCTGGGTGTGAGGGGTCCAGAGTGATTTTACCAGCCCTTTTGCTCACTCTGGATAAGTATAGCTCTTGGAGAGTGGGGAGGGTTTTACCAATGATTCGCTCAGCAGTCCGGACTACCCTCCGTAGTCTTCTGAGGTCAGATTTGGTAGCTGAGCTGAACCAGACAGTTATTGAAGTGCAGAGGATGGATTCAATGATGGCAGAGTAGAACTGTTTCAGCAGCTCCTGTGGCAGGTTGAACTTCCTCAGCTGGTGAAGAAAGTACAACCTCTGCTGGGTCTTTCTGACAATGGAGTTTATGTAAGTATCCCACTTCAGGTCCTCAGAGATGGTGGTGCCCAGGAATCTGAATGACTCCACTGCAGTCACAGTGCTGTTCATGATGGTGAGTGGGGGGAGAGCAGGGGGGTTTGTCCTGAAGTCCATGATCATCTCCACAGTTTTGAGCATGTTAAGCTCCAGGTTGTTGAGACTGCACCAGACAGCCAGCTCCTTAACCTCCTGTCTGTAAGCAGACTCATCACCGTCCTGGATGAGGCCGATCAGTGTGGTGTCGTCTGCAAACTTCAGGAGCTTGACAGAGGGGTCTTTAGATGTGCAGTCGTTGGTGTAGAGGGAGAAGGGCAGTTGGGAGAGAACGTAGCCCTGAGGAGCTCCAGTGCTGTTGGTACGAGTGCTGGATGTGAATTTACCAAGCTTTACTAATTGCTGTCTGTCTGTCAGGAAGCTGTTGATCCACTGGCAGACTGAGGTGGGGACGGAGAGCTGGGTTAGTTTATTCTGAAGGGTTTCCGTGATGATGGTGTTAAAAGCGGAGCTGAATCCACAAACAGGATCCTCACATAAGTCCCTGGTCTGTCCAGATGCTGCAGGATGAAGTGCAGTCCCATATTGACAGCATCATCCACAGACCTGTTTGCTCTGTAGGCAAACTGCAGGGGGTCCAGTAAGGGTCCAGTGATGTCCTTCAGATAAGCTAAAACCAGTCTATCAAATGATTTCATGGCTACAGACGTTAGGGCCACAGGTCTGTAGTCATTAAGTCCTGTAATTCTGGGTTTCTTTGGGACTGGGATGATGGTGGAGTGTTTGAAGCATGAGGGGACTTCACACAGCTCCAGTGATCTATTGAAGATCTGTGTGAAGATGGGGGCCAGCTGCTCAGCACAGGTTTTTAGGCAGGTTGGTGACACACCGTCAGGGTCTGGTGCTTTTCTTCTTTTGTTCTTCCTGAAGATCTGGCACACATCTTCTTCGTTGATTTGAATCGTAGGTGTGGGGGAGAGGGGGGTTGCTGGAGGTGTGAATGGTTGTGTGGAGAGGTGTTCAGGGCGGGTGTGGGGTGATCTTTCAAAACGACAATAGAACTCGTTCAAGTTGTCTGCCAGGTGTTGATTCTCCAGAGTCCAATCAGTGAGACAGTCCAATCAGTGAGAGAGAAACAGGCTTGTAGATCCCGCTCTGTTTCGTTAGTCCATCTTTCAACAGATCTTAACACAGGCTTTGCAGATTTAAGTTTCTGCCTGTAGGTTGGAATAAGATGAACCAAACAGTGATCAGAGAGTCCTAAAGCTGCTCGTGGAACCGAGTGATATGTGTCCTTTATTGCTGTGTGACAGTGATCCAATATATTACTGGTGGGACATGTGATGTGCTGTCTGTATTTTGGCAGTTCACGGGAGAGATTTGCTTTATTAAAGTCCCCAATGTGCGCTTGCGGTGGAATGTAGACACTCACGAGAATGAACGAGCAGAACTCCGCGGCGAATAGAAAGGCTTGCAGTTAATGAAGAGCGTTTCTAGATCTGAACAGCACATCTTCTTTAACACAGTTACATCTGTTCACCACCTCTCATTGATGTAAAAGCACGTCCCCCCGCCGCTGCGCAATTTCCCCGTTGATTCTGCGTCCCGATCTGCTCAGATCAGCTGGTAATTAGGCAGATGTAGCACGCTTTCTGGTATGTCGCCATTCAGCCAGGTTTCCGTGAAACACAGAGCAGCAGAGTTAGAAAAATCCTTGTTTGTCCGGGAGAGCAGAAGGAGTTCGTCCGTTTTGTTGGGTAGAGAGTGGAGATTCGCCAGATGGATGCTAGGCAACGCCGTTCTAAATCCGCGCTGACGAAGCTTCATGAGCGCTCCGGCTCTCTTCCCCCGCCGCCTGCGCCTCCTGTAGCGTTTGACCAGAGCTACGGCTCCGCCAACTACAATGTCCAGCAAAACGTCTGAAAAATCTAAATCCGGTAAAACTGGAGTCTTGTGGAAATGTTTACAGAAAAAAAGTGTTTACAGAATAAGTAAATATATAAATATATAATACAAAATAAGTTTTAAATGAATAAATAATAAAGAGTAAATTAATAAATAATCGAAAATTAAGTTAAATTACTGTACATATATAAACATTACATTAAAATAAACAAAAAAAGCTGAATGTTTTCTAAATATTATTGCATATTAATTTTCATAGTATAAATTTTGTACCATTAAAGATGCCTTAAAATAATAAAAAATGAGATCAAAATAATGAACAAAAAATTGGTAAATAATGAATATTTTACAATAATACAATAACATTAGGAGTGTGAAAAACATGTAATAAAGTAACTTAATAGAAACTAAATATTTTCCAAATAATATTATATTAATATTCAATTTCATTTCACAGTACAACTCAGGTCTTTTGCTCAAGTAACTACACAAATGCCTTTAAAATAATCCAAAATAAATAAAACAGATTAAAATAAACAAATAAACTATTAGATTAAAATAAAGTAAATAAAAATAGATTGTAATAAATTTAAATATGATTTAAACAAATAAATGAGTACTTTAACATATAATAATTTAGTAGAAGCTAAATATTTTTCCAAATAATATTTATAGCATAGATTTTTCACAGTATAATTTAAGTATTTATGCTAGTACCTATACAGATGTATAATAATTTTAGGATGAACAGCAGCACATGTTTATTCACCATTACAGAACGAAACACTTCACTGGAGCTGAATAATAAAGCGTTTATAGGGCATAAAGTTGCCGTCTCATGCAGCTGTAATGGCACGAGCCTGTAAATAGACAATCTCCCGTGAGAACAGAGCATTTCTCCTTAACCTCCCTACAATCTCACACACACACACACACACACACACACCGGCCTACATAAGTTTGTCCCTGAACCTCAGGAAGTTCACAGCAATCCTCACAGAGAAACAGAGTGTAACCGCAGGTCAGTGAGAGACAGCAGCTGCTCGACACAAACAAATTACATCATGAGATTGTGAGTTTATAAGTGGGTCATGAGAAGTGATCTAACGCGTTTCTTCCTCGGGAACTGAAATATTTCTCATTTCTACATAAACTACATCTAACCAAATGCTAAATATATGGACACTGACACAATTTTCATAATTCGGGCTCTGTATGCCACTAGAACAGAATTAAACAAAACAATCAAGATGTAGTTGAAGTGCAGACTTTAAGCATTAATTCAAGGGGATGAACAAAAATATAACATAAAATGCTTAGGAATTACAACCGATTTTATACACAGTCCCCCATGTTTAGGGGCTCAAATGTAATTGGACAAATAAATAATCATAAATAAAATGTTCATTTTTAATATTTTTTTGAGACTCCTTTGCAGGCAATGAATGCCTTAAGTCTGAACTCATGGACATCAGCAGAGACTGGGTTTCTTCTTGCTTTGCCAGGCCTTTACTGCAGCTGACTTCAGTTGTTGTTTGTTTGTGGCTCTTTCTGCCTTTAGTTTTGTCTTCAGCGAGTGAAATGCAGCTCAATCGGGTTGAGATCAGGAGATCGACTCGGCTATTACAGAATAATCCACCTTTCTTACTTTCAAAAACTCCTGGGTTGCTTTTACTGTATGTTTTGGGTCACTGTGCATTTGTACTCTGAAGCACCACCCAACCAGCTTTGCTGCATTTGACTGAATCTGAGCAGAGAGTATATCTCTAGTCTATACACTTCAGAATTGATCCGGCTTCTTCTGACTCATCATCACTAAACAGCAGTAACCCAGAGCCACTGGAAGCCATGCTCCTGCATCACACCGCTCCATGCTTCACAGATGATGCTGTGTGCTTTGATCATGAGCTGCTCCAAGCTTCCAAATGCAGACGACACACTTAGAATTAACCTTTTACCTGCTTAATTGATGTAGAAATAATGAAATAGCCCACCCCTTTCCATGAAACAGCTTTTGAGTCAACTGTCCAATTACTTATGGCCCCTTGAAAAAGGGGGAGGTACACATTAAAGAGCTGTAATTCCTTAACTTTTCCTCCAATTGTGATGAGAACACCCTCAAATTAAAGCTCAGAGTGTGCACTTTCAGCCCATATTCACTTCATGTTCACACACTTCAAGCCTATTATATAACTGTAACTTGAATATGGTTTGGTCAGCAGCTAAAATTATAAAAATTGTGTCTGTATCCAAATATATAAGGACCTGACTGTTTGTGTGTGTGTGTGTGTGTGTGTGTGTGTGTGTGTCCGTCTGTCTGTCTGTCTGTCTGTCTGTCCGTCTGTCTGTCTCTGTGTGTGTGTGTGTGTGTGTGTGTGTCCGTCTGTCTGTCTGTGTGTGTGTGTGTGTGTGTCCGTCTGTCTGTCTGTGTCCATCTGTGTGTGCTTGCGTGTGTGTGTGTCCGTCTGTCTGTGTGTCCATCTGTCTGTGTGTGTGTGTGTGTGTGTGTGTGTCTGTCTGTCTCTGTGTGTGTGTCTGTTTGTGTGTGTCTGTGTGTCTGTCTGTCTGTCTGTCTGTGTGTGTGTGTGTGTCTGTGTCTGTATATATATATAAGATTTAGACATTTAGAGATTAGTGTAATATTATAATAATATTTAATATGTGTGATATATCAACATTTCTATAGAATGTCTAATCAGTCGATCAATCAAACTCACCTCGTCCTCGAGCAGCGGAGGAAGACGCTCAACTTCCCGGCGCTTTTTGTCCTCTTCCTCATCCTCTTCCTCTTCCAGACAGACCGCTGAGCTCCGGAAGGTTCCCATCGCGCCGCGGATCGATTCCTCTGATTCTCTCTCGGTCTGCACGAGCAGCGCACTCTTCTGCAGCGCGGACTCCGCTGATCGAAGACCGACGGTAACGGGGGAGTTTACTAACTGTGCTGTCATGGTAACGACAGGCGCCGCAGAAACCTCCGCCTTCGGTCCGCTGCGCGCAGACGCGCTATTATTAATATTTGCTCGTCATCATGACCCGCGTATGCGTCATAACGCGTTCCCTTAAAATATCTGCCAGAACTCGTCTCTGAAGGTCTTTAAAGCCACTAAAACGGCAAAAGAGCGGCTGCCTGTGGTAAATCCTTACACAACAGTCGTGTGTAGTTCAATACCTAAAACACATTCTCAGAAGTGTTCTGCATTACCGACATGAATCTTGGCCAAACAGCTGATCTCACCTCCAAAACTCACTCAGACCAACAAAACACTTCATACTGGTCTCAAATAAACGTGTTTCATCATAACACTGGCAATATTCTCATTCAGAAAACACTGATTTAAAAAATACTAAAAACAGGGATCATTACATAATCGATTCACTTTGTCTGTGAACTTTGAATGATTTATCACATAAGTATTTCATTATTGGATAAGAATAACATCTTTTTATGTTACTGACTGTTCATCATCTTTATTTTAGATGAATGAATGAATGAATAAATTAATAGAGATATTGTGGAAGCATATTTCATATTCCAACAATAAACTTTTATTTTCTCAATATCAATATGCAAAATGTTCCCAATTTGACAATTTAGTAATAAAATAAAGCCACTCTGAGAAAGATTTGCTTGTAAAGAGTGTGACAATACCACAAGCTATAAAAGCTTTAAATCAGTCAATAAGCTAGATGTCCAGCTGGCTGTATAGTGTAATGTAGGGTGTGATGCATGTTCTTCATGTTATGTCTGTCTGTGTCTGATGTATGGACTAATTGTTTGGTGTTATATGTTTGATGTCCTGTCATAAAGTGCCTATGCCACTGTGCTGCAAACCTAACTGCCCCACGGGATAATACAGTTATCTACTACTACTACTACAACTAGCCCCGGTCTTCCCTATACTGGGATACTGAAGGTTTAAAGTATTCCTGTACCATCACATCTCACTTAAAACAATCATATTTATGAGTATTAAATAAAGATTACATTTTACAGGAAAATACTATTACCTATGGAAGCTTGTTCCCACCACAGAATAAAACAAATAAATAAAAAAGGTAGGCTAATTTTCTCTCACCATTTATAGATATAGCTAATCTGATATAATTTGATATGATTTTTTTTTTCTCACAATTTTGAATCTACATCACATAATTCTTCTGTTTTTTTCCTCAAAATTCTGACATCTTGCGATTATTTTCCCCTCAGAATTGCAAGAAAAAAGTCAGAATAGTGAGCTAAAAAGATGCCTTCCATACATTTCAGTTTTTCAACTTTAAAATGTCACATTTAATTCAGTGTGTTACCTGCCATTTCTCTGGAATAGTTTGTGAAATTTACTAGCAATGTTTCAGTGAAAACTGTTTCTACTTCAGAAATAACCTCTTTTTTCTTTCTTTCTCTTTTTTCTATTGTTTATTGTAGGTGTAAATGGATTACTGCACATGTTAAAGGCATAGGCCACCATAAAGAAAACGATCCTTACTCACCCTCATGTTCTTTCTTCTGTTGAACACAAAAGATATTTGAAGAATGTGTCTAAGCAAACAGCTGATAGTTCCCCTTTGACTTCTGTAGTATGGAAAATAATACTATGGATGTCCACCTATAGGAATAATTACTGTGGGAAATATAAACAGAGCTGTGGAAATTACTTACAAATAGTTTTTTCCATGATGAAAACTGTAACATAATATACATACTCTTTAGATTACGTTTAGATTGCTTTATCAAACTTATTTTCAAACTTACATTATTACAAACTTGTTATAAATGTACATTATAAGATTAATAAACATGAAAACAGTAACGATATTACATTCCCTACATTTTCCAGATTTGAAATATGTTTGTCTGGACTTCCATAATCAACGGTTACTGGATATGACGAAGATGTAGGGTTTCACAGCTATTCATCACCAATGTTTAGTAACTTGCATAATTATTTATTTCATACAAGGTCTAATTGCTTGAGAGGTGCTATTTTTCCCTCAAATTTAGAAGCATGGATTGCACATTTATTTACGCAATGTGTGAATATGAATGTGAATATTTTAAAGTTAAAAAAGAAGAATTAGGGAGAATCAATACATTCTGAATAATTTAATGCCATTGTGTGAATAATATGTGATCAATCCATAAAACGTCGTCTGATTAAGCATTTTAAACTAATAACAGGAACTATAACTCTGACTATAAACAAAATTGTTCCCTACGATACTAGAATCTTGCAGTCAGTTCAAATGTTCACCATTCCTAACATTTACACAATCTGTAAGTCAAAATGTTTAAGTTTGTAAAACACAAAAACACAGATGCGATCAACAAATGCAACCTAAACTAAAAGTAAACCAAAACCGGATTGGCCCTGGGTTTCCTAATAATTCAACCCAGAATATAATGATTTAACTCAACAATATTATCATCCAGAGTATTATCAACACACACAAAGACACACACACACACACACACACAGAGACACACACACACACACACGTACACACACACACACACACACACACACACACACACACACACACACACACACACACACACACACAGACAGACAGACAGACATACACACACATACACAGAGACAGAGACACACACACACACACACACACACACAGAGACACACACACACACACAAAGACACACAGACAGACACACACACACACACACACACACACACACACACACACACAGAGACACACACACGAGGACACGCAGATAGACACACACACACAGTAACACTGATTGAATGCTGAGTCACTTTGACAGCTCTTGTCTCTCTCTCATGGCCATCTGTGTGTTTGCTTTCACAGATCTGGGGTCAGTCGGTCTGGACGCTCAGACCTGCAAGGATGCTTGTGAACGTTCATAAGCTGTGTTTTCCTGAGGATGAGGACCAGTGTTAACAAACACTGCAGCATGACTTCTAGAGTAACACACGACAGACAGGACCGTCTGAGGAATAGGAATAATTTACCAGGAAAATACTGTCCTGCAATCATTTACTGATCCTTATTTGGATCTAAACTTATATGATTATTATTACTGGAGAATAAAACCATCGTAAAACTACTCATCACACCGGATTCATGTCAATATCCTTCACAGCGATTCATATAAACCTGACAATCCATAAAGGCTTATGATGAACTATCTATATCAACAGAATACAGAAAGGCAGAAAACTATAATTCAACAAATGCTATGACAGTAGCTGCATGATTTAGTCATATATATACACACACACACCAAAAATTATTCAGACACCAGATATATTTTTTCATATTTTTATTTATTTATTTTTAATAGTGGGCGCAGGCCATTATAGTTAATTGATGTAAGTGAGGATAGCAAAATAAAGTAAACGGTGACATTATACCCAAATATTCTTCATACAGTGGGCTACCAATAAAACTGATGAAAATTTGGGACCAGAAATTTGATTTGACACTTTTTCTTGACCATGTTTTGTTACATAGCTTTCTATTAAAGTTATCTGACATTCTCAAGATGAATTTGTTCTGATGCAGTTTAACTCTGAGTTATTCTCATATTTTATTACCATTTTCTAAACTATAGCAAATAAACTGTGATAATGTGAGAAATGTTGAAGATGTCTGAATAAATTTTGGTTAGACATATATATATATATATATATATATATATATATATATATATATATATATATATATATATACATATATACATATATATATATACATATATATACACATATACATATATATATATATATATGTCTAACCAAAAATTTTTTTTGGGGATTTCAGTAAATGAAAACACTAAAAAATATAAATACGTGAAAAACCATTAGAAATGTTGCCTTGGTAACTAAAATAGTTTAAAAAGCAAATAAGTATTAAAAAATTAAAACTGAATTAAAAATAAATTAAAGCTAACTATTAATATTAAATATATAAAAATGACAATCTCATAATGAAATTATGAAAACTGAACACAAAAATAATAGCTAATTCAACCTATGAATAAATACCATACTAGTATATAAATGATGCTAAAATAAACACTGATTCACAATGTAGCATGATCATATGTGCCTCTCTAACGTTAAAACTACATAAAATAATATTTAGGACACAAACAATTAAACATTATTTTATAAATTTAATTGGCCACTAGATGGCAGAACATCACTTATAAAACACTGAGACGTGCTTTTGTGTTTCAGTGTTATTTTAGTATCATACTTTTGTTTTTATTTGTTTGATAAAAATCTGTTTTTCTTTGTATTATTATTATTATTTATATGTATTAATATATATTTATTTGTTTATATTTTGTTTTAATTTTAGTTTAAGTAAAATTGTTGAGTATATATATATTTTAAATGTCTATATAATTGTATTATTATTATTTAGTTTTGGTTATTTTTGTTCAAGGAGAAAGCTGAAGTCATTGCATTTGGAAACAAAGATGAAGTTCTCAAGGTGAATGCATACCTTGACTCTAGGGGTCAAGCAACTAAAAATCAAGTCAGAAATCTTGGGGTGATTCTGGAGACAGACCTTAGTTTCAGTAGTCATGTCAAAGCACCTAAATATATTGCTGATATGCTCACTGAATATAAACCGAACAGACCACTCAGATCATTAGGATCGAGTCAGTTAGAAATACCAAGGGTTCACACAAAACAAGGGGAGTCTGCTTTTAGCTATTATGCGGCCCGCAGCTGGAACCAGCTTCCAGAAGAGATCAGATGTGCTAAAACATTAGCAACATTTAAATCAAGACTCAAAACTCATCTGTTTAGCTGTGCACTTGTTGAATGAGCACCGTGCTATATGTCCGAACTGACTGCATTGTATTTTATGTAATCATTATAGGAAGAAGACGAGGCACCTATAAGGAGCGATGGATCCAAGATCGATCATGGAATCTTATTGATGAAAGGTGGAAAGCAAAAATGCGACGCGAACGGACAAAGACAGATCAAGAAAAACAGGAGTTATCAGAAGCATATCATATACTGGACCGTCAGGTGAAGAAGAGCTGCCGAAAAGACAAACGGGATTGGATAGAGCAAAGAGGCCATGAAGCGCAGGATGTGGCTCTTTACTGTATCGTACGCAACCTGACAAGAGCGAGAAGTGGACAAGGAGCTCCCATCAAAGATAATAATGGCAAGGTACTGCTGACAGCAGAAGACCAAGAGAGAAGGTGGGTTGAACACTTCAAGGATATGCTCAACCAACAAATGCCATCTGAGCTTTTCGCCTTGAACCCACCTGCCACTGACAAGGATCTGGCCGTGAATCTGGATGCCATCACAGCAACAGAGACTGTGATCCGCCTACTAGAGAATAAAGCTCCAGGATTAGACATGATATCAACAGAAATACTAAAACATGGTGGCCATCCCGTCATCGAACAACTGACGACTCTCCTAAATACATGCTGGGCAACAGCTCAAGTCCCAGAGGATTGGCGAAGAGGAGTCATCATCAAACTCCCAAAGAAAGGAAATCTCGCTGATTGCAACAACTGGAGAGGAATCACGCTCCTATCCGTTACTGGAAAGGTATTCTGCATCGTCCTTCTTGATTTTGCTGATGACATCACCCTACTTGGAACAACAAGGAAGAACATACAAGAAATGACAAAGAGACTGGAACAAGAGGCAACCAAGATAGGGCTTCGCATAAGTACAAGTAAAACCAAGGTTTGAAAACAGTCAATGTTTCATGGGACGAAGCTGAAAACATCTCGGCTGATCGATCAAGTTGGTGGAAACTTGCCGCCCAATGCACCTCACGGCACAGCCGGACCTAAGACTAAGACTACATCTAAAACACTGTGTCCACAGAGAAGGGTTCAATCATTCATATGCTATAAAACGGATAAAAATGTTTTAAATTATGAAAAAGAACATAAAAAAAATCAAAAGCAACATTTAAGAATATCTCATATCAAAGCAAGATATGAGCTTCATAAGGTTTCAAAGCTGTGTCCCCAGTTTTTGTCAACACTGTCAGACATTGATTAAAATGTAATCTAATCAGGGAATATCAGGGGCAGCTGACCCCCTCCCATATTCCTCCTCTGCAGAGACATCAGTGTTTTATAGTTTAAGAATATTTTAAATCCTAATGTTAATATTGCCTGTGTCACAACTATGATATGTCAACACCATCTTCCAATTTCTGAAGAAATGATTTGAAATATTTAGATCCTTTTATTCTCCTGAAGCAGGTTCTTTTGGCATCTAGCATCAACAGAGAAAACGAAACATAACGAACATAAGATTCAGGGAACATAAGTATGAGGGAGCACATAACACTGGATAAAACATATATATATATATATATATATATATATATATATAATACAGTTCGTTTCTATTCTGATCATGTGTTCTGATCATTTATGGATAATTTAAGATGTTTCAATCTGAATATTAAGATACGGGTGAACGTAAATGGATAAAGGTAACAACTAATTGTTTTATTTGTTCATTTAACTATTTTTAAAAGTTCCTCTGTTAGATGCACAGCAGACACTGTTCTGAGAGAAAAATGGATCATTTGTGTTCCAATGACATATCAAAATACTTAAATGTGAAACTGCAATAAAAGGTTTGTAAACGATAACATACTCGCTGTTTGTTGTGTTTGTTTTAATACAGTAATTGATTGATTCAATGTATTTGATTGTTAAAGTGACTACAAATTCAGTTTGTTGTCACACCGTCAGATGAATATTTTGATAACATTTGATTATGATATTTTATATGTGTGGACGGCTGCATTGACTGTGGACTTCAGAAAACACAGTGGACCAACACCAGCAGATGACATGGCAGCCCAAATCATCACTGACTGTGGAAACTTCACACTGGACTTCAAGCAACATGGATTCTGTGCCTCTCCACTCTTCCTCCAGACTCTGGGACCTTGATTTCCAAATGAAATGCAAAATTTACTTTCATCTGAAAAGAGGACTTTGGACCACTGGGCTACAGTCCAGTTCTTTTTCTCCACGGCCCAGGTAAGATGCTTCTGACGTTGTTTCTGGTTCAGAAGTGGCTTGGTAGCTCTTTTCCTGAAGACGTCTGAGCGTGGAGACTCTTGATGCACTGACTCCAGCTTCAGTCCACTCCTTGTGAAGCTCTCACAAGTGTTTGAATCAGCTTTGCTTAACAGTATTCTCAAGCTCGCGGTCATCCCTGTTGCTTGTGCACCTTTTCCTACCCAAATTCTTCCTTCCAGTCAACTTTGCATTTAATATGCTTTGATACAGCACTCTGTAAACAGCCACAGCTTTCAGTAATGACCCTCTGTGACTTACCCTCTTTGTGGAGGGCGTCAATGTTCGTCTTCTGGACAACTGTCAAGTCATTAGTCTTCCCCGTTATTGTGGTTGCATGTTCTAAACTAGCCCAGGAGATACCCAGTATTTATACTCAAAATTAATCAAACTAATCAAGCTCAAAATGGAAAAAATTTCAAAGCTCGTAACCATCAGAATTAAAACAAACAAAAACTCTTTAAATATTTCAGTTTGTGTGCAATGAATCTAGACTGTAATAAAGTTTGCTTTTCTGAATTAAATTACAAAAAATAAAATACCTTTTCCATTATATTCTAATTTTTTGAGATGCACCCGTATATATATTAACCAAAATTATATCAAACGTCCAATATCAAATATCACTGATGTCAAACCTGATGCTATTTGATTTGAGAGCTACTGAGATGAGGATTCGTTTGAATAATGACTTCAGTTATGTTGCAAAGTTATTAAATGACTTCAGAAGTCTTGTAGTTCCCTTCAAGATAAAGGCAAATTCAGTCATGTGTGTCCAGACTTCAGACTACAGAGCAAATATCTTTTCTTCTCTCATTTCATGCTTTTTCGACATTAACAGGAGCTGCTCTGATGTCTTTCACACCTCGTGTGCCTTTTCCCAGACAGCACACGTACGTCTGCAAGATGTCTTATAAAACGTCCTATAGATGTATTGCAGATGAGCAACCGCTCTAAAAAATACATCTCCCAGAGGGTTCCACCTCGGACGAAGGCACTTCTACTCCGCTACAAACAATCCACAGCAGCAGTATAAATGTAGCCCTTTTTTGTAAATGAAACAACTTAGCAAAGCAATTAAGGCTATTCCCAGTGGCATAATAATTTTAAACAAATTCTCAGATGTACAACCCTAAAATCCCCAACTTTTTGTAAATGGTCTCTCCTTTTTTGACAAACGTTTTAATAACAGTTTTATAAGAAACTCCTTTATTGTTGGACCCAATCCTAATGTAAATCTAAATGGTTTAAACCTCATTGTACTGTATTTATTGGCATAGCATTTTGATATTACCATATAAATGTTATTTCTAATAAAGTAAAATAAGTACTTTACAAAATTATTCACAGATGTTACCCTGTAAATGCAGCTGTTAGCAGATATATTCATAGATTGTGTGATAAATGTAAAATAAATATTAAAAGCACTTTCCACAAAGAGAACCCAAATCTCCAATCTCACTGACATTTCGATAGGATGCCATCAAATACACTGGGAAAAACAAACAGGCTGCACTGTGGCGACCTGTAGAAGCAGTAACGTCGAAGTAGCAACACTGTTGTTTGTTGTTTGTATGTATGAGTTTGCATGAGTATAAGTTCCTGAAGTGTCTATTAAGTTCTTCACTTCGTTGCCCTTATTGAACCGTCATGATGATATATCACACGATTGTGAACTACTTGATTATTTGGCTACTCTTTGGATACCTCGTGAGAGGACAGCGTGGGAATGGAGAGCGGCTTCGTTATAGTCGTGACTTTCTTATGGAGTGTTGGGTCTCTGATTACACTGTGTTGGATCAATCCCATGACTGGCCTTCGGAGATCTTAAGGACTGATCTTTCTCGCACCCACACAGAGATGAACACCAGTAAGAAGGTGAGGAAAAGGGGAAAGAAGGGGGGACTGCGTCAGAGACTGCGAAAACAGCAACTACATCGCATTCCACTCCCTTCAATAATTCTAGCTAATGCCCAGTCTCTCCGGAATAAACTGGACGATTTACAAGCAAACGTTCGGTTTCTCTCAGATTACAGGAATGCTTGTGTTATTTCCCTGACGGAGACCTGGCTTAAAGAACATGACCTAGACTCTGATTTGGAAATAGAGGGCTTTGGTGTCCCGTTGAGATTGGACAGGGATGCTGCTGTGACTGGGAAAACTCTGGGTGGAGGTGTATGCATCTACGTTAACCAGCGTTGGTGCAAGTCCGCGATTTTGCGGGAATCTATATGCAGTCCTGATATTGAACTGTTGTCGATATCACTTCGCCCTTTTTACTTGCCGAGAGAGTTTCCACAAATATTCATTACTGTTGTATATATTCACCCAAAGGCTAATATGAAAAATGCATCCGACATTTTATGTAAAACGGTGCATCGGTGGCAAAATATTTCTCCTGACGCACCCAATATTGTGATGGGAGACTTTAATCACTGTAAAATGGAGAAATCACTGAGCCATTTTGATCAATATGTGGATTGTCCTACCAGATGTGGGAAATATTTGGATCTCTGTTATGGGTCTATTAAAGGGGCTTATAAGTCATATTTGAGGGCTCCTTTAGGCCTGTCTGACCATCATGCAGTTTATCTGGCCCCTGCTTATAAACCTGTCCTGAAAAGGGAAAAAACAGAGAAAAGACTCGTTCCTGTGTGGTCGGAAGACTCAATTCAAGAGCTGAGGGGATGCTTTGAATGTACCGATTGGGAACTCTTTAAATCTGTATGTACTGATTTAGATGATCTCACAGAGACTGTGACTAATTATATAGTATTCTGTAAAGATCTGGTTATTAAAAATAAACTTTGTATAGTATTTCCGAATAACAAACCATGGATTACTAGACAAGTTAAAAATGCGGTTAATCTGAGAAACATTTATTATAAACAAGGTGATAGCATTCGGTACAGAGAGGCCCATAAACTGGTGAGAAATGAGGTGAGATTAGCCAAATTGCAGTATAAGGATAAGGTTGAAACCATGTTTATAAGTGGGGAATCTCATTTAGCTTGGGATGGAGTGAAGTCGATAATTGGAACTAAACAGAAGACAAAAAGTATTACTCTAGGTGGGAAATCTGATCATGAATTAGCAGATGATTTTAATTTATTTTATACACGTTTTGATATTCATGATTTTACATCCGAATTGTTGAAGTATGGTGGGAATATTGTGACTTTGGACACCTCTGTTAAATTTCAAATTAGTGAAGCTGATGTACGTAGCTGCTTTGGTCAGGTTAAAGTAAGGAAAAGTCCAGGTCCTGATCATATTAGTGGAAGATTGTTGAGGAATTGTGCAGAGCAGCTTTCAGGGATTTGTACATTTATTTTTAATAAATCAATGCAACTTTCTAAAGTCCCTCGTTCTTGGAAAGATTCCATAGTAGTGCCAATTGCAAAAAAAAGTAATCCTATTTCTTTTAACGATTATAGGCCTGTTGCACTCACTTCCCTGGTTATGAAATCTTTTGAAAAAATAGTTAGGAAGGGGATTTTAGCCTTAACACAGTCAGCACTTGATCCTATGCAGTTTGCGTACAGATCAGGTAGAGGAGTGGAAGATGCCACTTGTACGTTATTAAATATGATTCTAAAACATTTGGAAGGTAAAAATAATTATGTACGTTTGCTTTTTATTGATTTTTCTTCTGCTTTTAATTGTGTTCAACCCCATATTCTGGCGAAGAAACTTGTTGAAAATTTTAATTTAGACTTAAATATTGTGCGTTGGTTGGTAGATTTTTTAACTAGTAGATCCCAAAGAGTACGTGTTAATGGGGTGTTCTCTAATGCATTGTTGTCTTCTACTGGTACCCCACAGGGTTGTGTTCTGTCCCCTCTCTTGTTTTCTTTATATACTGATGACTGTCGGAGTGTTTTTGAGGGGAGACACATTATTAAATTTGCAGATGATTCTGTAATTGTGTCTCTCCTTACTGGGTCAGATGGGAGTTATGGTCCAGTGGTAGACCATTTTATTCAATGGTGTGATGCTTCATTTCTAAACATTAATGCTTCTAAAACAAAAGAGATGTACATTGACTTCCGTAAGAAGAATATTGTACCTATGTTGCCTGCTGTCATTAAGGGGCATCAGGTAGAATTGGTCAAGGAGTATAAATACTTAGGCACTGTGTTTGATGATAAACTAAAATTTGAGGCAAACACTGATATGATTAGAGGGAAAGCTCTTCAACGTATGTATTTTTTGAGGAAACTTCGAACTTTTTATGTGGATGTCTCTTTTATGATGATGTTTTATACTTGTTTTATTGAATCTATTGTAAGTTTTTCTGTGATTTGTTGGTATGGAAATTTGAATGTAAAGAGTAGGGGAAAGTTGAACAGTATAGTTAAAATATGCAGTAAGATAGTGGGAACTGAGTTAAGGACTATCGCACAAATTTATGAATACAAGGTGACTAAGAAGGGCCAGTTAGTCCTGTCTGATATCACCCATCCATTGTGTGATGAATTTCAATTGCTTCCTTCTGGTCGGAGACTTAAACTCCCTTTGTGTAAATCAAATAGATATAAGAATTCTTTTGTACCGGCAGCAATAGCGTTCTTAAATAATTTATTATAATTATTATTTTTTTTTTTTTTTTTTTTATTTTTTTTTTTGTTCGATATTGTGTGTTGTGTGGCTGTTGCATGTTTACTGATGTTTACTGCTATCTACATAAAGAATTGCCTTTTTAAGGACAATAAAGTTAACCTACCTACAAACAAACAAAAAATACATATAGTAAGATGTAAATAGTATTTTGTTATTAAATATTACAAGTCCAAATAAATGGCAAGTAACACACTGAACTAAACGGGGCATTTTTAAGTATAAAGTATGAAGCATAGTTTGCTTTATTTCCCGTGTTTATTAAATAAACATTTATTCAAATTTGAATAAAACAAATGAAGGTAAAAGTTCATGGGATGACTGTGTAATATTTGTGTTAATTAAAAGTATTTTAATTATGAAAACTATTTAATTCTAAGATTCTTGACAGACAGACAGACAGACAGACAGACAGACAAATAAATGATAGACAGACAGACAGACAGACAGACAGACAAATAGATGATAGACAGACAGACAGACAAATAGATGATGGACAGACAGACAGACAAATAGACAGACAGACAGACAGATAGACAGACAGACAGACAGATAGATAGATAGACAGACAGACAGACAGACAGACAAATAGATGATAGACAGACAGACAGACAAATAGATGATAGACAGACAGACAGACAGACAGACAGACAGATAGATGATAGACAGACAGACAGGCAGACAGACAAATAGACAGACAGACAGACAGACAGATAGACAGACAGACAGACAGACAGACAGACAGATAGATAGATAGATAGATAGATAGATAGATAGATAGATAGATAGATAGATAGATAGATAGATAGATAGATAGATAGATAGATAGATAGATAGATAGATAGATAGACAGACAGACAGATAATAGACAGACAGACCGACAGACAGATAGATGATAGACAGACAGATAGATAGATGACAGACAGACAGACAAATAGACAGACAGACAGATAGATGATAGACAGACAGATAGATGACAGACAGACAGACAGACAGATGGATGACAGACAGACAGACAGATAGACAGACAGACAGATAGATGATAGATAGACAGACAGACAGACAGACAGATAAGATGACAGACAGACAGACAAGATGACAGACAGACAGACAGACAGACAGACAGACAAGATGACAGACAGACAGACAGACAGATGATAGACAGACAGACAGACAGATAGATGATAGACAGACAGACAGACAGATGACAGACAGACAGACAGACAGACAGACAGACAGACAGACAGACAGACAGACAGATAGATAGACAGACAGATAGATGATAGACAGACAGACAGACAGACAGACAGATAAGATGACAGACAGACAGACAGACAGACAGATAAGATGACAGACAGACAGACAAGATGACAGACAGACAGACAGACAGACAGACAGACAGACAGACGATAGACAGACAGACAGACAGACAGATAGATGATAGACAGACAGATAGATGACAGACAGACAGATAGATAGATGACAGACAGACAGACAGACAGATAGATGATAGACAGACAGATAGATGACAGACAGACAGACAGACAGATGGATGACAGACAGACAGACAGATAGACAGACAGACAGACAGACAGACAGACAGACAGATAGATGATAGATAGACAGAAAGACAGACAGACAGACAGACAGATAGATAGACAGACAGATAGATGATAGACAGACAGACAGACAGACAGATAAGATGACAGACAGACAGACAGACAGACAGATAAGATGACAGACAGACAGACAAGATGACAGACAGACAGACAGACGATAGACAGACAGACAGACAGACAGATAGATGATAGACAGACAGACAGATAGATGATAGATAGACAGACAGACAGATGATAGACAGACAGAAAGATGACAGACAGACAGACAGACAGATAGATAGATAGATAGATAGATAGATAGACAGACAGACAGACAGACAGACAGACAGATAGATGATAGACAGACAGACAGATAGATGACAGACAGACAGATAGATGATAGACAGACAGACAGATGATAGACAGACAGACAGATAGATAGATGATAGATAGACAGACAGACAGACAGATAGATAGATGATAGATAGACAGACAGACAGACAGACAGACAGATAGATAGATAGACAGATAGATGATAGACAGACAGACAGATAGATGATAGACAGACAGACAGATAGATAGATGATAGACAGACAGACAGAAAGACATACAGACAGATAGATGATAGACAGACAGACAGATGATAGACAGACAGACAGACAGACAGACAGATAGATAGATGACAGACAGACAGACAGACATACAGACAGACAGACAGATATCTGCAGTTTTTATATGAATTTGTTTGTTGATAAAGACAAGACCAGTAAGGTGGGGTATATAAAAATTACCATTTTAAGATGATTTAATGCTATTTTAATTTTATGTTAGACAATTGTTCAACTATTAAATTGCTTTCCCTATGCAGAACATGGGGTTTGCACATTTGGTAATAATAATAAATAAAATAAATAAAATGTATTAATTATAAAAATAAAAGAATGAATCAAAATGTAAAAAAAAAAAGAAGAAAAAAGAACTATAAACAAAAGCAAATGGACTCTAACTTATGCCGTTATTTGTGGAAAGTGCCAGTATAACCAAAATAGATATCATAAAACACTGCATTTAAGGCAAAAACAGCTAGAAGTATGTCACCAGTCCAACACACGGACATTGTTAAAGACATGCAGGTCTATATTACCCTGCTAATCAGGACAAACCAGATCAAATCAACTATGGAAATGACACCTGGGCATCATAATCATCATCATCATGTGATGAAGCCAGTATGTCAACCAGTTTCTCACACTCACCTTCACGAGCTCTGGAGTCTCGGACTCAGCCCAAGCTTTCCAGGCTTTAATTAAATAATAGCTAATTACACACTACTCTGACTCAGACTCTCTCTCTCCGCCTGAGAAGTTAGTATTTGGCGTGAGATGCTGCACTGATCTATTTTGGGGCTTGTGTTGAGACCTCTGAATATATTACCCGTTCTGAGGGATTTCACACCTGTCATACACACACCATCTCACACACAAACCTACCTCAATTATAGGATGGGAAATACAGAAACACGTCTGTTGTTATTTACTCGCTCGTTCTTCTGGAGTCAGATGAGAGCACCAGACTGAAATGGATAATTATGGATAATTTTTTAAGATGTTTCAATCTGAATATTAAGATACGGGTGAACGTAAATGGATAAAGGTAACAACTAATTGTTTTATTTGTTCATTTAACTATTTTTAAAAGTTCATCTGTTAGATGCACAGCAGACATACTGTTCTGAGAGAAAAATGGATCATTTGTGTTCCAATGACATATCAAAATACTTAAATGTGAAACTGCAATAAAAGGTTTGTAAACGATAACATACTCGCTGTTTGTTGTGTTTGTTTTAATACAGTAATTGATTGATTCAATGTATTTGATTGTTAAAATGACTACAAATTCTGTTTTTTGTCACACGTCAGATTAATATTTTGATAACATTTGATTATGATATTTTATATGTGTGGACGGCTGCATTGACTGTGGACTTCAGAAAACACAGTGGAGCAACACCAGCAGATGCCATGGCAGCCCAAATCATCACTGACTGTGGAAACTTCACACTGGACTTCAAGCAACATGGATTCTGTGCCTCTCCACTCTTCCTCCAGACTCTGGGACCTTGATTTCCAAATGAAATGCAAAATTTACTTTCACCTGAAAAGAGGACTTTGGAGCACTGAGCAACAGTCCAGTTCTTTTTCTCCACAGCCCAGGTAAGACGCTTCTGATGTTGTCTCTGGTTCAGAAGTGGCTTGGTAGCTCTTTTCCTGAAGACGTCTGAGCGTGGAGACTCTTGATGCACTGACTCCAGCTTCAGTCCACTCCTTCTGAAGCTCTCACAAGTGTTTGAATCAGCTTTGCTTGACAGTATTCTCAAGCTTGCGGTCATCCCTGTTGCTTGTGCACCTTTTCCTACCCAAATTCTTCCTTCCAGTCAACTTTGCATTTAATATGCTTTGATACAGCACTCTGTAAACAGCCACAGCTTTCAGTAATGACCCTCTGTGACTTACCCTCTTTGTGGAGGGCGTCAATGACAGTCTTCTGGACAACTGTCAAGTCATTAGTCTTCCCCGTTATTGTGGTTGCATGTTCTAAACTAGCCCAGGAGATACCCAATATTTATACTCAAAATTAATCAAACTAATCAAGCTCAAAATGGAAAAATTTTCAAAGCTGCAAGTCGTAACCATCAGAATTAAAACAAACAAAAACTCTTGAAATATTTCAGTTTGTGTGCAATGAATCTAGACTGTAATAAAGTTTGATTTTCTGAATTAAATTACAAAAAATAAAAGACCTTTTCCATTATATTCTAATTTTTTGAGATGCACCCGTATATATATTAACCAAAATTATATCAAACGTCAATGTTTTTTGTGACCAAATATCACAGATGTCAAATCTGATGCTATTTGATTTGAGAGCTACTGAGATGAGGATTTGTTTGAATAATGACTTCAGTTATGTTGCAAAGTTATTAAATGACTTCAGAAGTCTTGTAGTTCCCTTCAAGATAAAGGCAAATTCAGTCATGTGTGTCCAGACTTCAGACTCCAGAGCAAATATCTTTTCTTCTCTCATTTCATGCTTTTTCGACATTAACAGGAGCTGCTCTGATGTCTTTCACACCTCGTGTGTCTTTTCCCAGACAGCACACGTACGTCTGCAAGATGTCTTATAAAACGTCCTATAGATGTATTGCAGATGAGCAACCGCTCTAAAAAATACATCTCCCAGAGGGTTCCACCTCGGACGAAGGCACTTCTACTCCGCTAGAAACAGTCCACAGCAGCAGTATAAATGTAGCCCTTTTTTGTAAATGAAACAACTTAGCAAAGCAATTAAGGCTATTCCCAGTGGCATAATAATTTTAAACAAATTCTCAGATGTACAACCCTAAAATCCCCAACTTTTTGTAAATGGTCTCTCCTTTTTTGACAAACGTTTTAATAACAGTTTTATAAGAAACTCCTTTATTGTTGGACCCAGACAGACAGACAGATAGATGACAGACAGACAGACAGATAGATGATAGACAGACAGATGATAGACAGATAGATGACAGACAGACAGACAGACAGACAGATAGACAGATAGATAGATAGACATACAGACAGATAGATGATAGACAGACAGACAGACAGATAGACAGACATACAGACAGATAGATGATAGACAGACAGACAGATAGATGATAGACAGACAGACAGATGATAGACAGACAGACAGATGATAGACAGACACATGATAGACAGATAGATGATAGACAGACAGACAGACAGACAGATAGACAGATAGACATACAGACAGAGATGATAGACAGACAGACAGATAGATGATAGACAGACAGACAGACAGACAGACAGACACACAGACAGATAGACAGACATACAGACAGATAGATGATAGACAGACAGACAGATAGATGATAGACAGACAGACAGATGATAGACAGACAGATGATAGACAGACAGACAGACAGACAGACAGATAGATGATAGACAGACAGACAGACAGATAGATGATAGACAGACAGACAGACAGACAGATAGATGATAGACAGACAGACAGACAGATAGACAGATAGATGACAGACAGACAGACAGACAGACAGACAGATGATAGACAGACAGACAGACAGATGATAGACAGACAGATGATAGACAGACAGACAGACAGACAGACAGACAGACAGACAGATAGACAGACAGATAGATGATAGACAGACAGACAGACAGATAGATGATAGACAGACAGACAGACAGATAGATGATAGACAGACAGACAGATAGATGATAGACAGACAGACAGACAGATAGATGATAGACAGACAGACAGACAGACAGACAGATGATAGACAGACAGACAGACAGACAGATAGATGACAGACAGACAGACAGACAGACAGACAGATGATAGACAGACAGACAGACAGATAGACAGACAGATGATAGACAGACAGACAGACAGACAGATGATAGACAGACAGACAGATAGACAGACAGATGATAGACAGATAGATGATAGACAGACAGACAGACAGATAGATGATAGACAGACAGACAGACAGATAGATGATAGACAGACAGACAGACAGACAGATGATAGACAGACAGACAGACAGACAGATAGACAGATAGATAGATGACAGACAGACAGATAGATGATAGACAGACAGACAGACAGATGATAGACAGACAGATAGACAGACAGACAGACAGATGATAGACAGACAGACAGACAGACAGACAGATAGACAGATAGATGATAGACAGACAGACAGACAGATAGATGATAGACAGACAGACAGACAGACAGATGATAGACAGACAGACAGACAGACAGATGATAGACAGACAGACAGACAGACAGACAGACAGATAGATAGATGACAGACAGACAGACAGACATACAGACAGACAGATAGATAGATGACAGACAGACAGACAGACATACAGACAGACAGACAGATATCTGCAGTTTTTATATGAATTTATTTGTTGATAAAGACAAGACCAGTAAGGTGGGGTATATAAAAATTACCATTTTAAGATGATTTAATGCTATTTTAATTTTATGTTAGACAATTGTTCACCTATTAAATTGCTTTCCCCATGCAGAACATGGGGTTTGCACATTTGGTAATAATAATAAATAAAATAAATAAAATGTATTAATTATAAAATAAAAGAATGAATCAAAATGTAAAAAAAAGAAAGAAAAAAGAACTATAAACAAAAGCAAATGGACTCTAACTTATGCCGTTATTTGTGGAAAGTGCCAGTATAACCAAAACCAAAATAGATATCATAAAACACTGCATTTAAGGCAAAAACAGCTAGAAGTATGTCACCTGTCCAACACACGGACATTGTTAAAGACATGCAGGTCTATATTCCCTGCTAATCAGGACAAACCAGATCAAATCAACTATGGAAATGACACCTGGGCATCATAATCATCATGTGATGAAGCCAGTATGTCGACCAGTTTCTCACACTCACCTTCACGAGCTCTGGAGTCTCGGACTCAGCCCAAGCTTTCCAGGCTTTAATTAAATAATAGCTAATTACACACTACTCTGACTCAGACTCTCTCTCTCCGCCTGAGAAGTTAGTATTTGGCGTGAGATGCTGCACTGATCTATTTTGGGGCTTGTGTTGAGACCTCTGAATATATTACCCGTTCTGAGGGATTTCACACCTGTCATACACACACCATCTCACACACAAACCTACCTCAACTATAGGATGGGAAATACAGAAACACGTCTGTTGTTATTTACTCGCTCGCTCTTCTGGAGTCAGATGAGAGCACCAGACTGAAAGTTCAGTTATTATTTGCTTCCATCGCAGCTCCACAAACCTGCTAAAATACACTTTCTGGCAGAACAAACCCTTTAAAAAATAACACATTTTTGTGACTATACAAAAGTCTACCAGTCACAAGTATGGAATAAAGAAGTCTCTTATAGTCACCAAGGCTGATATTGACCAATTTAATGCATCTTTGATAAATAAAAGCGTTAAAACGTTTGAACGGTAGCAACAGACTGATTTCTGAAGATCATGTGACACTGAAGACTGGAGCAATGATGCTGAAAATACAGCTGCAGATCACAGAAATAAAATATACACAGAAAACTGTTATTTTACTGTATTTTTATCAAATAAATGCAGCCTTGGTGAGCAGAAGAGACTTCTTTCAAAAACCTTAATTATTTCAAATTGTTGCTCTTACACTTTTTCTCTCTCATCACACTGCTATAAGATATGGATTATTTTCTTGCTTCAAAGCAGATAAAACTATATTCTGCATAGAGCATAATTTTGTATTATGGACATTATTCAGGATAGACACCATGTTTAATTTCAAGGATATGAAAATGAAGCCTAAGGACAGAAATGTCAAACGTGATGATGAAATATTAGACTTTTTTGGAAATACATATAACCTTAAAAAGAGTTCAACGACAAATGAAATATGGTCCTGGATAAGGTCCATAATTGGATATTTGACTCTTTTGGTGAGAGACTCTGGCACTGCTGTTAAAAGTCAAACATGTGAAGCATTAATAACAAAAGGAGTGCAGACATACAGTTAAACAGAATTGAGTTATAATTGTAGTTTGTCTCTCATAACAGCACACAGCATCTTCTATTTCACTCTTCAGCAAATCTCACAGTGTAAATCCACAATCCTGCGTAACACAGACGGACAGATGCATTAAAACAAACATACTGTACAAACAGAACATCTGAACTCAGATACTGAGCAATAAACAGCGACAGATTCCCCCTCCAGCGTAAAAATCTCCCACATCCACACATTTAAATATCATTCATTATTCATCATCTCAATCTGTGGTGCATGGGAACAGAAAATAAAAGAGCTGATGGGCGGCATGAACCCGGCCCAAACCAGGACAGCCAATCAGAGCGCAGCACTTCAGAGGAAACAGGAAGGCGTGAAATTAAACTCTTTTCTGTCAAACGGTGCATTAAATGCTGCTGAACATGTTGCTTTTCCTCAAGAGGAAACTTTTCCGTTTGAAAATCTGAAAGGCAAATTTAAACGGAAAACAGAGAATCCCCCAAAAAACATGTCCAGGTCACACTTTTCATAGGAAATTAAATTCATAAAGAAGTAAAATCTTTAGCTTTGTGTCATTATTGTCATGACAATTAAGCAGAAAAATAAATAAATAATAAATATTAAATATTTTTTGTTGTCTTCATTGCAATGACAATTAAGCACACACAAAATGTATATATATATAATTTAAAATATCTACAATTAAAAAATAAAGGCTTCATTTTCTTTAATCAAAATATTTTTTTTCTTCCGATTTTGAATTCTGATCGTTTGCATTGTGTCATTATTGTCATGACAATTAATAAAAACAATTCTAATAATTAAATTAATAAATCTTAATATATATGTGATTTTGCATTGTTACTTTTGTCATGACAATTTAGCACAAAACATAAAAATAATAAATCTTAAAATATTTTCATTTTCAAAAAAATATACATTTAGTTTTTTGTCTTTTGATTATGGATTGTGATCCTCTGCATTTGTGTCATTATTTCCATGACAATTAAGCATAATAATTAAAAAATTATAAATCTTAAAGAATTCCTTAAACGGGATTTTCATCATATATATATAATATAATGCTGTCAAAATTAGCGCGTTAACGCAGGCGATTAATTTTTCTTAAACAAACAGCAGCTAAAAACAACCTAATAACCAGCTGCTGTGATGTCTGTTCATCAAGAACAAAAGAAAAAAGAGGAAATCAATAACTTTATATAGCTGTTAGTATTTATCTTTATATAGTTTAGAATTTAGTGTTTGATAACTTTATTCAATTTCTGTATATTTCTGCTGAAGGGCACAGGTAGGTAAATATGACATTTATTATAATGGGTTTATGTGAAGATTGTTATTTTTTAAAGTCTAATAAATGTTCAAATTGATAGCTCTTAATTATAATGTAAAGTTGAATGGCTATAGTATATTTTTTAAAGGGAAATCAGTATTAATTGGTATCAGTGATACTGGCCTTCAGTCAAAGATGCCATTAAACAAATATTAAAAATATGTTGTATTTAATTTATATATTAATTGAATGTGAAATTATTGCAATATAAAAGTATATTTAAAAACTTAATTTCAGAAAAAATGTGCGATTAATTAGTTTTTTTTTTTTAATCGATTGACAGCACTAATATATATATATATATATATAAATAATGACAAATAAAAATAAGAAATAAGAAAATAGAATAAAAATAATAAATTTAAATTATTCCTAAAACAGGCTTCGTTATAGTATTTCTTTTTTCTTTTGATCCCGGGGTGAAATATGACCTGGATATGTTTCACTCCTTCCAAATGTAATTTTTTTGAAGAACGTGAGGCGACTACACAGACATCAACTTCATGTCAGATGAAGAAAAGCGTGATGATCACAGTCGCTCGTTTTCTTCAGCTAGTCTAGTCTGGTGAAGTGCTTTCCTAGTCTTTCTTCTGCAGTTTGTGATGTTAAGCATCAAATCACTGTCATGTTTCCTTCTAGAAGCACAGTGAAGATGTTCTCACACAAACAACGTCTCCTTGACGACAACAGCGATTCACCATAGAAACAGTAAAGAATCAGCACAGATCTGTAATAGAACAACTAGAGAGACGCTTTCGCTCCGTTACACAACCTAGTGAGCCGCTTCACCGCCTCAAACCACACACAAACATATTTAGGCCATTTATGCATTTTAATTGCATATGTTTTACATTGTGGCATTATTGTTGTTGTATTTATGTTTATTGTTGTTATGGAAAACATAAACCTTAAATTTAGGTCTACATATTTTTTGCAAGATTTCATCAGAGTCGGCAGATGATAAAGCGGAAAAAAATATATATATATATATAACCTTGCCAAAAAATATGTAGACCTAAATTTAAGTTTTATGTTTTTGAATTGCATATAAAATTCCCATAATAACAACAATTTTATTTTCTATAACTCTTTTAAATGAGCTTTTTGAAGCACTTTGCTTTATTGTTAATTGTGATTATTGTCATGATGATCATTAAGCATAAAATAAATAAATATTCCTCTAAATCTTAAAATATTCCTAAAATAGACAATTTTTTCCATTTTCCATATATATTCATATCCATATATATTCCATAACTATTTTATATTTTATTTAAATATTAATAAATACATTTATAATAATAAATAAATAAATCTGGTCATTGTGAAAACAATTTAATTCAGTTAAAAAGTACAAGCAATATTCAAGTTAAAATGTATGAGATTGAAACAAATTGGATTTATTGATACATCTGGTTATTGTGTATTTAAAACATTGTTTATTCATACTATTACAGAAATCTGACCTGTTTCATTTATATATGACTGACAAATATGCATCACATCAAATTTTTAATGTTAAAACGGTATAATCCAAATGCATGGAAACTTTATATGCAATTCAAATATCTAAATATTAAATTTGAATTTTTTCACAAAATAGTGCTCATCTTGGATGCATTTTGGATTGTTTGCAGCAATGCATTCTGGGATTTCCTTCTCTCTAATGCTTCCTTACAGTAATGCAGCATGAATATGTAGCCTACTCTTCTGAATGCTGTATAAGCAGCTCACTAGGGTTTGAAATGGAGCTTCTTTGTCTGTTTACATCGCACATTTCAACGGCAGAACAGAAGTTAGACAGACGCAGGCCTCTTTTTTTTGTGTATTACTAAGTTTTCGCTAGTTGATATTCACAGTATATATTAAGCATGAGGAGCTGATGGAGTATGGATGGTTTAAAACTGCTGGTGAATTTTCATGTATTTGGACTTTTTTACTATAGAAATGATTGGGACATTTGTGGGACTCTCAAATACGTCTATAAAAATAAATATATGGCAAAATCCTTTGAAATACTTTATAAACTGCGTTTGCATACACTCAAACACATGGTATTCTCCTGCACAGAGTAACACACACTCACTATGGTAATGTCTGTAACCTGGAGTGATAAATGTACCTGTAGCTGGTAAAGGTATGAATGCAATGGCCACGTAAACACTGCAGAGACTCGGGACTGTAATCAAACATCATAAGAATCACATTAAACTCCCGTCAGAGGAGTGAAGTGCAGTGTGAATGCGACTCCAACCAGAGGCCTCATTAATCAAACACATATCTGATCTGAAACTTCATGGATTTCATACGGTCAAAATAAAAATAAATAATAGAAACTGACATGAAAACGTGTACACCAACCGAGGAACAAACCTCTTGGGAACAAATAAAATTAAAATAAATGAACACTGATTATAAGAAATAAGATAAATAGGCAATAACTTTATGCATTTATATTATTATATGCACAAATAATATAAAATATTATATTTATATTATTGCAGTATGTCACTTCAAATGATAATGTAATTGAAAGTAATTAATTAATTATTTATTACAATTAATATTTTATATTATATTATACCCCCCCCCCCAGGAAATCATTAATACAGTGTGTATATGTATATACATACAAATCACATATACATATACAATACTTACATATACATTATATATATATATATATATATATATATATATATATATATATATATATATATATATATATATATACACACACACTTATGTAAACATGTTAAAATGTTAAGTATGTTTAAAGTTTTATGTAAATGTGTGTGTATACTGTATGTTTATACACACTATATAGCTGAAAAAAATTATAATATTATAAGTAAGTATTTTTAGGAATACTTTATTTTGATCGTCCACTTTAGACATTCTACTAACAGTAAGTAACTTTGCAACTACATGTCAACTAGCAGTCATTAGAGTATTAGTAGACTGTCTGCTTAATATCTGCTAACACTTTATTCTGATGGGTCCACAACATACAACATACTGACTATGAGAAACTTTGCAAGTATATGTCAACTTATTCTACTAACCCTAAACCTACCCTAACGGTCCACTCTGAGAGTTAGTAGACATGCTGTTGCAAATTAATGAGAATTAGTTGACGTAGTTGAAAAGTTACTTATAGTTAGTAGAATGTCTAAAGTGGACTATCAAAATAAAGTGTAACTGTATTTTTTATTATAACGGCATGTTTTCTGCAACATTTCAACTGCTTTATGTTTATACAATAGTTATGTCACTGAAATTAATTAATTATTCATGATCCCCCCCCCCCCAAAAAAAATAAATAAAAATCCCTAAAATATAATTACCCCCCCCCCCCCCAAAAAAAATAAATAAATAAATAAAGGTATTGATTTCCTTGCCCATTGATGATGATGGCTGTACATCTTCTATATAAAGATATATTTGCTTCAACTTGTATATGTGTGTATTATAAATGAGGCCCCGGGTTTTTCGTTCTGGCATTTGTACGATCCGCAGAATCGCTGCAATCATTCTGTACGATGAATGATGCAGGAAAGAGCTTGTGATGATACTAAAAACAGTTCCTTTCTTAAATCCTAGTGTTGGAGTTCGGTCGAACTACACAGTAGTTTCGTTTCTCCAGGGTCCCGTGCGTACATTCCCCGTGCTGTCAGACGGATACAGCGCGTTTCCCTTCAGGATTCCGTTCTGATTGGCCAGCGACTGTCTGCGGGCGTGCAGCTCTATATGCGCGTGATGCAAATCGCCCTCCGCGAGTTTCCCGCACACAAAGCTCTCGCCCGCGTCGAGGAGCTCGTCTTTCGCGCAGCACACGTGATGATGGTGGCAGAGCGCGAGCGCCTCGTGAGGGCAAACTTCATGAGCCAAGTGGCAAATGTGGGCATGTGGGCTGTTAGCACGTGAGCTGTGCGCGCTAGTGCCGTCCGCGCCGGAGGGGATGTGGAACGCTAGCTCGCGTTGGCGTCTCGTTTTAGTCCTGACGGGATTGGAGCAGCGGTGCAATCGCACGGCGGGTCGGTAACCATCATGGTCGGCGTGGAGAAGCACATGAGCGCTAGTTTCGTCTTCTAGGAGCTGTTGTGTATGCAGCGTGGCGCAACACGGCGAAACCGGCGTCAAGCAGGTCACATGCTTTTGCGTGGCGGCGCGACATGCGCAGTGAACGGGTTTCCCGCCATCTAGATGGCAATGGGAGTGGGCGTCGCCATTTATGTTGAGTTTGTGGGCATGTCCGGGGGCGTGGCCATGGCATGCTTTAGAGGGGCGTCGCCCGGGACAGCATGCGCACCAGCAGTGCCAGACATCATCGCGTTTTGCGCAATGGTGAATCAAAACAAACAACCCGAGCGTGACGGAAAACGCCCCGTATAAGCAGCTGAAGATCATATCCAGAAAGTGGCCTTGCGAAACAGCAAGTGCGCCGAACGTCCAGGTGGCTGCGAATAAAAACAGTGTGAACGCCGCCGTCCGCAGCTGGGCTTTAAACGAGTGTTCGTTGGCCAGCATGGACGGGTTGATGAGACCCGGGCAGCCGCCGTGACACTGCCCGCTCGCTGGCTCCCCCTGGTGGACATCGGAAAGCCGCTGCTGTTCCTCGCTCACCGCCTTCAGCTCGTATTTTCTCTCGGGGTGTTTGCGCAGCTGGATGAAGGTGCACAGGAAGTAGACGCAGATCACTAGGACGATGAAGGCCACAGGACCGTAGAAGGCGCCCAGACTCGGCTCCCACGCCATCCAACAACTGCAAACACAGGAGATAAACATTTCTGAACATGTTTGCAATGCATGCTATTTCATCAAGGATCATATTCTGGTTACTCAACATTCAGATTTTAGAATAATGACAATAATGAATAATGACATGACTGTCTTTTGTAGAGCTGCTTTATACATTAAATGAATTTGTTTCATAACTGATGAATTTTGCAACAGTGATAAATATACAGATAAATTAAATTAATTAAAATGCAAAGTAGAAGTGTCTTCAGTGTTGTTGTTTTTAACTAAAACTTAAAAATAGTTTTCCGTAATTGAAATAAAGCTAGAAAAAAACAAATTTAAACTAAAAAATAAAATAAATTAAAATATTAGATAAAAACAAAAAACTTGAAAAATAAATATTGACTTTACGACTAACTGAAATAAGTTTTAGTATTAAAGTTGAAGTATTAAAATGACTAAATCTGAAATAAAAACAAAGCTATAAAGAAATATAAAAAAAACTAATAAACATTACATAAAGCACATAGCAAAATTACTTAAACTAAAATTAAAATTGAAAAAATAAAAATAATAGTACATAATACAGAAATCTTCACTAGAGGTCTCAGACTTTTGGACCCTTTTATGCATGCAAGAATGCAACCAAATATTACATAATAAAAGTTTAAGAATCAGTCATAGTGACTGAACATTACTCTGAATGGAGGGTCGGGTCCCATTCAAAGTCTGTGGTGGTTACAGATCTACAGGCATGCCTCATTCAATTAATTTGAGCAGTTTGGCCATATTTAATATGTAGTATGATACTTTGAGTGACTCGTAAAGAGTGTCAAAGAAACTTGTCTAAGAACACATCGGACTGATTTAGCTGCTACTCACAACGGCGTCTGCTCTCCGCTGCCGTAGTTCTCGATGTTGATGGCTGCTGTGATGCCGCAGATGATGACGGGAACTCCTGCGCTCACTAAATAAAACCTGCAGACACAAAACATGATCACATTCTCTCCTGCTTCATGCGGTTTCAACATGATGATGCTAAAAATACAGCGTCGGGTTTCATCAAACACTGAAGTAACAGTGAGAGAGTGTTTCTGAGGGATTTATTTGACCTGTCAGGAGTCAGGACTGTTTGAAAGAAGCATTAAACACAAAGTTTCTACAGAAATCAGATCAGAGCGATGTGGAAGCACAAAGCCAACGCAGAAGACAGACAAGATGAGGAAACTTGTATGATATCACTCCTTTGCTTTAAATATCTGTGACATTAAACCAGATGTTATTTAGATAGTTAGATATAAACATGTTTATAGTGTAAGCTAAATATAAATATTAGATGAAAAAATGGTTGCCTCTGCTAAATAGATTGAAGTACAAGTACTAAAATACCAACTGAAATTAAACTAAAACTTTTGTCTTAATAAAATACTTTTATTTAAAAATGAAACCTGAAATATAAAAACAAAATATATTTCAAAATATTAATAAAAAACTGTGATAAACATGCCTTTGGTTATTTTTATTCAGATTTTTACTGTATTTTACTATTTGCATTGAAATTAAACAAACTAAAATACAAATAGACTATTTAGAAATAAACTAAAATTAAAGTGAAACCTGAAATCAATACAAAATCCTAATAAAAACAAAAATAAAAACTATAATAATAATAATTAATATAAAGTAATTAAATATGCTTTAAGTAAGATGCCTTTGCTTATTTTTAATCTAATTTCTACTGTATTTTACTACTTGCATTAAACATTTTGACTCTACTTAACTACAGTTTGGTTAAAATTACAAATACACGAATAGAAATATCAAAAATCTTCAAAAGATAAAAAAAATAAATAAATGAAGAGAATACTTGCTTTACTTATTTTATACACCTGTCTACATTAAATCTAATAGCAAGGTTACCAAAATATGTAATCATTTACTTATGTCGCTCCAAAGCTGTATGACTTTCATTCTTGATTTTGATGTGAAGAAATGGCAGCTCTTATTGATGTAATGATAGCAAATGAGGACCCAGAATGCCTCTCTTCAGGCTCAGCTTTACAATCACATGAAGACATTGAGAAATGGAGGAAGACTATGACCTGGTGGAAGGTCACGCTGATGGGATGCAGAGCTGATGTGATTCAGTGTGTGTGTGTGTGCGTGTGTGTGTGTGTGTGCGTGTGTGTGTGAAATTGATTTCCCTCCACTGGCTCCTGTGACAGATGACATTATATTCAATCACATGAGATCGGCACAGCAAACAAAGATACACCAGCGTCGGCACATTATCTACTTTCAGAAACAACACACACACACACGGTCCGAGGGGAGTGAACGACATGCATGCTCTCCAGAATAACATACAAGCAAACGAGTGTAATTTCAGGCAGTGTTATGACATCTCAATAGGATCCCGGTGCGTCTCTGCGGCGCTCGTGTTTGGGGAGATTAAAACGGCCACCAGATGCACAGATTAGTCCAAACACACTGCATAATTCATCAAATTATCCAACGTTTGAAGAAAAAGCTGTCTGCGGTGTGATACAGAATGTAGCCGCTTAGAAAACTCAAAACAAATCTCACTCAGTCTCTTCTGCTCACCCAGGCTGATCAAAAATATAGTAAAAATTGTGAAATATTATTGCAATTTAAAATATCTGTTTTCTATGTGAGCATATAGTAAACTGTAATTTATTTCTGTGATCTGCAGCTGTATTTTCAGCATCATTAATGCAGTTTTCAGTGTCACATGATCTTCAGAAATCATAATAATATACTGATTTACTGCTCAACAAACATTTCTGATTATTATCAATGTTGAACACAGTTGTGCTGCACAATATGTTTGCAGAAAACGTCATACATTTGATCTTTTTATCAGATGAATAGAAAGTTGAAAAGAACAGCATTTATTTGAAATAGAAATGTCCATATCTATGACTTTGTAACACTTTATAATAAGGTCCTATTAGTTAATGATGGTTAATTCATTAACTGATATTGACTAACAATGAGAAATCCATTTGTTGCATCATTTAATCTTAACATTACACTCTTGAAAATAAATGTGCTTCACGATGCCACAGAAGAACCTTTTTTGTCTGAATGGTTCCACAAAGAACCTTTAACATCTGAAGAACCTTTCTGTTTCACAAAAGCTCCTTTGTGGTGAAAGAAGGTACTTCAGTTTAAAAAAAGGTAAAAAAGAGATGGTTCTTTAAAGAATCTTTGACTGAATGCTTCTTTGTGGAACCAAAAATGGTTCTTCTATGGCATCGCTGTGAAGAACCTTTATTTTTAAGAGTGTAGTTAATAAAAATACAGCTGTTCATTGTCAGTTCATGTCAGCTCGGATCCATTAAAAATATTAACAGACACAACTTTTGATTTTAATGTATTAGTAAATGTTGAAATTAACATTAAGACTAATGAATGCTTTAAAAACTAATGTTAACCAATTCAACCTTATTGTACAAATATGACTCTTTTATCTAATTACACAGATGTGATGCAGCTATCTGTGAAGAACTGCTTATATGGAGCAAAACAACAAGAATGACGAGAAACGCTAAACCAGAGCTGCTTAATCATCCAACAGACATTCAGCCACTAAAAGCATGACATTTACATTTATTCATTTAGCTGACGCTTTTATCCAAAGCGACTTACAATTGCTATATATGTCAGAGGTCGCACGCCTCTGGAGCAACTAGGGGTTAAGTGTCTTGCTCAGGGACACATTGGTGTCTCACAGTGGATTCGAACCCGGGTCTCTCACACCAAAGGCATGTGTCTTATCCACTGCGCCATCACCACCCCATGTATGCATGAGAAACTTTACAGCGGAAATCATAAACATTCATTTATAAAAGCACTTTCACAATAATACAAGCAATACTTCTCACTGGGATCATAACGTGTGGATGAAAACGGTGCAATAAGACAAAAACAATCACGTAAGAAGAGGAATGAGCTCAGGATCATGATCACAACCGGTCACACAAATTGGCATGAATGGGTCAAACAGATGGACTTATTACAGCGCAAACGACTCATGCAATCAGATATCAGCACTTTAGGTGATGTTGAAACAAAATGAAGGAGAAACGATTGGTGCGCCGTGACTCTCAGCTCAGTTAAATTACAGATGCCCCGCTGCGTCTGCGACCTTCATTGCAGTGTTTCCACAGGATCTGAGGAGTAATGGGCTGAAAAAAGGTGACTATAATAGCAGAACAAAATCAACAGGTAGCCGTAACACACAAAATATGATTTCTGCTGTATTACTGTAAATGTTTTGTTTTTGGTGCATTTAAAATGTAAAAGGCAAGACACTACAGGCAAAAGCATTGTTGTTTTTTTTCACGCATTAATCAATTTTGAGCTATGAGGGTGTTCATAACTTGCATTCTTTCAGACTAGTGGAAAGAACCCAACCAAATTACACTTTTAACTGTTTATTTTATTGCACTGTCTGTAGATTTCAGCTACAGTACATATCTAAAAAAAAAGAGTTTTTTCTCCATTTCAGCAGCACTTGCATACACCAAAATTTAATGTTTTATTCCCGACTATATTCTGAAGGTTTTTAAAGAGTTTTGTTCATATAACATTGATTTTATATAACATTTTATTCCTAAAAACATGGACAAAATGTATTTTCTGTACGTTGACAGTATTTTCTGATTAATGAACTGATAAAAAGAGAAATCCAAAATCCCTTCTGTAAAATCCTTTAAATCTAATATGGCAACAAAATAAAACTTGAATGTTCAGATTTCTGTTCTGGACGTTTATGCAAATGAGTGCTTATTTAAACATTTCAGTTTTTAAACAATGTATAATACACACATTTTTTAAATCCTATTCACCTGTAGTGCTTGCCTTAAAACACAAACCTGTGACTAGGATGTAATAAACAACAAGTAATTGTAAATGAAATGATGTTCCATAAGCCTTTAAATGAAGTGTTGAAATAAGAAAACTGTCTGTGTCTGAGAGAGCGAGAGAGAGATGAGAGCGTAATATAGATGTGCTGATCCAACCAACAATCAAGAAATAAAACAAACCGCAGGAGGCTCGAAGCGTGAGAGAATTATTCTGAAGACAGATAAATGAAAAACAATCACGCCGCTTGCAGACAAACAGCAGAATCGCTCTGGAAAGAAACACGTTTCAATCAAAGCGGTGAAAGTGCACATCACAGACGAGAAACAACATTACTGAGCTATTGATCCATTTCAGGGCTCTGTGTTCAGAATAGCATACTCTTATTTAATACACTACTGTCTGCAGTATGCACTTCTTCTACAAGCATGGAATACTAGTGTGCAATGCACATGAACATTTTTAATCCTTGATTAAAAACTAGTTAGTTTGGAAAGAAAGAGGGTGAATTGGGGTGTAAATGGAGCTTCTCCACGTTCTCCTCATGCCAGAGGACTGAAGATCTTGCTCTCAGCGTCTGACTCACATCTTACAGGCCACAGAGTTTCTGACAGAGAACACAATGTCTGCGCTCGGCTTTCATGTGACCTACTTTCAGCACAATCAAACCCAAACACTCCACTCAGAACTACTAAAAATCCCAGATTAAAAACCACGAACAAGCAGACAAGCTGAACGAAGCTGCGTTACACTCAGAAAACATAAAAAAACTGAGGAACACGTTAGTTCTGCCTTCACTACGCTATAGTATGCCGAAAAGTCCTGTGTGTGTGTGTGTATGTTCACACACACATATGTATATATTTTATAAAATAATTGTATATTAAACATAATGTATAACATTTATACCTTAAACATCTTACACTTATTTTGAAGATGTAGTGTGTATATGCATACACACATTAAAACACACACATATTAAAATAGATGTCACCTTAAATGAAATAAAATATATAAATATTAAAAAAATAATAATATAAAAACTCGATGTACTAAAATAACTGAAACTGAAATAATTAACTCAAACTATATATACATATTTTAAAATAACAACTACAACATCATCAACAACAATAAAGCTAACTAACTAAACTTTAAAATATATTTAAATATATAAAATATTTTAAAAGCTATAATTGTAAGTTAACAACTTGACATTTAAAACTTATTTTAGCTAGTTGTCAAATCAATTCAAACTCAAATATAACAAAAATACAATAACAAATAAAAAAATAACATAACATCTTTAAAATACTAATAAAACTACATCAACAACAACAAAAAACTAATAAAAATGAAAAACACAACAGAACTAATAAAGCTTTAAACTAAATAAAAAATAAAAAAATTAGAACTATTATAAAACAGATAAAATGGTTAAATACATACAATGCTGTGAGATCAACAACTGCAAACTAAACTCAGCAATTAACTATAAAACATGGAATCTGTGCTTTCTATAAAACTAGTCATTGACAGATTTACCGCGGTATAACCGGTAACTTCCACACGCCCAGAGCAAGGGTGAAGACAGTATTCAGCACACATTGCTTTAGGTACAGGCTGTTCTGTGACCGTACTCGTACTCGCTCTGCGGGAGCTTAATTCACATGCTCACTCTCAGCTGAACACACAGTGATTGGGCTTATTAGCTTGAGAAGGTTACGCAGCTGTCTCATGTTTACCAGAGGGATCTTCACACATGCACAATTTCAATCAGACTGAATTCATTTCCGATTTATGAATCTGAATGTAGTGTTTACATGAATGCTAAATAACGTGATCGGGTTGATGTGCGCATTTATATATCACAAGCTTCAAATCAGAATTGATTTATTTATTTGACGTGCACACTGCACAAATATAGAGTTTCCTACTGTTTGCACATAATGACCATACTCCTACATGGTTTCTTTATTCGTTTTAAATAGCAGAATTAATATTTATCCACTTCTGGATAAATACATATAAACTGCTGTGTTGCTGCGCAGTCATTTCAGTTTAGGTTTTCAATCCGATCGAGTGTTTACATGCACTCTCAATCGTATTAGAAAAGGAATAAACCACCCCTTTCAATCTGGTCAAAATTTAGTTTGGATTGAGCTCAATTGGATCGATTAAAGCGTTTACATGAAGGCTTTTCAGTCCGATTGAGCCATCAATCCAGATTATTTGGTTGCATGTAAATGTAGCCACTGTAAGAGCTTCATTTTGACAGACTGTTTGCCCTTCAGTCTAACGTCAAGCGCCGAGAGGCTAATTCCTTCAAATCAACTCTGTAAGTGTCATAAACCTGGAGTAAAGCTGGACGGGTCGTACCTCAGCATGGGTGATCTGGCGGGGTGAGGCGGTGCGTGGTCTCCGTCCTGTGGCTGCTGTGGTTTTTTGGTCACCTGTTTGTAGATGTTTCGTGCCGTGATGCCCAACCAGAGCATCGTGGACAGAGACGAGTAATGCAAGACAATACCGACCTGAAACACACAAACACAGTTCAGTGAAACAAATCCAGATAATACACTGACAAAGTATCAGACAGCATCTTTGACCATGTAAATACCATGGTAAAATGTTTAGGGTCAGTAAGATTCATCAAGAGCGTACAAATTGATCAAAAGTGAGAGTCAAGACATTTGATGTTATAAAAGATTTCTATTTCAAATAAATGCTGTTCTCATGAACTTTCTATTCATCTGTGAATCCTGAAAAATAAAATGTATCACGGTTTCCACAAAAATATTGTGCAGCACAACTGTTTTCAAAGAAAAAAAAAAAAAAAAAAAAAAATTTTTTTTTAAAAATTATATATATATATAAATAATACAATATGAAGCAACACAACAGTTTGAACACTCATAATAAATCAGTATATTAGAATGATTTCCGAAGATCATGTGACACTGAAGACTGGAGTAATGATGCTGAAAATACAGCTGCAGATCACAGAAATAAATTACATTTTGCACCATATTCACATAGAAAACAGCTGTTTTATATTATAAAAATATTTAGATCAAATAAATGCAACCTTGGTAAGCAGAAGAGACTTCTTTTAAAAACATCGAAATGCAAACTTTTCAACAGTAGTGTATATTTAATACACGTATACAACTTGATGATAGCTAATAAAAAACACAGTTGCCTCTTTAACAGCATTGTTCGGTGATAGTTTTGCCTTTGGTTGTCATCTATCAGATCAAACATGAAAAATATCAGCATGAATGACATCAAGCATCATGTGAGCAAACGTGACCAAATATTACTGATGTCGAAGTTTCTGAAATAAAATCCACTTTACCCAATATGCATCTCAATTGTAAAAAAAACAACAACAAAAACAGAAAATTGTGAATTATCAAATACATTTATGTGCCACTTCTTGTCCAAATATGTGCAGTTAACCACTGTTTATGTCAATAATCCCAAATGGTCGTGTTTATTTGAGTATCATATTTGATGCATCAGGCTTTCATGGCTCATATAGTCTGATACAGTGAGATTATGGAGGGAAAAAACTGCTCAATTTTATTCAGAGACTCAACATGGGCTGCAGCCCAGGGCCCCGAACACTAGGCCCCCCCGAGACAATTCTCCTGTTCCATATAATACGAAATATCCCGTATTAAAGGCAACAGAGAAGCGCTCCGTATGAAAGATATACAGAATGCAGTTCGTCCAGTATTTGCAGGCATACGCCGTATGACCACCTCTAGACCATACAGATAACAAATTAATTATTTTTTCAAAAGGAAGGCTTTAAGACCATGCGCAATCCTCTGCCGCCTAGTCGCTCCTGCTTCACAGCGAACGGGATTTCTGCAAATCAGGCTGGGTGAGAGCTTCATAGGCTACATGGTTGCAATAACATTTTAGTTCAAATTTTCAAGTGCCATTGTTTAAAAATGCTTTGTTGACTGACGTTTCATAGACGTTCAGTTGTGCTTTCAAATGTTATGCCTCAGTATATCCGCCTCCTAAATTATTACTATGTGCAGTCACAATTCCATAGTGGTAAAATTTACTCAGGCCAGTGGTTTGTGTAACGTGCATGACATTTTTGCATAACGGATGAGGATTTAATTGAGGAATTCTCTTTAATTGAGGAAGAGCAGGAAGCAGCCCTTTTAGTGGTGAGTGATATTTAATTAATTTGATTTGCTGGGCTGTTTCTGATTGGTAAGATTATTACTCGATAATACTGTTTAATTTATGTAAAAAGCCTATATGGGATTATTACGTGTGCATTGTGTTTGTTTACTTTTATTTCACGAGTGTGCGTTTATTTCAGAATGTGCATGTATTCATTCAATATAACCGGCGTGGGGGGGTTGGGGGTATAGCCTACGCAGCTGTGTTAGCCCAGGGCCCCGCAAAGGCTTAACCTTATACCTTAACCTGATAACAGTAGAGCAGATACTGACATAAAATGATCTAAATATCAGCGGTCGCTCTATATCTCCAGTAATATGTCTCAGTAAGATGAGACTGAAATGATCCAAACATATAATGCAATGCAATGCTGATTGAGAGATGAAGAAATAAACGCTCCTCAGAAGATGTGAGATGAAGATCATTCTTCCGCTGAGGAACAGAGAAAGTAAAGCTTCTGGAAACAAACGCTCCTCAAAAGATCCTGATGATCAGATTTGAGACGCACTGATTTTTCTTGAAAATGATTGATGGAGAATCTGGACGTTTGTACAATTACACTAAACGAGCTTTTACTGGTTAAAAAACTCTTCATATCTCAAAACTCTTCTATCAATCAGTTACAGAAGGTGTGCAGTAGATTGAGTGTGAAACAGGTTTAACAGCAACGTTTGATTATTTAGAGCCTTAAAAATGTGCATATTAAATATGAATCAGTATTTATGCAGTTAATCAGCGAGGCTGATATCAGTTCTGTAAGGAAACACAGATAAATGTTAAGCACACTCAGCTGAATACACTCTCTGTCTCCGCTGTCGCATTGTGCTTATTTCATTCATCTGTAATCTAAATTAAATGCTGCGCTGTCAAATATTCAGCAGGAATCCCAGCTAAATATAATTTCTCTCATCCACTTACGAGTCGCTGTGTTTGCAGAGACAGCGTATAGAATAATCAGACTCTCTCTGTGAACACAACATACATGTTCACAAACACTCAGGAGAGAGAGAACAATAACTCAGATCCATATTATCAAGAGAGAATGAGTGACGGCGGATTCCCATTACACAGATTACACTTTCCTGCGCCATCCAACACTCGGCCGAGGCCAATCAAAGCCAGACCTCTGAGATCAATCGCTTGAAGACGAATAAATATAAATCTGAGAACGACCTTGAGCTGTGACACTGAAAATCCCCGACGAACCCAGAGCTTAACAACATGTTCAAACCAGCACAACGTTAGTTTGTGTCCTGAGCTGCGATGACCTTGAGGAGCAACGGGACATTTAGTCTTTATTTCACAGTGAAATCACACTGGCCAAAATTCCTGCTTCACAGGACTGTATATTAGACATTATATATGCTGCAAAAAAGGGATTTTAGAACTAATAAGATGATGCAGGATGACTAACTGTTATATGACCAAAAATTCAAGATATGAGGGCAAAAATGCCCCTGTATGGGGTTGTGTCTTATATTTATAACATATAATATAGTTTAGCAATATCACACAAGCAAAAGTGCTGTTTTTACCCAAATATCCAGAATATAACAGAAAGGAGATGTGTACATTTTTCTTATTTTGCCTAAATATCATATTTTTTTTCATGTAGTACTGCCCTTCAGAGGCTACAGAAGATAGTTACATGTTTCCTAGAAGACAAAAAAAAGTTAAATTTCCCTGATTTTCAAATTAAAAAGTTTTCACGCCCGGGCTCTTAATGCATGGTTTTTTCTTCTGGAGCATCAGTGAGTGTTTGAACCTTCTGTAATAGTTGCATATGAATCCTTCAATTGTCCTCAGTGTGAAAAGATGAATCTCAAAATCATACAGTCATATATACACACACACATATATACATACACACACACACATATATATGCACTGCCGCTCAAAAGTTTGGGATCTGACAAAGTTTTTTAATGTTTTTTAAGGGAGTCTCTTCTGCTCATCAAGGCTGTATTTATTTGATCAAAATTACAGAATAAAAACAGTAATATTGTGAAATCTTATTGCAATTTCTAATATTGGTTTCCTATTTTAATATGCTTAAAAAAATTATTTATTTCTGTGATCTGCAGCTGTATTTTCAGCTTCATTACTCCAGTCTTCAGTGTCACATGATCTTCAGAAATCATTATAATATACTGATTTATTATGAGTGTTCAAACTGGTGTGCTGCTTCATATTGTATATATATATATATATATATATATATATATATATATATATATATATATATATATATATATATATATATATATATATATATATATATATATATATATATATATATATATATATATATATCTATATCTATATCTATATATCTATATCTATATATCTATATCTATATATCTATATATATCTATCTATATATATCTATCTATATATCTATATATATCTATCTATATATATCTATCTATATATCTATCTATATATCTATATATATATCTATATATATATATATATATATATATATATATATATATATATATATATCTCTATATATCTCTATATACATATATATACACATACATACATATATATATTTTTTTTTTTTTTTTTTTTTTTTTTAGCAATGTTATGGCTACATTGTAGCCTTAAAAGTTTGTGCAATAAATTCTGTTGAATCAAAATATTTCTTTCTATTATCACTTTTTTTTTTTTTTGTCTATTCAAATGTTTTTTCTCATGTAACAATAATGACTATAAATGATCTTTTGGGGGGTAATTTCTCAGCCCAAATTGATGTGCGATAAATTTGCAATTAAATTGATTAATTAATTGGTACATTGTGTAATTAGATAAAAAAATTAAATCGCCTGTGAGCACTATATACAATACTAAACATTGTAAGACACATCATATTTTGAGTCAGGGGTGTCAAACATACAGCCAGCGGGCTGATTTGTATATTAAATAATTAAATAAATAAAGTAATATTTATGTTAACGCTAACAGCTAATAGATGCCTATAACATATCTGCATACTGTTTTCCATGTCAAATTGTATTCAAACTAAATCCAATAACTTATAAGACATTGACAATTCAATTTTTAAACATTAGCACTCTCAAAAACATGCAAGCGTTATATAATGTTATAGAATGATTAGTTGGTCATTTGCATATGTATAACTCAGGGTTTTGTCTTATAAATTACTGAATTTGATTCAAATATGCATTGAGATAGCAAAAACAACAACAATTCTAATTCACACTTAAGGAATAGAATTAGAAAGTAATCAAATTCAAATAGGTGTAATTTACAATACTGCTATAATTCAATACTACTCTAATAATTTACAATACTAATTGCAATTTTGGTTTCTTTGGCTTTCATTTATTCACTTGAGCTGAATGCGGTTAAAAATCCAAAGAGATGCATGTGAATTCTGCAGGGTTCAGAGCCAAATAAAGGACATTACAGTGATAAACAAACCTAAAAACGCACAGCGTTCCACTGAGCCACGCTTTAACATCATGTGCTTTATCTTTAGTTCATAATGTGGGACGAAATGCAGATGGGCAACACAACGGCCAAAGCTTTTTAGTGATGCTCACGAGAATAGAGCCTCAAAAACACACAGGTTTCGACAAAAGCGCCACCGAAAGCCCCTGAAGGCACGACAGCATCTTAAGTGCAAATTTATGAAGCTCTGTATGGATTCATTCAAGTCTATACAGCATTTTCATTAAGGACAGAGACTGTATGCATGAGGCAATCAGACAAACATGCACATGCACACACTGAATTATTATGCTGGCACACATGAATAATCGATTTAATGCATTGAAAGGCAGAATGTGAGAGGCAGAGATAAAGCGAGCGCAGATGAAAGACTCACGGCCTGGCAGATGATGGGGTATTTGATTCGGTTGATGCCTCCGGCGAACACGGCGAATGTCAGGGCCGTGTGGAAGCAGAAGTTGAGAAGCATGTGCCATCCTTTCCGACTGATCCGGATTGTGCTGGAAAAAAACAGACACACACAACATACGGTCAACATGTGTGAAGCGTGTTAAATCCCTAAAGGTGCCTCTGGAGTACACGAGAGAGAAGGACAGGACAGGTCATCATAACACAACACAAGAGTTATTATTAAAAAATAATAAAATAATATTACACACAACAAACAGTATTTTTATAATTTTTTTTTATAAAAAATATAAAAGCATTAAATACATCATGAATTTATTTATACTTTATACTTATGTAATTTTATTTTTTAAATATATAATAAAAACATTAAATAAAAACATTATTGTATTCAATAGTAGTATAGGTTTACTTTGTTTACATATTTAGTAAAATATATAATAAAATACAAAATTAAAATATTATAAATATTTAAAAAATAAAATTATGAAATAAAATATAAAATAAAATAAATTAAAATACCATTATAATAAAATATAAAACTGGATAAATGCACATGGCTTCTCCTATCACTGCTACGCCGATGACACACAGCTCTATCTCTCTTTTCAACCAGATGACCCAACGGTAGCTGCACGGATCTCAGGCTGCCTGGCAGACATCTCGGCATGGATGAAAAAACATCACCTACAGCTCAACCTGGCAAAGACGGAGCTTCTTGTCTTCCCTGCCACTCCGACTCTACAGCATGACTTCACGATTCAGTTAGGCTCATCAATGATTACCCCATCAACTTCGGTCAGAAATCTTGCAGTAATCTTTGATGACCAGCTGACCTTCAAAGAGCACATTGCAAAGACTGCTCGGTCCTGCAGGTTTGCACTACACAACATCAGAAAGATCAGGCCCTTTCTGACAGAGCATGCTGTGCAACTTCTTGTCCAGGCCCTTGTTGTTTCTAGACTGGACTACTGCAATGCTCTTCTGACTGGTCTGCCATCAAACACAATCAAACCTCTACAAATGATTCAGAATGCAGCGGCACGACTGATCTTCAACGAGCCCAAAAGAGCGCATGTTACACCTCTCTTCATCTCCTTGCACTGGCTACCAGTGGCAGCTCGCATCCAGTTCAAGACACTGATGCTTGCGTACAGAACTACCACAGGCTCAGCAGTAATCATTGATGAGCCTAACTGAATCGTGAAGTCATGCTGTAGAGTCGGCGTGGCAGGGAAGACAAGAAGCTCCGTCTTTGCCAGGTTGAGCTGTAGGTGATGTTCTTTCATCCACGCCGAGATGTCCGCCAGGCAGCCTGAGATCCGTGCAGCTACCGTTGGGTCATCTGGTTGAAAAGAGAGATAGAGCTGCGTGTCATCGGCATAGCAGTGATAGGAGAAGCCATGTGCATGTATGATGGGACCCAGCGATGTAGTGTATGTGGAGAAGAGGAGGGGTCTAAGAACCGATCCCTGAGGAACTCCAGTGACCAGTTGATGTGGTTTGGATACCTCCCCTCCCCAGGCCACCCTGAAGGATCTACCGGTGAGATAGGAAGGTGAGATCGGAATATAAATATTTATTTATATTGTGGAAGATACGTTTATTTTATTTTTAAATAATAAGTTCAGGAGCAGAAACTCATCTCAGAGCCAATTAATCACTGCTCCGCTCGGGCCGGACGAAGACCGTCAGCCGTCTCTGGGTCAGGAGCTTTAACAGCCGAGAGTGTGTGTGTGTACTCAAGCGCGTCTCACGGGCTGCAGGAGGAAACGATCTGATGGACTTTAAATGGGTCTCACAGCATTTCCATTTACACTCTTTTTTTTTTTTTTTTTTTTTTTTTTTTTTTTTTTTTTTTTTTTGGCCTGTCAGTAACACAGATAACACATGACAGTACGTATGTGTAGTTATGCTATCATCATTCACAGCCTTTTTTTTTTTTTTTTATATTATTTATTTTTTATTAATTAATTAAATTTTATATACCCTTTTATTTAACCATACTATGACCGACAAGACCAGGGGACAGAGGAAACAAGAGAGAGAAAAAAAAAAAAATAAAAAAAAAAAAAAAATTATAATAATAATAATAATAATAAAAAAAAAATAATAATTATAATTATAATGATAATAATAAAAATAATAATAATAATAAAAAAAAAAAAAAAAAAAAAAAAAAATTGTGGATAAAGTCAACAGAGAAGGGGGAGAGAGAGAGAGGAAAAAACAAGACAAAAAAAAAAAAAAAAAAAAAAACAGACAATTTGCTTCGATACCTGCTGACAAAAAGAGAAAACAACAGAAGACACAACAGAAGACACAACATCAGAGAAACTGCAGCAACAACCAACATCTGTATGAATCACAATAAATTCTAAATGTTAAATGTTATTGAGCAACACGCATAACTAATATTACAAAGTAAGTTTTGAAGCAACAGCAGATCAGAACAATGTGTGTCTGTGAGCACCCGTTTTTACACCAATGTGAATGCTTGAGTGTACACCTGTGTGTGTGAGCGCGCTTGTGTTCATAAGGTTCCTCCATGTAAATGTTTAATAGTGTGTGTGTGGGGAACAACAGCCCCATCCCGCAAGGCATGAAGCAGGCATGGAAGAGACCCAGGCCCCAAACATCCGGAGGCCCCCCAGGTCACGGGGCCCCCAGGGGAACCACCGCAGGGACAACTGCGGCCCCCACCCAGAAAAGGGCAGAGGAGAGCCCGAAGGTGGGACATCCGACAGCCACAGTGTAGACACCCCAGGGTGCCGTGGCGGCAAGCCCGCAGGCTCCGCCGGCAGCCGACCACACCAGGGCAGACCGAGCCCTGGGCCCGGAGATCCAAGGGCCCCCCACCCCCCAACCGGGGCCCAGCAAGGCCAGTAGGGCCAGGCCCCGCCAAGCGACCGCCGAGAGTGGGCCAGCGCTCACCCGAGCATCCTACCCCGGCGCGAGAAACCACCAATGCACCGGCGGCATCCTCCACCGGCAGGGCATGGTGGTGGGGTGGGGGTCGACTGAGATGATGAGTGAGGTGGAGTCTAAGGCCCGACCTGACACATAGACGTAGACGAACAAGCACACATATACACAAGCATACGTTCCCACCCTCAAGCACGCAACGAATATTCTCACCCTCGCCCCACATGTAGACACACAAAAATGGACATGGTACCCACACTCACACTCCCTATATGCACTCTATACTCCTAGATCCAGGCACCACCACCCCCAGAGGGGTAATCAGCGCCCGATCCCGGAGCTGAACCCCCTTCGCTCTGGCGTGGGGACAGGAAGACCACCCCGGTCCCCGCAGCAGCAGATAAGACCACCAGCCCAGACCCCGACCGGGCGGCCAGCTCATCCTCGCAGCCCCCGGCCCCGGACAGAGAACAGAGAACAGGGGTGTGAGATAAAAAAAAAAAGAAAAAAAAAAAAAAAGAGACCCCATGCTTCACCTCACCCGCTCAAATGTAGTGTTGGTGTGTGTTGTTCTAAGGTGCTTTAAAACAGGGGTGCTTTAAAACAGGGGAGGGGCACCCTCCACAAGCTTGTGTCAGCTCGTCCCCTCCCTAGAGCCCTCAATGTCTATGTGCAACTTAAAATTGAGAAGTGGGCACTGGCACCAGAGGGAAGGCTGAATGAACAGACCGCCCTCCGGATGCCATTCAGTGTGCCCACCCCCAAGGCCCTATATGTATGTGTCATGTGACAGTAAGTAATGAGAATGTCTAAGCTGTAATGTGTGATTGAGATGCAGGTGGCCACGAGGAGACAGAGGAGTACCACCTCCCCCGCATCCCAGCGACACACCCGCACCTCAAAACCCTACCTATGTGTTGGTGTGATGGGGCGGGAGAAGTGAAGCCTTAGGGATGGGGAGGAAAGCATCAGAGGGGGCAAAATACCCCCCCCTTCGGAGCCAGCTCCCCCGCTGACCCCCATAGGCACCCCCGTTACCCCAAATCTGCCCAGGGCGGGGGGCCCAGGCCCATCCAGACCAGGGCCCATGGCAGCCCGGGGCAGCCCACCAGACCCCACAGCAGAGGAAAAACTACCCCACCCCATCACTCATTCAACTCCCAGACTACATAAGACAATAAGACACCCAGGTTAGGCCCGTTTTCCCTGCCTCTATTGGATCCCCCCCGCGGAGGCACCGATGCATCGAAGACCCCCACACCAGGGCCGGGCCCAAGCGCATGCACCAACCCATGCTCCCGGCGGCACACCAACCAGGACCCAAGCCCCCCAGGCCCAGCCGTAACCCCAACCGGGAGGCAGAGCGCCCCCAGAACCCCAAGCCCCCCCCGGACCAACCCCGGAATAGTGCAGCCGCCAGGCCGGCAACCTACGTCCGCCGGCACAGGCATCCCCAGTAGCGCCGCATGCAGCCGCCAGAAAAACAGCACCCAAGAGTCACCAATACCCCATCCAGGCCAAGATCGCAGCCCCAGCGCCGAACCACCCAAGAAACCCACCCCCAGGGAACTCCCAGATGCCCCAAGCCCATATGGCCACCCCAACCGCAAAAACCACAGCCGGACAGAATCAGGACCCCCACTCACACTAGGTGATGGAGCTGATCAAAGGAGTCCAGAGAGATTGATCTAATGTGGCAGCAGAAGCTGTGTCAAGACTAATATAATCCCACAAATGATTTCTATATTGGTTGATATTAAGATTATTTTTATTTTTCCAGTTCATGAGGACAGTCTTCTTAGCAATGCATAGGGCAGTGAAAGCCATGTGGATTGTGTTACCTTCTGTAGTGACACCATCTAGGTCGCCCAACAAGCAGACTGAAGGAGAGGCTGGAATAGAGCATTTAAGACACTTTGATAAATCTTCACAAATCCTGTACCAGTACCTCTGAACAGGTGGACAGAACCATAGAGCGTGGATGTAATTGTCAGGTGTATTGCCTTGACAGTGTGAGCAGTTGTTAGAAGCTGTAAGACCCATCCTGAACATCCGATGACCTGTGTAGTGCACTCTATGCAGGATTTTGTATTGTATTAATTGTAAACCAGGATTTCTAATCAGTTCAAAGGTTTTTAAACATATCTGAGACCAGAAATTATGGTCCCAGTTTACTGCTAGATCTGCCTCCCATTTTGCAATAGGAAGTGATACTGATTCATCTATTTTGGAAAGTGTCCTGTATATTTTAGACATTAATTTGGGGGTTTTGAGATTAAGAAAATCTGCCACACTTGGTGGTATTTGTAATTTGATATGATTAGATTTAAATTTCCCTTTTACAATAGATTTAATTTGTTGATATTCTAAAAATCTGTTTTTGTTAATCCCATATTGTTTAACTAATTTGTCAAAGGGAATAAAGTCTGTCCCTTCTAATATATGTTCCAGGTATTTAATACCTTTACAACTCCAATCTGTGAGGTTCATCATATTATTGTTTAGTAATATGTCAGGATTGTTCCAGATGGGGGTACGTTTGCATGGGATTAGTGAAGACTCAGTCATTTTTAGAAACTCCCACCATGCTGTCAGAGAAGAGCTGATACTGATGCTTTTGAAGCATACGTGTCGTTTGATGATCAAGCTAATGAATGGCAGATCCGAAATCTCTATATTATTGCATAATGCCTGTTCTACATCTAGCCAAGGCTCATCTAAGAGGGTGTGTTTTAACCACCCTGAAATGTGTTGAAGCCTGTTGGCTAAGAAATAGTGGTGAAAGTTAGGTAGATCTAGTCCTCCTTTATCCTTGGTCTTTTGTAGCGTTTTTAAGCTAATACGCGGGGGTTTACCTTTCCAAAGGAATTTAGAGATGGAGGAGTCCAGAGATCTAAACCAGTCAGGTGATGGTTTGCTCGGGATCATTGCAAATAAATAATTAATTCTTGGCAAAACCATCATTTTTATTGAGGCGACTCTTCCCATGAGTGATATGGGTAGAGACTTCCATCTGGTTAGATCATCTTCTACCGTCTTTAAAAGTGGGATGTGGTTTAATTTAATCAAATCTGTCAGCCTAGGAGAAACATTAATACCTAAATATTTAATATTTCCAGATTGCAGTGGAGTGGAGGAATTCTGGAAGGAGCAATTAATTGGAAGAACTGTTGATTTTAACCAGTTTATTGAATAATCTGAGACTCTTGAGAAAGAGTTTATTAATGTAATTACCTCAGAGAAAGTGGTTTGTGAATGCTGAAGAAAAAGTAACACATCATCTGCGTAAAGACTAACTTTATGTTCTACATTCTTGCATTTAATGCCTTTAATCACTGTAGCCTGTCTAATTGCTGCTGCTAGTGGTTCAATAAAAACTGCAAACAGTGAGGGGGAGAGGGGGCATCCCTGCCTGGTGCCCCTCTTAAGATAGAAGCTAGAGGATGTTTGGCCATTTGTCCTGACACATGCTGTTGGAGAGTTATATAATATTTTTAACCAGTTTATGAAAGAGTTTCCAAAACCAAATTTGTGTAAAGTTGCAAATAGAAAATTCCAGTTAACCCTATCAAAAGCTTTTTCTGCATCTAGAGACAATATTGTAATTTGAAGGTTTCTATTGCATGAATAGTCTATCAAGTTAAGTAACCTATGTGTATTTGTTGAGGAGTGCCTCCCTTTTATGAAACCAGTTTGGTCGGAATGAATTATGAGAGGGGTTATCTTCTCTATTCTTTTTGAGATAGCTTTGCAGATTATTTTAGTGTCCACATTAATAAGGGATATTGGACGATAGCTGGTAGGCAATACAGGGTCTTTGCCTGGTTTTAGCAAGAGACTAATGTTGGCAGAATTCATATTTGGTGGAAGTCTACCATTTTCCTTGGTTTCCTGCAACATTCTGTAGAATGTTGGTGACAGAATTACCCAGAATTCTTTATAGAATTCTGCTGGAAAGCCATCTGGACCTGGAGCCTTTTTATTGGGCATACTGTTCAAGGCTTCCTGAAGTTCATCTGATGTCAGTGGAGAATCCAATGTCATCGCTTGATTTTCTGATAATTTCGGAAGAGTTATATTGTCAAGAAATTGGTCAATTTCGTCTTTAGATGGGTTTATCTGTGGAGAATATAAAGATTTGTAAAAGTCCCTGAAAGTGTTGTTTATTCTTTCAGGGTCATATACTGTATCCCCAGTTAAATCTTTAACAGCACATATAGTTGTTTTTTCTTTATTTATTTTTAACTGGTTCGCTAGGAATTGACCTGATTTGTTACCATATTCAAATTCTTGCCAGCGAAGTCTTTGTGCTAAGAATTGGGTTTTTTTATTAATAATTTCATTTAATTCTAGTTTTGCTTTACGTATTTTTTTCAGCATTTCCTGTTCCTGGGAGGATACGTAGGCTTCTTCTAAAGTTTTTATAGTTTCTTCTAATTCCTGAATATATTTATTTTCTCTTTTCTTTTTATGCGATGAGAATGAGATTATTCTACCTCTCATCACAGCTTTGCCTGCTTCCCAGAGAACAGATGCTGATGTTCCAGGCAGGTCATTATAGTCTAAATATAAAGCCCACTCTTCTTTAAAATATTTAATAAAATCATCGTCTTTAAGCAATGATGTATTGAATCTCCAGTTATTACTTGGTGGAGTGGCCTTCTTATTTACTAGAGTTAAAGAAACAGCAGCATGATCGCTGACAGCTATAGGGTTTATCTCTGTGTCTGAAATGTCACTCAGCAGAGAGCTGCTGACTAGGAAATAATCCAGACGAGAGTAAGAGTGATGGACATGTGAGAAGAAAGTATATTCCCTACGGTTGGGGTGAAAAGAACGCCATGCATCGCAAAGTCCATAGTCGCTCATGTACTGTTTAACTATATTTGTGGATTCCCAATTGCGCTGAGTTCCAGCTGTACTCAGCCTGTCTATTTCTTTATTTAGTCCAAAGTTGAGGTCTCCCCCAAGAACAAATGCGCAATCTAGGTGTTCAGAGAGTGCGGTAAAAAAACCGTGAAAAAAAGAGGGGTCATCAACATTTGGACCATATATACTAACAATACATAACTTTTTGTCAAATATAGATAATTTAATGATTAGAAATCTACCTTCTGGATCTATAACTGTGTTGAGTACTGTGAAATTAACATTTTTATGTATTAAAATTGCTACCCCCCTTTGCCTAGAGTTATAGCAGGCTGAGAACACATTAGGAAACTCAGTTGTTTTAAGTTGATCTGTAGCTGTGGCAGATCTATGAGTCTCTTGTAATAAAACAACGTCTGCCTGTAGTTTTTTAAGCTGGTTAAATATTTTTAACCTCTTTTCTCTGGAGCCAGCTCCATTCACATTCCATGTGACAAACCTCAGTGCGCCCATAGATGTGTGTGTGTAGCTAATGCTGTTCGCTGCGTGTGATGCTCAAATGAATAAGATATGAGCGGGCGTACGCGCTTGTATGCGAGTATGTCCTTCATGTCTGTGTGCGCTGTAAGGTCGGAGTGGTTGCGTTGACGCTGAATGTATATGTACATGGTCGTGCCGTGCAGATGTGTGATATAGGGTGTTGTGTGTGTGTATGTGTAGTAAAGCAGGTGATCGGTGCAGTGAAAGGAGTTAGAAGTAAGAAAGATATACAAAGAAGCAAGCAGAGAGGGATGCAAGTAAAAACTTGAAAGAAACAAAAACATTGCAACAACATTTAAACGCTGCGGAGACTGACGGTATCGTGTTTGTTATGATATCATATTAAATTAGCGAATTGACATAAATAGTTAGAGGTAAATGGAAGAACAAGCGAGGAAAGAGGAAAGAAAAAAAAAGAAAAATATAACGGATTCTTATCTGGAGTGGTGTTAATATAACCACGGAGTGGTACTGAGGTTACGGTAAAGCTGCCCGTCCACGTAGAGCCGGTCCACGGCGATGACAGCTCGGGAGCCCTTTTGGATAAGACTGCGTCGGATTGGGAACAGAATTTTGCGTCGCTCCAGGATTTCTTTGGGGAACTGGTCGTTTACGCTGAAGTCGGTTCCTTTCAGCTCCCTGCCGCGACTCTTCACCTGCTCTTTCTGCTTGAAGTATCCAAATTTGGCCACAATAGGACGCGGCCTCGGGGCTCCAGGTTTCTTCGCTCCCATCCGATGGACTCTTTCGAAGCAGATGTTTTCCACGGTGTCTTCCGGAAGTTTCAGGTATGTCTTGATAAAGGTTTTAACCGTAGTTTCTACGTCCTCTTCGGCAGATTCCGAGATGCCCGAAAACACCAGGTTATCTCTCATGCTACGGGCCTGGAGATCGATAATAGTCTCTTTTATTTTTTTATTTTCTTCACTTATACGGGTCACATTCTCAGTTAGAGACTTGACCGAGTCCCGTAGTGATGCGTTTTCAGCAGCAAGTGTTTCCACCTGCTGCTGGCTGAATTCCAGTGATTCCCTCAGGGATTTGAATTCACGGTGCAGGATCTCGACCAGGGACAACCTCGCGTCGAAGCTGGATAACCGCTTGTCGATTGAATCCAGGATGTCGGTAAAGCTTTTACCTGTCGGCGATGTTGTTTCAGGCGAGTCTGTCGGGCGACTTCTTTTGGAAGACGGCGTCTCGCTTTTGGCTGGGAAACATGCATTTTGGTTTTTCTTCATGACTATAACGTCGAAGCACCAGTCGATGTATTCCTGAAGAGTTTCCAAATTTTCCTCGTTGTCCTCGCTGTTCATTCAGTTTTTCTGCCAAGTCTCCAGCGTCTGACGTCACCTACAGCATTTCCGGTTTCCGGTGGTCCATTTACACTCTTGATAAAGTTGGCAGGATCAGCAGCCAAATACAATCAGGCTGTGATGGAGCCGCCTGTCAGACGCACAACTCTGACATTTCCCTTTATAGAGCAGAGCGTTTGACTCAGACAATCACTCAGTGCTTTGGCCTTATCATATATTCAAGACACACCACTGTTCGGTAAGATTTTGAATATTTGAATGAAAATAGTCTCTTCTGCTCACCAAGGCTGTATTTATTTGATCAGAAGCACAGTAAAAATAATAATATATTATTAGAATTTAAAATAGCTGTTATCTATGTGACTGTAATGTATTTCTGTGATCTGCAGCTGTATTTTCAGCATCATTACTGCAGTCTTCAGTGTCACATGATCTTCAGAAATCATTATAATATACTGATTTACTGATCAACAAACATTTCTGATTATTATCAATGTTGAACACAGTTGTGCTGCACAATATTTTTATGGAAAAACGTGATATATTTTATTTTTCAGGATTCACAGATGAATAGAAAGTTCAAAAGAACGGTGTTTATTTGAAATAGAAATATTTTTAACATTAGAAATGTCTTTACTGGCACTTTTAATAAACTTAATGCACCTTGAGGTATAAAAGTATTAATTTATTTTAAAAAATCTTTAGTACAGTATCAGTGTTTAAAAACTAAATATATACCAATGTCAAAAGAATAATTTAATTCACATAAAAAAACCTGCATTTTATATTAGAGTTCAACTAAAACCATAAAAACTTTTTTTTTTTTGTAGTAGTAGTAGTAATGTTCAGCTGAAATTAAATAATTAATTTTAGTAACATCTCATTTTCATTGAGAACTTGATATAATAAAACAACCTAAAACTGAAATAAAAAAACTATACAGATATTTTAAGAAAAAACTATTAAAAATGGTTTAAAGAACGAGTAAACTCAGGATTTTTGCATTTTTTTCAGCTCAAAAACACCTACGTAGACTCCGTAGTGCTCCCCAGACATCTGTGGTGAACCTCTGGCCATAAAATCATGATTAAATCTCTGAGAGACACATTAGCTGCAGATGTTTACTGTACTGTTAGAAACTCAATAAAGATTCATCTGTGATGTGTGTGTGTGTGTGTGTGTGTGTGTGAGTGTCTCATGACAGAGGATTGACTACTGAAGTGTGTGTGTGTGTGTGTGTGTGTGTGTGTGTGTGTGAGTGAGTGTCTCATGACAGAGGATTGACTACTGAAGTGTGTGTGTGTGTGTGTGTGTGTGTGTGTGTGTGTGTGTGAGTGAGTGTCTCATGACAGAGGATTGACTACTGAAGTGTGTGTGTGTGTGTGTGTGTGTGTGAGTGTCTCATGACAGAGGATTGACTACTGAAGTGTGTGTGTGTGTGTGTGAGTGTGTGTGTGAGAGTCTCATGACAGAGGATTGACTACTGAAGTGTGTGTGTGTGTGTGTGTGTGTGTGAGTGTCTCATGACAGAGGATTGACTACTGAAGTGTGTGTGTGTGTGTGTGTGTGTGTGAGTGTCTCATGACAGAGGATTGACTACTGAAGTGTGTGTGTGTGTGTGTGTGTGTGTGTGTGAGAGTCTCTCATGACAGAGGATTGACTACTGAAGTGTGTGTGTGTGTGTGTGTGTGTGTGTGTGTGTGAGTGTCTCATGACAGAGGATTGACTACTGAAGTGTGTGTGTGTGTGTGTGTGTGTGAGTGTCTCATGACAGAGGATTGACTACTGAAGTGTGTGTGTGTGTGTGTGTGTGTGTGTGTGTGTGTGTGCACCTGGTATTCATCACGTCCTGGGGACCAAATGTCCCCACAAGGATAGTAATACCAGTAAATCTTAATCTTGTGGGGACATTTTTTGGTCCCCATGAGGAAACAAGCTTATAAATCATACAGCATAAAGTTTTTTGAAAATCTAAAAATGCACAAAGTCTCCTGTGAGGGCTAAGTTTAGGTGTAGGGTTGGTGTAGGGCAATAGCACATACAGATTGTACAGTATAAAAACCATTACGCCTATGGGATGTCCCCATAAAACATGGAAACCCAACATGTGTGTGTGTGTGTGTGTGTGTGTGTGTGTGTGAGTGTGTGTGAGAGTCTCTCATGACAGAGGATTGACTACTGAAGTGTGTGTGTGTGTGTGTGAGTGTCTCATGACAGAGGATTGACTACTGAAGTGTGTGTGTGTGTGTGTGTGTGTGTGTGTGAGTCTGATATTTACAACAAACTACTGCAAAACAAACAAATAGCCTGCTCTAAACCAACAAGTGCACACTAATCAAAATAAGTGCACGACTGCAGGATAAAACGATCAAAACCATCGTAGCACCACGTAAACCAGGATTATAGTTCAATTTAAAACATGAAAAAAACATTAATAAAAATAAATGTTAACTATAATTAGGTAAAACCTATATTTATGAATTATTTCAAATGTATGAATTATTTAAATAATTATTTATTTATTAATAAAACCTATTATTATTATTTCAACTAACAGCCAAGGCAAAATTGTCATTTAGTTTATTTCCTTTTTTATTTTTCATTTATTTTTTGATGTGCTAAAATAACTAAAAAAAACACCATATTTTAAAAATATTTTAAAGAAATGAAAATAATTAAACTGACAAAAGTCACAAAAAAAACACAACAACAAAATTAAATTAAATGGATATAAAATAAAATATAATTTTTTATATTTTTTAAAAGACATTTTCGGCATTTATTTGATTTTAGAAATACAGTAAAACATTTTTATTTAATCTAGTTACATTTATTATTTTGATTTAGTTCAACTTGATGTACTATAACTATAACTGAAGTAAAAATTCAATGTTTAATATACAGTACTTTTCAAAGGTTTGGGGTTGGTAATATTTGTAATGTTTTTAAAAGTAGTTACTAATGCATTTATTTTATTAAAAATACAGTAAAAACAGTAATTTGTATTTAATCTAATTGCCAAAGCAACATTTAGCATTTAGTTTAACTTAATGTACTGAAATAACTAAAACTGAGAAATTAATAAAAAATCTATAGACATTTAAAATATGAATGAGAATGACAAAAATCACACTACAATATTTTTAGTTATAAAACTAACTAAAATTAGTCAAATTAAAAATGAGTAACAAAGGTGAGAAAACATCAGCGATTTAAAGGTTAAAATTAGAGGATTTTGTCCATCATAAATTGAGCCACCTTGATTATTGTAGATAAAAGCAAGTCATGAATAAAGGGAAACTGCGTTAGAGGTGTTTATGCATGTGTGCGCCCTACCTGTGGTGCACTATGTAGGTGATGATGGAGGCGAACAGGCAGAGCAGCATGACCGCTGTGCAGGCGTAGACCACCGGGTGCAGGAACTCTCCCGGATACGGAGGGAACGACAGCACCTTCTTCAGATCCTGACACACACACAGAGAGAGAGAGAATCAGTGTCCGACACACACACACACACACACACACACACACACAGAGAATCAGTGTCCGACACACACACACACACACACACACACACACACACACACACACACACACAGAGAATCAGTGTCCGACACACACACACACACACACACTCGCACACTCACACACAGAGAATCAGTGTCCAACACACACACACACACACTCATGACCAGCAGCAGGAGAGTCAAATAGCACCACTTTTAAAAACTATTCATGAATAAAAAATGAACTGTAGCTAGTTTTAATCTCATAAAATGTGTTATTCCTGTCTCATTCCTGTAGAGCATGTGATCGTGACACCAGGGTCATGGGTTCGATTCTTACAGAATGCATGAACTGATCAAATGTGAACCTTCAATACAATGTAAGTCGCTTTGAATAAAAGCATCTGACAAATGCATTCATGCGTTATTTAGCTTTGTGGCAATTTTTTTAGTTGTATTCCTAATATGTTAAAAAATGAGAAATGCTATTGTCGTCACATTCAGTTAGCCTATTAATTACATGAATCACATAAATGACAGCCCTACATCGTTTGCATCTGGATATTGTTGGTCGTAGCTCGCCTACTTACAATACATCATACCTCGCACTCTTTCACTGAAGCGCCGCGCAGGAATTCAAGCTCGACTTCTGTGAAGAATATGGCCTGCCTTCTTTGATTTGATTGGTCATCTCCATAATTTTGACATAGATGAGCGCTGTTAGAGCACTGAGGCAGACCAGAAAATGTGGATTTTTAAAATGTCTTAAAATGCAACCGTTCTGAACTGTAGCCTATAGGCTACATGCATTTTAAACGCTTGTACTATGTTCTTAAATCTTGCCCCGTCCATGCAATGAATGCACATTATTGAATGAGCAGGGTTTTCTAGGTAATTAATTCAACTGCTCAGGTAATTTCAGTGGTAGGCTATGATACATATTCATGTGTTAAACTCCCCGTGATAGCGCGCAAATATTTCTGCCCGTTTTCACTTGTGTGATTCTCACTGCTGTTCCTCAACAGACTGAAGCCACTGCGTGAATGTAGCGCGCCTTTGCTTTCAGCTAATAAAAGAAAAATACTGCAATTTTCTGGTGTTGTTTTATGATTGTTGGGGCAGTCTTCAGCTCTTTAAATAATTAACACAATCTTTACCTAATTCTGATTGGGTGGGCAAGATGGTCATTCCAGGCCATGCCTGGAGCCTGCCCCAATCAACAGCATTTTATATTTGCCTACTGCACACAAACATCCACATCATTAGACAACAGCTGATCAGCTGAACTCCAGATCTTCAGTTAGAGAGCTCTTTTGGTTTTATTTCCAGCAAGATTGAGATTAAAGAAAGATCTAATGTCTCTAAAGTGAATCGCATTCTGATATTTCATCAAAGGACATCCACAGATGTCTGTGTGAGACCTGAACATCTTCTGTTCTGAGCTTTGACCTGCACCTGTCTGGATCTGATGGATTCAAGAAACAATAGTGATGAGAAAAGCAGCATTATTTTCAGAAGCGAAAGAGACTAGGTTTGAGTTGCTCATCGAGACTGAGTGGGAGAAATACAGGAGTACTGAGACTCATCTCCACAAACGAGGCGAGAGATTAACACACACACACGCACACACACACACACACACACACAAAATCCTCTGGCCGGCTGCCTGAACATTTGCAGGCTTGATCCTCTAATGAAACAGGCTGCTATGAAAACTTAGAAAAGCATCTGAACTAAAACTGAGAAACGACACCTCAGCAACATCCATACTGAGATTATTAAACCTCATAAACCAAAGCCATCAAATCACACGAGGAACATCAAATATCAGACACAACAGACCTTCATTACCAGTCATTTTGATCAGGACTGTCAATATTATATCTATTATTTCTATTATTGCCAACTGACTGATGTAGGGTCTGTTGTTTATGTCATATATTGTTAATATGATGACTAAAATTGAATCAACGTATTTTCAGACTTTTTCAGTTGTCTGAAATGAAGATGCAGACGACAGTAAATTCAGCTGGTGTAGGGTTTAATAAATGTATCTAATAAAACAAACATTTCGGGAACACTTTAAAGACTTATATATAATGCATTATATAATTTAGTAAATCACTGTAACCAAAGTTAAAATGCATTATACTATTTGAAGGTTTATTTTTCATGCGTTTTAATGCATTAATAATTTTACTACTGATCCAATTATAATAATAATGTATAACTTATATAGCGCCTTTTGCAGGCTATAAGTGTTAGAATGTATTATAACTGTGGTTACAATTATTTATGCGATTACATTTTAATGTGCACCATAAGGCATAATTAATGCATTAAAACTACTATAAAGTCTTTATTTAAACTGTTACCAACATATCCAGTCATCATTCAGTCTGTTTCCAAGACAAACAATAAAAGGAAGTAATTGAAACCGATCATTTTCTGGCTGTAAAACATGATAAATGATCGAAGAATTACACACCACAATCTGGCACAGCCTCAAATATAGAAATGTGAATTAAAAGACTTAATCATCCTGAATTTTCACTCATTTACAAATAAAAGATTATTTTGTAATAATGTAAACCAATAGTTAAACATGGAAATATTCATATAGAGTCAATCCATGTCAAACCCAAATTTCAGAAACTAAAGTTTCTGTAACATGTAAAATAGTGATGAAAGCCGCAATATTAAATGTCATGGCTGTATATTTACTGAGTAACCAACTGTTTTGTAGAGGGGCATCAAAATAGCAATTGTCACCTGAGATTTGGAGCCAATTTACAGGAAGGTAAAAATGACTTCAGAAAGATTGCAGCATCATTATATTATTTTTACACAGAGATTTGTAGGTCTATTAATACAATCTGTTGACTTTAGCAATCTTTGTTGCATTATGTGCCAATGGTGAATGGTTCAAAAATGAAAAAAAAAACACTTTTTTTTTTTTTTACCGAAGTTTGCATGCCTGTAACTCAAGAAGAAGTATTAAAGATATTAAACTTTTTTTGTTCCTCAGACATTGCCCTTTAAATACAACAAGTATCTGCTGTATGCAAAGTGACCTAAATTTGGTTTTCGACCATTGAACATTGGTCAAATTCAACATTTTACACATGCAGCTGCATTGAAATTCACATATCTCTGGAATAAAGGGTCTTAAAAATGAAGATTAGAAAAGAAAAGTTTGTTAATAAATAGAATCATGAGCACTGAAGAAAGCATGGGCTGAAACGTCTGCTCTCTGGTCTGTTTTTAATACACTTTGCACTTTTGTCACTTTTTCACTTTTGCATATGAAAAATAAAAAACTAAATTTTTGGTAGACCATTTTTGGTCTGTTTGATTTTTTCAGTGTGAGGACAAATTCAGCTACCTATTGGAATAATTAGAATCTAAAACCTCTGACCCTATGGCAGAATATGTAAATGACATGAATGATCTCAAAATGCACATCCCGGGAGCTACAAATCATTGCAATAATGGCATGAAAAACAGTTAAAAGAGGAAAGCTGAGTCTCAGAGGAATCGACTGTGAAATAACCAGAATAACTAGAGGATTATGGCACATCTGTCCTGAAATAACCTGACATATAACACATGAATACAGAAGTCAGCTGATTATATCCCAGCAGTGCTGTAAAGAACATGTTCCTTCCCAAATATTACTATGATCCTAATTAAAACACCAACTATCAGAAGGAACCCTCTCAATAGCAGCCTATTAATCTGCTATAACTGGACTCATCGGTCAATCGCTGTGACATGCTGTCATGTAAACAACAAGAAAATATGATCCGCTTGAGCTTAAATGAGTCGAATTACATTCATTTCTATCTGACTGAGAACACCTTAAATAACCTTGAAGATCCTAATCAGTTAAATGCAAGAATAATCACCATGTTTAATTCCAATTACTTCAAGATCAATGTTTTGAAAGCGTCACTCTTCAGTCTCCACCATCAAAAAAATAATAATTGATAATTATAATTATAAAAGCATTGCTGGTATATTTTCAGATGCATTATAAAGTCAAACACATCAATAATGCGCTGAGCTGTCTTCAGCTGACTCCGTGTCTTTCTCTGACAGCGTCTCTCAAGACTCCCTGCAAATGTAATGCTGACAGTAAATGCTGTTTATTATCTAAGCTGGAAAGTGTAAAGCTTAAAGACATTAGCACTTTTATTCTGGGATTGTATTATTATTTAATTTATCAAAAGTGACAGTACAAAGACATTTATAATTAGGGATGCACGATATTATCGGACCAATATCGGAATCGGCCGATAATGGCTTTAAATGTAAATATCGGCATTGGCCAGATATGAAAAATTATGCCGATATGTCTTGCCGATAAGAGGAATAGGTTAACTCACATGTGCTCAGGGTGTGCCAGCACAGTGATTAGATCACGTCAGCCTCCCCCCGGGTCCTAACGCCTGTTCTGTAAGGAGTTATAATTCAGAAGGGGGTGCTGTTGGCCTACTTCTAATAAAACGAAAGCAAAATACATAAATAATATTTAGACTGTTTCCGATTAAATAAAACAGTAATTGATGACATAAAATCATGAGTTTAATGTTTTGATTTAAAAGGTCAGAAGCTATAGCTTACATGAAGAAAAAAAATTACAAACATGACACTTAAATAATTTGGTATATACTGATTTATTCATTAATGTGCAATGTGTTATATTTTTTTTTTATCAAATTTACTGGCTCTAAACCTCTTTTTTCTTTACTCAAAGTTGATATAGACAAGTAAATGGAAACTATTCAAAGTTCACCCTAAAGCAGTGAAAACTGCATCTCTTCATCTATTCATCCTGTGTGTCCTCTTAAGGCAAAGAAAATAAACAAAAAAATAAAAATAAAACATGGTTACTGTAGTTAAACCTGCCTTAATGGTTTAAGGCTTTGTACGGTTTAATAAAAAAAAGAATTTGCGATACGAAGTTCCGATCTAAATCAAATAATTTGCGATCGGCGTGCCGAAATTTCCATCTGAATCAAATGATTCGTGATCAGTGTTAATTTCGTCAACAAAGACGACGACGATGATCAATTCAATAAACATTATATAACAGATAGATATGTATTTTGAAATTAATACAACACAAATCTCAGCTAGTATCAGATGGGAGGCTTTTAAAGTCTTCATTAGTTATTCTAAGTGTCACAAGTAGTAAATCAAAAAGATGATAAATCAAGTAGTAAATCAAGAGCTGATAAAAATGTAAAAACTAAGTTGAATGCAATGTAAGTCGCTTTGGATAAAAGCGTCTGCTAAATGCATAAATGTAAATGTAAGATATAAGAAAGAATTGAATGAATTGGATACTAAAATTAAACTTATAGAAAAGACCTTATCATATAAAAATGACTTAACTATTCATTAGGAACTGCTGAATCTTAGAACTAAATATAATGAACTATCTGCCAAAAAAGCAGCAGCTAGTCTAATGATGTTAAGACAAAATTATTATGATCAAGGTGAAAAGGCAGGGAAATTGTTAGCTTGGAGAATTAAACAAAAGCAATCTGAAAGAATAATAAATTCTATTGAATATAACTGTGGCAGCATTACAGTGGACTCAGTAAAGATAAATGACACTTTTAAATGCTTTTCTGAGACTTTATATTCCTCTGAGTATGCAGATAATATGCAAAAAGAATTTATTGACAGTGTGTCTATACCTACTGCCACTGAAGAGACAAAAAGGTCTCTAGACATGGATATAACAGAAGAAGAAATGACAGAGGCCATTGACAGTTTAACAGCAGGTCGAACACCGGGAGCAGATGGACTTAATGTAGATTTTTACAAGAAATTTAAAAGAGGACTTTCCGGACCAATTTTAGATATGTTTAAAGAATCGTTTGCGAATGATGTGCTCCCAGAATCTTTAAGACATGCTCTCATTACACTAATACCTAAACCTAATAAAATTAATACAAAATGTGAATCATTTCAAGATTCAAGATTTTTATTCGTCACATACACAATTATACAGAGTATAACCAGCAGTGAAATGTAGGTCAGGTCCACTCCAAGGACAGTGCAATTATAAAGAATACAAAAAACACAGAATGTACATAAATATTAAGAAAAAGAAAAGTAGAAAAAAATAAAATAAATAAATAAAAGATAAAAAATATAAATATAAATGTGCAGGTAAGTATGTTTGATGACTTAAATAGCAATATAAGAAGGAATGTGCAAAAAGTTGTACAGGGTATTTACATAGCAATACGAGGTAGAAAAAAATTATGAATAGCTTATTGATATGGTGATATTAACATGGAGTCAAGTGATGTTATGACCCAGAGTTAGAGTTTAGGAGCCTGATGGCCTGGGGGAAGAAGCTCCTCCTAAGTCTCTCAGTTTTTGCCATCAGGCTACAGAAGCGCTTACCAGATGGAAGCAAAGTGAATAGATGGTTACCAGGGTGATTAGAGCCCTTGATTATTTTGACAGCTCTATTTTTGCAGCGTTTGAGGTAGATGTCCTGCAGAGAGGGGAGAGCAGACCCTGAGATGCGCTCAGCTAAGCGCACAACTCTCTGTAGTGCTTTGCAGTCCTGATTGGAGCTGTTTCCATACCACACTGAGTCAATACACTTTCTATGGTCCCTGAATAGAAAGTTTTCAGGATTGCTGGTGAGATCCTGAATTTCCTCAGCTGTCGCAGATGGTACAGTCTTTGCCTGGCTTTCTTAACCTGTGATTGGATGTGTGTAGTCCAAGTCAGGTTCTCGGAGATGTTTACGCCGAGGTACTTGAAGCTACTCACCCTCTCCACAGGGGTCCCACTGATCATAAGAGGAGTGTAGGGCTGCTGCTGTCTCTTCCTAAAGTCCATGATCAGCTCTTTAGTTTTGCTCACATTCAGAGAGAGACAGTTGTCCTGGCACCATGATGTAAGTCTCTCTACCTCATCCAAGTATGCGGTCTCATCGTTGTTGGAGATGAGGCCCAGAACCACAGTATCATCAGTGAATTTGACAATAGATGTGGAGCTGTGAGAGGACACGCAGTCATGCGTGTAGAGAGAGTAGAGCAGGGGACTCAGGACACAGCCCTGTGGGGCTCCTATGTTCAGAGTGATGGAGTTTGAGGTGAACTGGCCAACTTTCACCACTTGAGGTCTGCCGGTGAGGAAGTCTTGAATCCAGTCACAGAGTGAGGAGTTTAGGCCGAGGTCTGTGAGTTTAGATGCCAGCTTGATGGGGACTATAGTGTTGAAAGCTGAGCTATAGTCAATGAATAGCAGCCTTACATATTCCCATCCCCAAAAATTCCCATTGTTGCATAGATTTGCGCATTTCATTGTACGCAGACGATGTAATTCTGTACTTGACAAATCTGGCTCACTCCATTCCTTCTCTAATACAACTTCTTTCACTCTTTGGTAACTTTTCTGGTTATAAACTAAACCAATCTAAATCATGTATCCTTTTACAAATACCAGCTGTAACACCATTTAATGTGGTAGATTCCTTTGTTTATTAAGGAATTAAAATAACGGCTAATATAGATCAAATATCTTCAGTTAATTACCAACCTCTTTTGAATACTATCTCTAAATGTATTGAAAGATGGAAAAATTTACCTATATCGCTAATTGGACGTATAAATACAATACAAATGAGTGTACTACCTAAAATACTATATCTGTTTCAAAATATTCCTCTTTACCCTCCATCTTCATTTTTTACAACACTTCGGAGATTATTTACTGATTTCATCTGGAATAATAAATAAGCTCATGTTCGGTTATCATTATTATACTTGCTTTATAAAAAGGGTGGTCTCCAATTTCCAAATCTACAGTGGTACTATTGGGCAGCACAGTTACGATCTACTTTACATTATTTCTCTTCTGAATCTTCTGCATCTTGGTTGGACATTGAATCTTTCTTTATAAAGTCAAAATTACCCCTTAATCTTTACCTTTATTCGGCAGATATTAAATCTCTCAGAAAAGATAAAGATACCGTATCTTTTAACCCTGTTCTCATTAATACAATAAACGTCTGGTGTGATGTATGTAAATATTTAGATCATTGCAATACTTTATCATGTTTTACACCAATATGGGGAAACAAGTGTTTTAAACCAGCCAGATCTGACCCAGGATTTAAGATGTGGTTTGATAGAGGGCTGCAAAAAATTGAGGATTTCTATATGGAAAATTATCTAATGTCCTTTGCGGAAATTGATATCCCAAAAAAGCATTTTTTAGAATTCATTCAATTTAGGAGCTATATTTCTTCTTATCAAGGGGCAAAGCTTACAAAACCTAATAAGACACCTCTTGAAGACCTGTTATCAAAACCTGCCCAATCTAAAGGCCTAATATCGGTTTTATAAAATGTTAGAATCTTACTCCAAAGAATTATCAGAATCTAAATTGGCTTCCTGGAGAGAAGATTTAAATCTAAATATTCCCTTGGATGAATGGGAAGAAATATGCATGAAATCTCAACTACAAACATTTAATAGTAATCTCAAATTAATAAGTATAACTGTATTATGAGAACGCATATCACTCCAGTTAGATTAAATAAAATTAACCAGAATATTCCAGACACATGCATCAAATGCTCAGTTGATAAAAGGCACACTTTTGCGTTGCATGTGGAACTGCCCGAAGGTGCAGGAGTTTTGGAAAGAGATGGCTATATTTATTTTCCAGATGATATCTATAAATCTACCCATGAAACCTGAAATTTTGATTTTGGGAATTATTCCTGAAAATGTTGTTCACCATGGCAGTACTCGTAAACTTGTTGATACTAGTATACTTCAAGCAAAGCACCTGATAGCTCTGCACTGGAAGAAAGTGGAAAGCCCGTCTATTGTACAGTGGATCAATAACATGTCCTTCTGTTTAGCAATGGAAAAGATAACGTATATGTTAAAAGGTAAACTTTCTTCTTTTGAGAAGATTTGGACATGGTGGAGTCATGAACACTGACCTTAACTGAGGCGAGTGAGGCCTGCAGTTCTTTAGATGTTGTTGTGGGGTCTTTTTGTGACCTCTTGGATGAGTCGTCGCTGTGCTCTTGGGGTAATTTTGGTCGGCCGGCCACTCCTGGGAAGGTTCACCACTGTTACATGTTTTCTCCATTTGTGGATAATGGCTCTCACTGTGGTTCGCTGGAGTCCCAAAGCTTTAGAAATGGCTTTATAACCTTTTCCAGACTGATAGATCTCAATTACTTTCTTTCTTGTGATTTTGTGAGATTCACCTCTACATCTGATTAATGTGAACGTGATTTAAAGCTCTGTTTGTTTGCACGTAATGAAAGCGGGACGAGATTGGATCTAAACGTCTCCAGGCAGAGCACTGATTAACTTTAATCATTTACACGAGCTCCATGCCATTAACCCTGACAGATCTGAGCGTCACGAGACCTTGATGATCACCTGCTGATGCTTTCATGTGCTTTTCAATCGAATGGCGCTTTTCCTCAATCAGCACAGGGCTTAAACATCCCACCAAGATGCATCGTGGGTAACAAACGCTGACAATCAGAAAGCTGCCTTCAGAAAGCCTGTGATACTGTGAAGATCAGATTAAAGAGTCAGGAGCTCTTTTGTGTCTGTGTCAAGTTAAACAAGTGCCTACTACTTCTGTTTCGATGAAGCAACAGGAGCAAACATCCCAGCAGATGCACAGCTGCGTCCGGAGCATCTGTCAGCCAATCAGAAGCAACATCAGCAGAAGAATATATGTCAGCAATGCAATTATGAGGCATTATCATCCATAAACACCAGAGAGATCCTCACATCTGCTGCTAGAACTAACAAGCAGCAGCCCAGGTCACATTTCACCACACAATCAACAGAAACCATTAGCAAATTATATTTGAAAGAAAAATTCAAGAACGATTTTTATTTTATTTAATAATAATAATAATAATAATAATAATAACAATAAACATTATTTTTTATAAACAATAAAATGATTGAAAAATGTAAAGAAATGTTTTAAAAAATTAGGATTTTTTGACCGCAAAATCAACAAACCGAGCCGCTTCTTAACAGGTTTTCATGAGATTGGCCCTGAAACGACCCTCATACAGCGAGTGTGTTTTAATTAGCCAACATCCTTCATCCAGAGACCGGCTCGGAGAGAAACCAGACTGAACTCCAACACTTTCACAAACAAACCAAACCCTGTGAAGGTGCTGCTTATCGCTTCCCAACAAAGTTAAACAGCAGTCGTTTCCCAGAATCCTTTGCATGCAGAGGGAAACACAAAGGCCAGCAATCCATCAGTTTTCCTGCTGTTTTAGTGCGTTACTCTCACCGACGCTGACACATACATGCTTCTCATGGTAATTTGTGTCATTAATCAAATGAAATTATTCCGAACTGTTTTTCTGCTCTATTTTAGTCGCACAAGCTCCATATTGGACTTTTGGCATAAAGACTGATGCATAATCTAGCGGAGACTCAATTCAATTCTGTTGTGCAGAAAACACTGAAGAAATGAGCAGAATCTGTGTGTTTCTGTCCAGACATTAACACTGAATGACAAGAAAGTCTAATATATATATAATTATGAATAGCTTATTGATATAGTGATATTTACATGGAGTCATGTGATGTTATGACACAGAGTTAGAGTTTAGGAGCCTGATGGCCTGGGGGAAGAAGCTCCTCCTAAGTCCCTCAGTTTTTGCCATCAGGCTACAGAAGCGCTTACCAGATGGAAGCAAAGTGAATAGACAGTTACCAGGGTGATTAGAGTCCTTGATGATTTTAACAGCTCTATTTTTGCAGCGTTTGAGGTAGATGTCCTGCAGAGAGGGGAGAGCAGACCCTGAGATGCGCTCAGCTAAGCACACAACTCTCTGTAGTGCTTTGCAGTCCTGATTGGAGCTGTTTCCATACCACACTGAGTCAATACACTTTCTATGGTCCCTGAATAGAACGTTTTCAGGATTGCTGGTGAGACCCTGAATTTCCTCAGCTGTCGCAGATGGTACAGTCTTTGCCTGGCTTTCTTAACCTGTGTTTGGATGTGTGTAGTCCAAGTCAGGTTCTCGGAGATGTTTACGCCGAGGTACTTGAAGCTACTCACCCTCTCCACAGGGGTCCCACTGATCATAAGAGGAGTGTAGGGCCGCTGCTGTCTCTTCCTAAAGTCCATGATCAGCTCTTTAGTTTTGCTCACATTCAGAGAGAGACAGTTGTCCTGGCACCATGATGTGAGTCTCTCTACCTCATCCAAGTATGCGGCCCGGTGGGGATAAAATGATTCGTGAAACGCACTATGAAGTCCCGTTCTGAATCAAATGATTCGCTATACACGATCCGATTGGAGCGCTTTGAAAGTCGAAACAGTGAATCATTTTGCGACGCAATGGTTTAACTGACTCAAGAGTTTCAAAAAGCTCAGTTGATAATGTTCTTTGTTCGGCTTTCTCTATATAATGTATTCATTGTTTGAATCACCGGGGAAAAAAAATCAATCATTACAATTAATAGGCCTAACTTACAATGGTTTTATTAAATTGTGATCACGTTACATACAGTTTCCGTCGTATTAAAAGCATTTCATGACGTGACACCCATTTACTTGCCTAAAAAGACGGATTTATGACGTGCGTTGTTAACAGATTAGCATACACTTACATTACATTAGGCTATAACCTTACCCTGGAGAGAAAAACGTTTTCAAAAGCACCCCCCCCCCCCCCCCTCTGCTTTTTTCACAAATCGCACCCTATTTGTAGCAATAGCCAAAAATACATATATGGGTCAAAATTATCGATTTTTCCATATGTTCCACGAAGATATTTTGTAAATTTCCTACCGTAAATATATTAAAACATAATGTTTGATTAGTAATATGCATTGCTAAGGACTTCATTTGAACAACTTTAAAGGTGATTTTCTCAATATTTAGATTTTTTTGCTCCCTCAGATTCCAGATTTTCTAATAGTTGTATCTCAGACAAATATTGTCCTATCATAACAAACCATACATCAATGGAAAGATTATTTATTCAGCTTTCAGATGATGTATAAATATCAATTTCGAAAAATTTACACTTATGACTGGTTTTGTAGTCCATGGTCACATATATACAATAGCCTAATAATAATAATAATAATAATAATAATAATAATAATAATAATAAATAATATAGTAATAATAAATAAGTAAAAAGCATTAAAAATGTATATGTAAATTTTAAAAAATTATACAATTATATCAAAATATATAAAATATATATATAAATTTTTTTTATTAATAATAATAATAATGTGAAAAAAGTCTAACAAAAATAAATAAATAGAATTAAATTAAATTAAATTAAAATACAATTCTGAAAAATAAATGTATATAAATAACATTACAAATAAACAGTCATAAAATAAACAAAATTATATTAAAAAAAAAATAATAATAAAATCAAACAACAGTCCTGTCGCGATAACTGCTTTTTCATGAGTGATTGCCCCAAAATAATTGTGATAAACGATATTATTGTTATTATATCCATTTTGTGCCACTGACTATATAATGGTTATAAAATACCATAATAAATGTAAGAATACTAGGGCTGAACGATTTTGGAAAATAATCTAATTGCGATTTAATATGCAATTATTTTTTAAAGCTTTTTATATTCTGTATTATTCAACAACAGTATGCAGTGTTGGGCACGTTACTTTAAAAAAGTAATTAGTTATATTACTATTTACTTCTCACAAACAGTAACTGAGTTACATCATTATAAAAGAAACTAATTACCAGGGAATGTAACTATATATAAGCTTATGTTTGGAAAATGGCACATTTTTTTTCAAATATCTCACTTAGCATCAGTCAGTCAGACATTATATGATATTATGATAATTTAGTATTAAATAATGATAGAACTTTAGTAATTAGAATAACCATGTATGAATGCATATTTGTCATGTTGACTGAACTTAGGTCTGGTGGTGGTGCTTAAGATTTGTTTGTCATTTAGTAGCCAATGAGATTGCCGTTTGCGCATTAGTCCCGCCCCACTACTGGAAAACCCGGCAGCTCTTAAAAGCTGAAGAATTCCAAAAGAACTCTGTTATTTTGACAGGAAAATACAACAAAGGATATCATTAACATGTAGCACATCAATTCTGCATGATATGTAAGACCGTAAACTGCAGACTTGGCAACATAGCGTGCCAACTTGATGCTTCCTTTGAAGACTGCTTAGATGTGTTGGACTTGGTTGATCTTATAGTTTATATCATTGCCAAATGTTAACTCCTGTATCGCTCTGCTCTGAACTGCTAAATGTGAACTAGAAGACATTGGGGTATTTTAAACATTACACATTTCTGTGTAACATTCGCTATTTCCAAATAAAATGAAAAAACACCTGCCAACTGCAAAATGATCCATCAACACTAGAAGCGCTTCTGATCGACTGTCTAAGACACACAGGACATTTAACACAGCGGGGTCAAAAGGTCAGCGGCTCAGAGGTCAAAAGGTCAAATGCAGCATTGCTCCTGCACATCCAGCACAGAGGGGAATATTTACAACCCAACAACACACTTGAAGTGACAAACATCCTCTCACATATCATATCAGAGCAGCGAGAGAAATAAAACCTCCTCACTCTGATCTGATCGATTCAGTCGCTTCTCATCAGTTGTTGAAATAACCTGCAGTCAGTCACTCATTATTGTGAAGGAAATCCTGAGAGCACAGGGGTTTGACTTCATCCTCAATGGGTTTGTTCTGTAATAATGAGCAACTGATTGTACATGAGCCCACATATTAAATGGCTCCTTAACCACAAATAAAACATACAAACAAACTTAAAGAGGACTCTAGGTAGTCAAGCTATTAATGATCTACTCAGTGACCCTAAATGCACCAGAAACTGCATTATTTTTTAGATATCTGATAATGAGGAGAGTAAAATAAAACAAGATAAATAGACTCTTTAGATAGTCAATGACTTACTCAAAGTGAACCTCTGACATGCCAGAAAGCATTTGAAAATAAAATAACATGTCATGCTAGCAAATATATGAAAAAAAAAAAAAAAAAGTAATACAAAAAAAAAAAAAAGGAATCAATGACTTACACAACAGTGAATGCATCAGTACTCTTTCACTCTTTTCTCTCTCGCACGCAACAAAAGTCCATTAAAGCGACTCGCGTGCGCATCTGTGTTCAGCATCTCCCGTCTGAATGAAGTAATGTCATGAGTACAGTGAGACGACACAGGTTTTGTCAGCGAGGATCTGCTGAGGCAGCGACGGCTGGACAAACGGCCGACGGATCGAACCAGTGGGAGGCAGTTTAGTCAGAACTGATTATTCAGAGCAAAAACAATCAGCATTAACCACAATCTATTAGCAAACGGCTGTCCGTCATGAAATACAACGGATATGAGAGGCTTTTTCTCTGAATCAAACCGATAAAAAGAGTTATGGACAGAACGAAGCTTTCATAACAATAATAATACAGCAATAATACTTTAAATAATCCGGTCTAGTCCTAATCCAGTTGTCAAATAAAGTTGGCATTGTATATAATGCATATTGTTGGTCTCTTGATGAATTGCTTTTATTCCTCTTTAGTACGTCACTTTGGACAGAAGTGTGTGTTAAATGTATAAATATAAGTGTAAAAAAAATCTGTGCTTTTGTACGGTTTGTGAACAAAATCTCTAACCGTAATATTAAACCTGCTAACGCAATATGTCTTGCAACATTTGTGCAGAAAAATCTAAATAAAACAAAAAATAAATAAAATAAAAGGTAGTCAAACTACTTAAAGCTGCAGTCCGTAAGATTTACCTCTTTGTCGCCATCTCTGTTTGAAAACCTGGAATTGCAGCTTGGTGCGGAATTATCTTCCGTTCCGGCACGGCTCCAGCGCGGATGAATCTAATGTTCTGAGGTGAATGTGTGGCTGTCAGTGGATACTGTACTCAGGAATCACAGATTCTAGCCTACGTCTTGGAATATATGACCCAAATCAGAATTTTCACCGTATATTGCCATCTGAACAAGTAACAAGTCTGCCACGTTTGTTCTGACCAACTGAGAAAAAAATTACTACAATAAATCGTGCTATCAATGGTGATTAAATCTAAAGATCAGTTAGCTCATATCACATATAACTGTGCAAAGTATTATTATTGTTATACTTTGTTCTCAAATTATTAAATGTTAATAACATCAGCATTGCGTGACTATGAGTATAGTGTGTATTAGCGTGTAGATTTCAATTTCTGTACAGTTTAATCTAATTGTCATACCATTCAAATTTTATACTAAGCAATTATTTTAACCCAAAAAGCAAGCTATGCTCCCTTCCAACTGGTTTTCTTTAAAATACAAATCCTTTCATTATCGCAGATGAATCGCATGCGATTAATTGCACAGCCCTAATCAGAAGCATATTTAAAACTGGAATATAATTGAATTTCATTCACATGGTTTCATAAACACATAATCCTTTCTGGATAACAATCCACAATCAGACGTGACGTAATGACGCAGTGCCATGCTCCAATTTCCCAGGGAAACCTACCCGTTCCACTCAAATTAGAAAACATTATTATAAGCTAACCCTTGTGAATCGGGCTACAGTAAGGCGATAGGTTTGAACACTGGCTGGTTATGAACTTGCTTATTGAAGGTATTGAGGTGGAGAGAGCGCTGTGTCGCTGTGCAATCCCTGCCAGACCTGAGACTCAAACCCATGACCTTCGGGTTACAAGTCCGACTCTCTATCCATTAGGCCACAACTGCCCCCTTTAGATAGTCAGACCAGAAAACACTTCTCTACAGTCTCACTCACTGTCAAAGGATCAGAGGTGATTCTGTACCAACCAGAGATAATCAATAGAGCACAAGCAATCTCTGAGAGGAAAACTCACTAAATAAAGTCTTTTCATTTGCTTCTAAAGGTCCATCTCTCCTTGGTTAATCCATCTCTGAGGTAAACGATTTCAGCTCCTAATGGAGCATGCAGTAAATTCAGCAGTGACTCATCTGTCTACAAAACCCATGAACCGCAGGAGCTGCTTTCACTGTATTTGTCTTCACCTCTGAGGAACGTATGAGTTAGTCCTGGTCAACGTGACACAGCGAGATAAACCTCCCGGAGGACTGAGGGTCAGATCTGTCCTGCTGGAGCCGAACTGCTGTCAAACCACAGATAATGGTGCAGTAATGCAGTGCTGCGTTAATCTAATGCACCAATACACCAACTAACATACTTCACTGCTTCATGCTCGCAGACAACTTCAAGATCATTTCAGGCATTAAAGGAATAGCTCAGTCCAAATGAAAATGTGCTGGAAATCTGCTCAACCTCAGGCCATCCAAGATATAGATGAGTTTGTTTCTTCATCAGGTTTGTAGAAATGTGTGTCTGCATCAGTGTCTCAGCAATGGATGCTCTGCAGTGAATGGGTGCCGTCAGAATGAGAGTCCAAACAGCTGATAAAAACATCACAATAATCCACACCACTCCAGTCCATCAGTTAACATCTGGAGAACACAAAAGCTGAAATAAATCCAGCATTAAGATGTTTTTAACTAAAATACGAGTCCATAATCCATAACAACACTTCCTCCAGTGATTTCTACAAATCTGATGAAGAAACAAACTTTTCCTGATCTTGGATGGCCTGAAGGTGAGCACATTGGTTATAAACCTATTCCTTTAAGCATTTTTCCACCACAATCACGTCACACGTTCTCTCTACACACCCAAACTCGTGTCAAAAGATTAGATCTCTGAAAATGTCACGGTTTCCGGTCACGACTGATGTGCAAAAAGCTGTTTAACAAAAGTCCTGCTGATAAACACAGTTTAGACTTCCCATCTGTGGGTGAATAAAAACCAAGCAGTCTTTGTGTGACTAAGCTTTCAAAGAAACACAGACCAAAATAAAGGATCTGAGATATTTCAGGCAACGTGCAAAAAAGCAGTTCATGACTTATCAAGTCACAAAAAACAGCCTCAATCAACAAATAATCACTTGAATTAATACTAACACTATACGTACAGCCTTTATGTATAATGCATTAAAGGTATATATTATGTATGTTGTAATGCATTATATCCGTTCATAAATAATTGTAACCAAAGTTAAAATGCATTATAATACTTGAAGGTTTGTTGCCATGTTTTAATGCATTACACTTTATAAAAGTATAACAATGAATAGATGTGTAGGTAGTGTTTACATTTATTCATGAGATCATACAATGCATTATAAGGTGCATTATAACATTAATATATAACAATTTTTTTATGCATTTTATATTATACATGTTTTGCTTTAATGCTTTAAGTAAAATTCTACAAAAATAATTAATAAAATAATAATAATGCATTATACAACTTCTAAGAATATCCAACCTTACCTAGATAAATACAAAATATATTTATGTTTAGTACTATACAGAAAATCTCAACTGCTTGATTATTATATTGTCTTGATTTGTTTTATTTGTTTTATGTTTATTACACACACTATAGAGCAAAATCTCAATTGCTTGATTGTATATCATTGCAAAATGTCAACTACTTTAATCGCACAGCTGTAATCTGATTTTTTTTTATTACTATTAAGATAGTATAATCATTAACATCATTATTTTCTGTAAAGCTGCTTTGATATGATGCATATTGTGAAAAACACCATGCAAATAATTTGAATTTGAAATATATTCTTCAACAGCTTCCTCAAGGAAACATTGCATTAGGCTTTTATTGTTATGCAGATGACATATAGCTCTAAATTTCAACAATTTCTGGTCTTTAGGCTGCGTTATGAACACTAAAGACAGCATGTCAAGTCATTCTGATAAACACAAGCACTAATCAGTGGCTGTGAGATTTCAATCTCTGTCTGCTCTCTCATGCACAGAAGGCAGTGAAGAAGCAGGAATGTGAAATCAATAGCGTTTGCTATCAGCGCGCCGCAGTAGGTGTCTAACGGCCGACCGGTGGGAGCGGCGTCAAGGTGAAAGACACAGCTGAATGTGCATTAAACAACCTCACATCAGCTTCTCCTTCAAGACATCAGCAGAATCCAGACAAGCTGTTCTCCTCTCATTACCGCATCAGTCTGCTTTAAAACAGACGGACAGAATACGGCTACGTTGCAAAGGGTTGATGTCGTGACCTCTTTCGGTTATTTACCTTCCAAATGTCAGAGCTCCGTGACAGCAGACAAGCATCTAAACTACAGTGACCTCGGGTGCATTTGCAGCTACTGAAATATCCTGCACATCCTGACAAAAATACTAAATTCTTGCCATTCTCTTCCTCTATTGATTCAGTTTTGTATATGGTCTGACGGAGTTAAAACTGCTTCAAATTCTGCGCTTAAAGACCCAAAGCAGCATAAATGAAGGAATAAAATGTGCATGAGAGGGGACTCTGATGCTGCTTTACTTTTGTGTAAAGTGATGCAGCATCAGAGCTACCTTAAACTTAGCAGATTGCCATGACAGACTGTATTTACAGCTTTGTATTTTCATGTTTCCAAATTCATATTTTTATATTTTAAACGCACTTATTAAATTTTCACACACACACACATAATATATATAATATATATATATATATATATATATATATATAATATAAATACACACATATACGCACACACACACACTACTCATTTTTTATATTTTTAAATTATTTAAATGACATTATGCATGCATTCATTTAATTTTTCATATTGTATTTACAACTTTATGTTCAGGTTGAGAAAGTAATGTTATTTATATATATATATAAATAACATTACTTTGAAATTACTTACATTATTTAAAAATAATTTATACATTATTTGTGCACATATTTAATTTTTTATATTTTTAATTTACAACTTTGTATTTGTTTCTAGATACAGATTTTAACATTTAAAAATTATTTCAATTATATTATTTGTGCACTTTTGATATGTGGCTAAATGCATTTATGGAACCTTAATTTTGTATTTAGTCAGCAAATTAATTTAACCAGCTCAACATATTTAATTATCAGACGATTACTCTAAGCTTTATTAATAAAGGTTTGTTTAGATTTTGAGAATATTGGCTTAGAATATTGATGCATTGATAATATGATCAAATAATCTGAGTAGAACCAAAAATGTACAATATTTTGCACAATACATTTTGTGATAATGGATCAACTGTAAAAATGTGATACAAACACAAGCCTGGGCATCGCAAAAACAACCATTATAGAAACCAGATTTAATTTGAATCATTTTTATGCAAATAGCACAAAAAGGTTCACAAAACTACTGATGATCGACACTAAAAATACATCTGGGAGAAAAGCAACAGCTTCAGAAACCAAATTATGATAGGAAACTGCCAATTTTCCAGAATACTATTGTGAAAAAGCAAGAAAGCAAGCAAGACAGACAGAAATCAAGCAACAAAATGCAAAAAAGCAGCTGATGTTAGATCTGGTGGTCGGATAAAACATGGTTGCAAGTAATCGATTCATTAAGGATTTAAATACAAAATCAGATACAGTAGCCTAAATTACAGCACCTATAAATAAATATATGATCTAATAATAATCACATCACATGATATGATGCACGTTTGACAGATGCCAGAATCCCAGATCAGATCGGTGCAATTCACCTTTGATTCACATCAACTGTATATGAAAAGTCAAGAATCTAGCATTTAACAAGATTACAGTCCGTGTAAAGCGACAGCACTGGAGAATAGACACTGATCTACACTGGATCATCTGCAGCTCTGATGAAACCGAGCAACAGGTTCACAAACCCGACGCCAGCAGCGCACGAAAGCGTTCAGAAAGCGTATAAACGGACTGAAAGCCTCTTTTTCTCAGACACTGCGGACTGCGGGTGTGGTGACTGCATCAGCTCTCTCTCTCTCTCTCTCTCTCTCTCTCTCTCTCACACACACACACACGCACAGCTAAACGATAAACAACACGCGATGCAAAGGGCGATGCAACGCTTTCACCCCCTTTACCGCGTCAAGTTCAAAGCATCCTTTCATTCACTGTAGAAAAGCATGCACGCAGGTCTCCGCGCACGACCAGAATCGATCATCTCAAATTCAATTCAATTCAATTCAATCCAGCTCCATTATGTGAGAAACACTTTGATTTTGCATGCACTATAAATAGCCTAACTCGATGCACAACGCACACATTCGCCGTCATGTTTGGATGCATAAACCGCTGTGGTGCACCGGACTGACCTCCCAGTCGATGGAGTCCCACTCGTCGGCGAACATTCGGCTCTCAAAATCCACATCAAATCACTTCCACACGGTAAAATCCCACATATTCCGAGAGGAGACCGATAGAGTCATTAACGTGTTCGTTGAGCTGCGCGTAAAAGCGCCGCGCCGCGCTCCGCTTCGCCATGAAGAATGAAGGGAAGTGCTCTCGCTAATTACTCATTTACCTGAGGCTTTTAGCACTTATTACAGCTTCAGTCCTTCTGGAGGGAGTCAGGCTCAAAGCTGAACCGATGGAGAAACATCCTTAACAAGAGTTACTGCATTTGACGCGCAGCCTGCAAATCCAGCGATGCACCTTTAAGGAAAAGTTGTTGTATAAGGGCTTTCCGAGATCCTTCCCTAGCCGAATAAATCCTGACGGATTTCTGTTGGCGTTTCTATCATAATTGGAAGCAATCCTAACGGGATGAGTCAAGAATCCTTTAAGAATCAAATAAGATCCGGCTGGATACGCGGAGACTCTTTTATTCTCAGTTTGTGTTGAGAACTGATTTCAGTTTATCCTAAAGGATCTTGTTTGATTCTTGCAGCACCTGTACTGAGTGAGTTAAAGCTGCTCCAAATTCTGTGGAAAGACCCAGTGCAGCATCAAAGCAGGAATAAAACGTGCAGCTCTGAGACTCTAGTATGAGAGGCGGCTCTGATGCTGCTTCTGTGTAAAGTGATGCAGCATCAGAGCCGCCTTAAACTTAGCGGCTGCCATGACAGTGTTTATCTCATTTTTATTATATTGTATTTTATATTTATTTTTTAGTTTATTTATTTATTTTTGCATTTTAAATTATTAAAATATTATTTGTGCATACACACACAGTACATGTAATATATACATATATATTTTTTCATACTATATAATACTTATGTTTCTAGATTCATATTTTATGCCTAATATTTATAAATTATTTAAATAACACTACCGTTCACTTATTTATTTATGTTTATATATTTTTTTAATTATTATGTTTAATTGATTAAAAAAAACATTCAAACAACATTACTTTTATTTACAACTTTGTATTTTCATGTTTCTAGATTCATATTTCATCATTTAAAATGACAAACTAAAATGACTTAAACTACATCATTATTTTTCTGGATAAAAGTGCAGAATGAAACACTAAATCCACTTTTACATGGTACATAAGCCGCTTCTGAGCTGGCTTTGCGTGTAAAGATGGCATTAGAGGATCTTGTATGATTGCATTTCCTTTCATATTATGATAGATACTCCAATAGCAAACCAGCACATCTTTATAGGAGATTTTTGGGATTAAAGTGCTATTTTGAATACTGCAAATTATGACATGCATTGCAAAAAGCGCTACACAAATAAACGTGCATTGAATTGAATTTGCACTGGTCACTTGTCATTTATACCTCATTATCACGTGCACCCATTCACACCTCAAACACATTCGCCCTTGGAACACTAATATTAACACTATAGCACTGCTATTTACATGCTCGCCGTGTTTCATTGGCTCTGCGCCTCCACAATCCGACTTCCAACGGGAGCGGAAGACTCTTACCATGAGCACGGCGAGGTTGTTGTGGTGCGCGCAGTGGATGGTGGTCGTGTTGTGCGCGGAGCCCGTTATGTGGCAGCCTTCCGCGCGCCAGCCGCCGTGTCCATCCAGCAGGTCAAAATCCCAGTATGCCGCGGTGGGGTCTACACCCAACGAGAAGTGCCGGAGAGCGACGGTAACCGGCTGCACGGGGCTCCCGGGGCTACACCCATCTGCACAGGAGAGCAACACATTGCGTCAAGTAACGACCCGAGTGGAGATTCCTCAAGTGTTGCATCCATATGGAAGCTGATGCATACAATTACGCACATGCACATCTCAGAATTGAACAAATGAGATTAATTGCACACGCAAACGACCTTAATCCAACTCGTGCACAATTGCAACGCAACAGTTGCACCATCGTGCAAGCACGCGCACGCTTTCTCATAATTACACGAGACGCTAATGACAAAATATTCCCTTGCAAACCACTTTAGTGGTGAAACGCAGTGATATATAGGATGCATGGATGAAATGCACGGGGAAAATCGCAGCCTTACCTAATTTGGTGAACGCAACTGGTGTCGAAACGGTTCTGCGTTTGCCATCGTCCGCAAGATTTGACGAATCCCCCGTGCACGGAAAGAGTTTTCCATTGCGGAAGACGATCAGCTGCAGCTTACAGGTGGAGTTCTCCACAGACCGAGGGGCAGCCAGCGGGAAATGTATGGAGGCGATGGCCACCGTGTTCTGCAAACGGGGAAACGCATGTGAGACATGTGCATCAGATGCGCAGACGTGTCAGCTCCTGTCTGATTGAGAGAGAAGGGCAAAGTGCTGGAGGAAGCAGGGGGTTTCTGCTTGTCTTTGGTCTGCCGCAGAGGTGGAAATGATTGTGAGCAGCACAGCTCACGACAACATCAGCTTAAGAGCAGTCTGATAACATAGCACAGGTGTTATCAGCATCAGCATCATCAGCCTGAGAAGAGCTTCACCTCTTTATCTGTTAGGATAGTGGGAATATGTCAGTGTCTACTGCAGATGCTGAAGGCGAAGAAAAACATGTTGTTTTGGCCTCTGAACACACATTTAAGATTAAAGAGATAAGCAGACGTTAATGCAGAGACAGTGTTTTTGCAAAGACATTTTAAAAGCAAAAGTGTAAATGACTGCAGTTCAAAACCATTTCATGACCAAAACTGGCCATATAAATTGAAGAAAGATCATTTTTCTACTCAGCTTGATCAACAACAACAATTATTATTATTATTATTATTATTATTAATAATAATAATAATAATAATAATAATAATAATAATAATAATAATAATATTAATAAAATAGTACCACTGGATAGTACCATTTATAACATCAAACAATCTAATAAAAAAAACAAAATAAAAACAAAAAACAGTAAAAAACAAAACAAAAACCAACATATTATTTAAAAAAAAGTGTGTCAATATTTAATGAAATACATTGGATAGTACCACTTATAATAATTGCCATAAAAATACATTTATAACCCATGTTTTTTTAAAGATTGTGCAATCCCATAAAAATGTATTATAATAAAATATAAAATGCATTTCAGTAAATATATATATATATATATATATATATATATATATATATATATATATATATATATATATATATATATATATATATATATATATATATATATGTATGTGTGTGTGTGTGTGTGTGTGTATAATTGGTAAACAAATAAATAAATATACATTAATTTATAAAGACTAATAACCCATGATTTTCTCTTTGAACATTTTGTGCAACCCCCGTTACATTTAAAACATTTTGATATTGGAAGTTACAGGCTCAAAACCCACATCAAATCCGACACGATACATGATGAAGAGAGATAATTCAGCCTTTAGAGAAGTAAAAATGCCCGCTACAGCTCATTTCCAGCGGTTATTTCAGACTGGAGCGCAGCGGCTCTGATATAAGGTAAAGTGTAATGAGTGCCTGTGCTTAGAAAGCCTGCCGTCAGCGTTCGTCTGCTCCAGGAAGGAGGGCGAGTGAGCGAGAGAAACCAGTCTGCTGAGCAGCGAGCAGTTTCATTCACAAAACCAGGCGCCTCTTCAGTCATGGCATGATTTCCATACATGACTCACGGCTGGAGCTGAAAGCATCCTTTACCCAGAGTGCACTGCAGCATCCCAATTACATTCCAGCAGCTCTTCAATGCAGCACTCACATCCGCTTTATCTGACTGAAGAACAGCATTCATTTGAATTTGTCTCCAGAAGACGTCTCTCTTTTCACGCTGACTGTAAAGGTTTCTGAAAAGGCATTGGGCTCGTCCTCAGTTCTTCAGTGGTTTATGAAGGCGACGTTCAGCACCAAGGACAGCAGCCAAACAAGAAAATGCTTCCATTATTGTTAGAAAACAATATATAGCTTGATTTGAACAGGTTATTTGGCTCAAATAAATTTATTTTCATAATACACATTGTTTCAAAGCATAGTCATTGTTTACAAAGAACAACACTCAAATCAAAAGAGACAGTGACAAAAACTCCTACGCAGAAGAAACCAATACGCCTCTATAAGCCTATTTAACCCTGTAAAGGCTGATTTATGAAATAAGTCTTCCATTTAAAAAAAAAGGAACGGTTTATTGAAGCCTTAGACAACATAATTAAAAATAATCACTTTGCAAGTGTTTTTTTTCTCTCTGATGCATCAGGCTTTTATTGCTCGTATAGCCTGATATAGTGAGAATATGAAGTAAAAACAGCTCAATTATTTTCAGAAATATGCCATTTTGCAGCAGATGCTGATATGTATATGGCATTCTGATGCTTGTAACGTAAATCAATGAGATTTTTATAACAGTACAGTAGATACTGACATAAAATGATCTAAATATCAGTCATCTGCAGTAATATGTCTTTGCAGATATATGACAGTAAATGTTTAAAACCAACATGCAAAAGCACTGCTAGAGAAAACATTAAAATGCATTAACATAACCCATGCGTTTCAGTGCTGGTTCTGTTGCTCATTAGCACATCTAATCAAACAGACTTTGCACTACATGCAGTTGATTTGTGTAAACCCTAAACTGAAGTGCTGGTAGCAGCCGCAGTTTTTAACAACATGAAGCAGCTCTTTGAGAACGGAGAGAATTGCAGCAGAGGCTGTAACAGCGAGAGCGTAACATCAAAATGAAAGAGACTAATTTACAAAGCTCTCCTCTCTTTTTTGCACATGGACAATTCGTGTTGCATTACTCAGAGAAAGATAAGAAGAAAGAAAGAAAAAACATACGTTATGCCAACTGGCTGCTCTACCATTACAATGTTTGGACTAAAGATGAGTTTTCACACAGAATATTAGATTTTTACATTCTCTGACGAACGTAAAAGCAGCGTTTGTCTCGGCAAAACATCAACAACATATGGTGCGTCTTCCTTTCTTTGGATAAAAGCATCTACAAAATGCATTAATGTACGTCTGAGGGATGATCTGGTCCAGCAGGTGAAAATGGTGCATCTATATTTAACAATAGTACGACTTGATACAAATGACTGTGGTACGCAAATAAAAAAAGTTGTCTCTTCTGCTCAGCAAGGCTGCATTTATTTGGTCAAAAAATACAGCACAAATTGTGAGATATTATTACAATTTAAAATAGCTGTTTTCTATGTGAATGTGTGTTAAAGTGTAATTTATTTCTGTGATCTGCAGCTGTATTTTCAGCATCATTACTCCAGTCTTCAGTGTCACATGATCTTCAGAAATCATAATAATATACTGATTTACTGCTCAACAAACATTTCTGATTATTATCAATGTTGAAAACAGTTGTGCTGCACAATATTCTGTGCAGAAATGGTGATATACATACATATATACATACACACACACACACACACACACTCACATATATGTAACATTATAAATATCTTTACTGTGATCAATTTAAATCATCCTTACTGAATACAAATTTTTATAATTTTTTTCTACTTAAGTGCTCAATTATCAATTTTTATTGGTATTTAATGATTAATAATGTGTCTTACTATTATCATCAAAGCTGAAAACAGTGTGCTGCTTAAATTATTTGTAAAAACTAAATATTTTTTTGAGGATTCTTTGATGAATAGAAGTTCAAAAGAACACCGTTTATTTGAAATTTGAAGTTTTTTGCAGCATTATAAATGTCTTTACTGTCACTTTTGATCAATTTAATGCATCCACAAAAATATTGTGCAGCACAACTGTGTTCAACATTGATAATAATCAGAAATGTTTGTTGAGCAGTAAATCAGTATATTAGAATGATTTCTGAAGATCATGTGACACTGAAGACTGCAGTAATGATGCTGAAAATACAGCTGCAGATCACAGAAATAAATTACAGTTTAACACATATTCACATAGAAAACAGATATTTTAAATTGTAATAATATTTCATAATTATTGCTGTATTTTTTGACCAAATAAATGCAGTCTTGCTGAGCAGAAGAGACTACAAGTTACATGTCCAAAAACAATTACTACCTTCCACACAAAGCCAGTTCAAACACCCCAGGGTTTGTCTGTACTACGGTATTCACTTCATTTACTGTGTCAAAGGGAAGATTTAATCTCAAATTACTCTTGCTTATGATTAGAGGACTAAAAAAGGCCACGGCATGACAGATGGAGCCCATAAAAACCCAGCAATGGAACAAGATGGATGAACCTCTCGGTTTATTTAAAGAAGTCTTTTCTGTCATCAATTTCCCACAGATACCAGTGCTTTCATGTGCTTTTATGAATCATTCTCTCTGCTCAGAGCCGGACGTGATGAAAGCAGATGAGTTTCAGCGCAGGAACATCATTCATCAATTCCTGGACGAGAGTCTCCAGAGAGCATTTCTCCAAAACCATTTAGTATGAATTATCTAGCAGGGATCTCCACAACTACTGAAATCCACTAGTCAGTGGCTAATCTAAATGACTAGTTGGACTTAGGAAACCCTGGATAACCACGCAGGTTAAGAGCCACTAAAAACACAAATCAGCTGGATGATAAAGGGCTGGGTGATGCCGCAAGTTTTGACGATAATCGACAGATAAATATTTTTCCATTTGCTTTGGAAAAGTTTTAAAAAGGTGCTTTTGGTTACAAGGTGTAGTGTTACAAAATACATTGTTTACTGCAAAATCAACACTATGAATCAGTTATTTTAGTATCGATGAGACTTTATTGTTTTTATTAATATTTTGAATTTGTTTTTATATTTTCTGCTTTCATTTTAATTTGAGTTAAAGTTTTAGTAACTCTTGGGTTTTTTGTTGCCCTTTTTGTTTTAATATACAGTCTATGTCGTTTTAATTCATTTTTATTTAAGTTTTTTGTTTAGTTATTTTAATCAAGTTAAACTAAATGAAAATAAGAAAAGTTACCTTGGTAAGTAGCTAAAATTATTTTATTTTATTTGCTTGGCTGTTCTTGTTTATTACATTTCTAGTAACATTATTTATAATAACCTTAAGTGGTATTTTTTTATTTATTATTAATGCCCCCCCCCCCCCCCCCCCCCCCCAAAGTAAAGTAAAGGAAAAAAAAAATGGAACAACTAAAACTTTAACTCCGATTAAAGTAAAAACAAAAGCATAGAAATTCAATCTAATTCAAAATATTAAGAAAAATAACAAAAACTCTCAGTTTATTAATGAAACATTTTTGGAAAACTAGTCAACCCCTTACTAATCCATCTCCATGATGTAACAGTTTTAAACAGAATGTTGTTGAATTGACTAGATTGTGAAACTAAAGCAAATCAGAGCAGAAGTGACTGTGCAGTAGCGACTACTAAAACAGAACAAATCTTCCAGTTCTTCCGTCAAACGTGAGCGCAGTCGAGTCTCCTGCCAGAAAATCAATCAGATCTGAGGGAATATTCATGCAGGAGTCTTATGATTCATCACACACACACACACACACTGATCATCTCGACCGTCTTGCACCGTCTCATCATGCATCACACCGTGACGGCTTCTCTAAACCTCTGGTTAGTTCACTTTAACCTTTCTCAGCTAGTTCTTCTGTTCACACTCCATCTTTAAAGTATTTATGAATGTGCCAAAACATAATTATTTTCTCAATCTCACTTCTCCTCAGAATCAATCAAATAACTGTAAATAGCAAGAGAAATCACAAATTAATCGATGCGCAAGCAGTTCCAATAGCTGCTAGACTGAGGCGAGTCCACTATATACTGATAACTATATTTTAACAATAAGTTAAAACTATGCATTTCACACAAGCCTCAAATAATAATAAAAAAACTATTCAGTTCAATTAGTAATATACAGCATTGCTGTCACATGATCTTGCATGTTTTGAATTGTAAGCAACATCTAGTTTCTGATATAAACAGTTATTTTGCATTGACAATTCTTTTTTTTATTGTTTACTGAACAAATAGGTCAATAAAATCAAACGCACATTACTGTTTTACCAGTAGTAACGGCAATATAAGACACCTAGCAACCAACCAAACAAATTTTGGATTTTTAAAAAAATATTAAATATTAAAAAAATTAAATAAATAATAATAACATAAATATAAATTATATGAAACATATGAAAAAAAAATTCTTATTTTTCCATTTACCTTTACTGATTGTACTGAAACTATATAAATGAATAAACCCATATAGACTTATTTAAAAAATAAATAAATAAAATATTAAAATGACAATAAAAATAATAATAATGATAATAACAATATTATATGAAACATACATTAATTTTCCATTTATCTTTACTGAATGTACTAAAACTATATAAATGAATGAAACTATATAGACATATTTAAAAAAAATAAATACATAAACTAATAAAAGACAAAATACCAACACTTACACTAAAATGAAAATTAAAATGTGAAAGAAATAAAAATATTAAGATTTTAAATAAATGTAATAAATATTAATAATATAGCTGCATGGTTCAAGCTCTTTAAGGCCTTTATGATTTCTATGCTGTTAAGGAGTAGCCTAATGTGAAATGCAGGTCTGACACCAGAACACATCCACAATGGAGAATTCATTAACACCGTATTTCTCTCTCTCTGTCACATACACACACAGACAGAAATGAAAGGTTTAACAACACTGATGCTAATACACACACACAAACAAACACACACACAGACACACGTTGTTGTAGATATAAACGTGTGATTCTCAGCTCCATTGCTGGAGACCTTCTGCTGTGCGCTGACTATAGAACACATTCACAATGGAGAATTCATTAAAACTGTCTCTCTCTCTCTCTCTCTCTCTCTCTGTCACAAACACACACACACAGGGAGAAATTAAAGGTTTAAAAAAACTTTTTTTTTTTTTTTTTATAATAATTGATATTCACTGTCCAGAGAATTTTTCTGAACTGGTTTGGTTCAGATTGGGCGAAAAACCTAGGACTAGTTCGCAAAAGTAGGTTTTGGACATAGCTCAATTTTGCGGAAAAACCATACCTCACAGTGCGAATCTGATTTTTAGGCTTTTTACCGCTTTGACCCAAGGATTTCAAAAATGCATTTTTTTTTTCAGTCTACGACAAGCGGTTTAGGGGCTAAGAGCGATTTCACATTTTTGTTCGCTGTAGCACCCCCCATAGGCCGATTGGGGCGAGCCTTGGTATCTGACAAGAAGTTTCAGCTCTCTAGGCCTTACGGTTTGTTCTGCACGATCAGTTTTAGGGAAGAATAATAATAATAAAAATCCTAACAGTTACAATAGGGTTTCAGCACTTCGTGCTTGAACCCCTAAATATAAATACAGCTATACTATTATTTTAATTATATTACTTCCTGTAACTAAAAAAATAAAGCATGTCACCAGCAACACCAGGTCATGGGTTCATTTCTCAGTTAATGCATGAACAGATAAAAGGTTTACGTAAAAAAAGCATAGTTAAAAATGCATTCAAAGTGATTGATACAGGAGAAACCGTGAGAGCAGTATGACAGTATGTAAACTCTGTTGTCCTGACAGACATGACAGTGTTTTCTGACGGCGTGAAGAACGCAGCGTTTGCCGTATGAGAATCAGAGATCGGTCGTCACGCTCCTGATGCCACGCGTCGCTTCTACACAGCGCTTTGGATTTAATGCCGCTCAATTATTTATTGTGTTGTTGCAACTGCTTCACACATCTCTTTCATGTGATTGCTAGCAGCCTCATCACATCTCCACCTGTGATTGGATCTGAAATGTGCTTATTGTTTTCCTGAGGAGTCGATATTTTCTTTGGCGTGTTAAAAACCCCAAGAGTCTTGATGACTTTCATCAGCAAACGAGCAAATGAACATCTAAGGTCCACACAAAATCAAAACCGACTCCATTTACTTTAATAATTCATGATTTATCAGTGCATGCATGCTATTCTAAAAGATAAATGATAAAAATTATTTCACTGATATGAACACTCAAAAATGCTTATTTAATTTTTCAAGTTAGCCTTAATTGTATTTTTTTTGTAATATTACAAAATAATGTTGAATTTTTTTTATAAAATGCATATTGAAAATATATTTCTTTACACACACACATATATACATATATATATATATATATATATACACATACACACTGTATATTGAAATGCTTTACTTTACATGTAAAAAGTGAAACTTTCATATATTCTAGATTCATTACATGTACATTAAAACATTTCAAAAGTTTTTCTTTTTTTAATGTTGATGATTAGAGCTTACAGCTCATGAAAGTAAAAAATTCAGTACCTAAAAATATTAGAATATTTGCATATTCTATTTCATTAAACGACCACTTGGCAATGATCCAGAAGACGAACATTGACACCCTCTACAAAGAGAGTAATCAGAGGGTCATTACTGAAAGCTGTGGCTGTTTACAGAGTGCTGTATCAAAGCATATTAAATGCAAAGTTGACTGGAAGGAAGAATTTGGGTAGGAAAAGGTGCACAAGCAACAGGGATGACCGCAAGCTTGAGAATACTGTCAAGCAAAGCTGATTCAAACACTTGTGAGAGCTTCACAAGGAGTGGACTGAAGCTGGAGTCAGTGCATCAAGAGTCTCCACGCTCAGACGTCTTCAGGAAAAGAGCTACCAAGCCACTTCTGAACCAGAGACAACGTCAGAAGCATCTTACCTGGGCTGTGGAGAAAAAGAACTGGACTGTTGCTCAGTGGTCCAAAGTCCTCTTTTCAGATAAAAGTAAATTTTGCATTTCATTTGGAAATCAAGGTCTGGAGGAAGACTGGAGAGGCACAGAACCCAAGCTGCTTGAAGTCCAGTGTGAAGTTTCCGAAGTTAGTGATGATTTGGGGTGCCGTGACGTCTGCTGGTGTTGGTCCATTATGCTTTATCAAGTCCAAAGTCAATGCAGCCGTCTACCAGGAGATTTTAGGTTACTTCATGCTTCCTTCTGCTGACAAGCTTTATGGAGATGCTGATTTTCTTTTTCCAGCAGGACTTTAGCACCTGCCCACACTGCCAAAACCACTTCCAAGTGGTTTGCTGACCATGATATTACTGTGAACCCCATACACATTACCTGAATCCCATATGGAATCTATGGGATATTTTCAAGAGAAAGATGAGAAACAGTCGATCCAACACGATCCAGACGAGCTGAAGGCTCAATAGTGCCTCAGCAGAGCCACAGGTTGATCGCTTCCATGCCATTCCTCACTGATGCTGGAGTTTGTGCTAAAGGAGCCCCGAACAAGTATCGCATTTACCTGATTATAAGACAACCCCCCTTTTTCCAGATGTACCTTTTATATTACTGCAGTTTCATTTTCCTAAAGAAACAAACACTAGAGGCAGTGAAACTCCGACACCTTTAACAGAGTTTTGATTAATAAAGCATATTTTTCGTAAAATTACTTTAAGAATATCATATTACGACTTCAAAACAATATTAATATGCCGGGAGATTTGAAAACTGATGCTTTTGAATGTTAGCATCGCACATATCCAGCCTCGTATCTATGGGTTTTCATGGACAGAAAGTTTGTTCGGTAGCTCACAGAGCCGTACTTAGAAGGTGAGGAGCTCCGGGTCGAATCCCCTGTAACTACGGTTTGACAAAACCCTTCAAATCTGCATAAAAGGAAGTTGAAATGGCACGGTTGCATCAACTATACGTTTTTATACCAGTTTTGCATTTGTTAACACTATCGGGTAGGTTTAGGGTTGGGTTTGGTGTAGGGCATACATGTCAAACTCAGGCCCGCAGGCCAGTATATAGCGCATGCACCGCTAAGACTACGAATCCCAGAATGCTTTGCCGCCGGCACGTCAGTCTCTAGACCGCACACCCCCTCCTCTGTGTTACAACGCATTAGCAAAGCTACGAGTCACCTCACTCAAATTTATTCCACCCCTCACGAAAAAATGGCCAAACGAAAGGGAGAAAACAGGAGCTTTCGAGACAGGTGGGAGGCAGATTATATGTTCACCATCGTAAAAGACAAACCTGTTTGTCTCGTGTGTAGGGCCAACGTGTCTGTAACAAAAGAATATAACATACGACGACACTATGAAACAAAACACCAGGACAAGTATAAGGATCTGGACGAAAAGCAAAAGCTCCAAAAGGTGGAGGAGATGAAAAAAAGTCTGGCTTCACGGCAAACTATGTTCACCAAAAGCAAAATCCCAAAGTGAGGCTGCTGTAAAGGCTAGTTTCATTGTGACAGCAGAGATCGCCAAAGCTGCCCGGCCCTTTAATGAGGGAGAGTTTGTAAAAATGTGCATGACCGTATTATTTATTTTAAATGCTATTTCTATTTGTTTATGCTTGTTCTGGATTCAATGTTTAAGCAAAACTAAAATCTATTTTCATATGAAAAGGTTTAACATTACATATCTCAAAAGAAAACATGCAGAATTGCATTGCAATTTTTCAATAAATATTGAGTTTGGCCCGCGACCTTGTCCTAATTTTTAATTTTGGCCCACTGTGAATTTGAGTTTGACACCCCTGGTGTAGGGCATATTTCCAACACGATAGAGCATTAACTTTTAGGGACAGACCCCGGATATTTGAATTCTGAACCGCCGCAGTATGTACCTATATCAACATAATAAAAACACAGCAATACGTACCTATATCAACATAATAAAAACACAGCAATACGTACCTATATCAACATCATAAAAACACAGCAATACGTACTTATATCAACATAATAAAAACCTGTGTTTTAGCGCCACTCAGTGGATATTTCTCTTTGAAACTGTGGCGAAACATGCAGTAAGGTACGTAAAACAGTGTCACACAGAAAGTGCACAGAGGTATGTATTTTTATGAGACCAGGTTGGTAAAAACATCCTCTAAGTTTCAGAATTCAAAACTTTCTCGTTAGTCTAAAAACGGCTTATATTGAAGGCAGTCTGCCAAAACGACAGCTTGTAGAATGTTCTACTCTATGATGTAATAGTGTGGATAAGTTCCACCTCCGCAGAAGATATACGGCTGCTTCTACATCGCTGCCTGTTTAGCCCCACCCACTGATTCTACAGCACTGTCTGTTTAGCCCCACCCACTGATTCTCCAGCTCTGTCTGTTTAGCCCCACCCACCGATTCTCCAGCTCTGTCTGTTTAGCCCCGCCCACCGATTCTCCAGCTCTGTCTGTTTAGCCCCGCCCACCGATTCTCCAGCTCTGTCTGTTTAGCCCCACCCACCAATTCTACAGCACTGTCTGTTTAGCCCCACGCACTGATTCTACATTACTAGCTGTTTAGCCCCACGCACTGATTCTACATTACTAGCTGTTTAGCCCCGCCCACCGATTTTGCGCATGTAATGTAAATAACGAGAGAGGCAAACGCAGGTCTACACAGAAACCAAAAAATAAACTTTATGTGATGAACTTTATTTTAATGAAGATCCAGACCTAGTCATGTAAGAACTTGGTCCTTTGACCACTTCATTTTACCGTGGATTCGTTTAAAAACAATGCACGATTCGACGGGGGATTTTCAGAAAGATTGAATCTAAAAGACGATATTGGAACTGACTGTAATGTTGCAACACGTGTGAGTAACAGAGGCGTTTCCTCCGAGGAGGCAAGGGAGGCGGTGTTTCCTCAAAAAAATTGTATGAGAAAATAATCGATATTAGAAACATAAATTGCAAATATTATTAAATATGGCATTAAAAGTATAAAAGTCACTCGTTTTTATAAAGTAACGCTGTCAAACAGCGACACCCGCAGGTAAAGTTACAGCAGAGGCTTGCCTCCCTTCGGTCCATAGACTTAAAACAGAGACCCTAAAGCGTGCCGTTTTCTGGAGGCTCATTGAGATGAATGGGGGAAAGTCACGTGAGAGGAGGCAATGCTTCCATTGCGCTATAATTGGATATGATTGGTTATGATTGGATGTGATTGGTTCCAGTGCTAAAATTTTGTGCGAGCTCTCGGACTGAATGAAGAAAATTATGGCGTTATTGACTAATTATAAAGTAAACAACTCTCCCGCTTAGATATTACTGCTTTGTGTCACGTCAAAATAAAACTTGAAATGGTCTGAAAACGTGATGTCTGGGTCAGTTTTGAGTGAGCATTCAGTTTGATGAAATGAAAGATAGCTATATATTATAATGATGACCCGAAAATAAGTTGACTTGAAAAGAACAGCTGAATATCAGTTCACAAATAAAAAATATTGGTAACATTTTACAATAAGGTGTCATTTAATCTAACATGAACAAACAATGAACATTACAGTATTGAGCCTATTAATCTTTGTTTACATTAGTTAATACAAATACAGTTCATTGTTAGTTCACAGTGCATAAACTAATGTTAACAAACACAACTTTTGATTTTAATAATGCATTAGTAAATGTTGAAATTAATATTAACTAAGATTAATAAATGCTGTAAAAGTAGGCTATTGTTTATTAACTAAAGTAGTTAACTAATGTTAACTAAACCTTATTGAAAACTGTTTCCAGAATATTGCTCAAATTGTTACTGCCTTTAGTTATTATTTTGGAAAAAATATAAAAATGAATAAAAACATTATGAAATGTATAATTAGTATGTTGATTAAATAATGATTAAATAAAATACAAAATAATATTAATAAAATACAAAATATAATTATATTTGTTCTCTTTTTTATGCAATATTTATTTACCAGGAAAATGTAACAACATTAAGTGTAACAGACACACACACACACATATATAAAACTGCCTCCTCATTTTAAAACATCACCACACGCCACTGGTGAGTAACTATTTGTATTACGTGTTCACTATTGCTTTGTCTCTTCTTACAGATCGTTTGATATATTGAGTCATTTATGTGATTTAGATCTAAATCTCAGGAGAATCCATCTATGAAGGATAAATACTTCTAAACTATGTTTTTTGATGTAAAAATCTTGATGACATTATAAATGGACCTCAGAGAACAGTCCAAAATAATAAAAAAGGCAGTTCATGACCCCTTTAAATGAATACTGCCAAAATGATCCACAAATAATGTTGTTGGGGGTTTTTGGAGATGCATGAGCTCAAATCAATCAATGAGGCCTGCGATCAATCAGATCCAAAAAGAAACTCAAAACCTGTGCTGGAAATTAGTAGCCTAATTTATGAGCAATTTTTAAAATGCCAGTAATTTTGGACTGGAAATACTAAATTAGGTGTAGGATTTTCAGCAGCACAAGGAATATAAGAAGCAGTTTTTAAATCTGGTTTCTTCAGATTTTCCTCAGGCTGATGTGCTTTAAACACATATATCACTCAAGCAGCTTCTCATTCATTTCTGTAGAGAAAAGCCTTTATATGGCACATTAGCAACTGTTTTTTTTTAGCATATGCTGCTGCAGGAGCAGAAAAGAGGAGCGTCACATGATAAAAACGCCACCAAAAGAGTTTGATGAGTAAATTGTCAAAGGAAAGTTAATGATGCCGTCTGCGGCTCGAGTTTCTACAGCTCACTGCTCACGCTCATCATTCTGCATTGATTTATATTAAAATGGCTAAATTATCACTTGCAATGGAAGCACTTTAGATGTATTTATGGGAATGTTTTAATGATGTTTCTTCTTGAAGCGTTGAGAGACAGAGGAATTTTGGGGATCGTTTCTAAAATAGACCACAGAAACCATCGACAAGAATTAGAACGCTTCACCAAATGACAAATGACATGTTAATTTTGTTCAATAATATTTTGAAGTAAAATAAATATGCCAAAGTGAGCTAAAATCTCCTCTCTCTTCAGAAATTACAAATAAGAAAAAGTCATCTACACAATAATTACGTTATATATATATATAAACAGGATTTTAACATCTTTGCAAATTTATAAAAGATAAAAAACTTAAATGATTCCATTGCCTAAGTAATCATACCCTTATCTGGGACAGTTCAAATTTAGCTCAGGAGCATTCACATTTCTTGTAGGTGTTACTACACTTCGAGTGAAGTTAACCTGAGGCAAATTCAATTGAATGGGTATGATTTGGAAAGGATTTGGAAAAAATATGATTTTATTAAGGTCTTAATAAACGGTCTAACAGCTGAAAATGCATATCAGAGCAAAATCCAAGCCCTGAGGTCAAAAGAACTGTCTGTAGAGCTCAGAAACAGGTTTGCGTCAAGCCACACATGTGGGGAAGAGTTCAGAAACAAATTCTGCTTCATTGAAGGGTCACAGATGCATGTAGTCTCTGTTACCATTAATGGATGAAGTTTGAAACAACCAGGATTCTTCCTAGAGCTGGCCTCCTGGCCAAACTGAGCAATTAATGGAGAAGGGCTTTGGTTAGAGTGGTGATGAAGAACCTGATGGTCACTCTAGTTGAGCTCCATGATCATATGTGGAGATAGAAGAAACCTACAGAAGGACAAACATCACTGCAACACTCCACCGATCTGGGCTTTATGGCAGTGTGGCCAAACTCAATCCTCTCCTCAGTGAAGACACAAACACACTTGGAATTTGCAAAAAAGCACCTAAAGGACCCTCAGACTGTGAGAAATATTATTTGGTCTGATGAACCTCAATTCTAAGTATCATGCTTGAAGGAAACCAGGCTCTGCTCATCTCCTGCAGAGTAGCATCCCAAAAGTAAAGTGTGCTGGTAGCAGCCTCATGCTGTGGTGTTGTTTTTCAGCGGCAGGGACTGAGGGACTCGTCAGAGTGGAAGAAAAGCTCAATGCACCAAAATATTGAGATAGCCTTAATGAAAACCCAGTCCAGAGCATTCAGAACCTCAGACGGGCAGAAGGCTTACCTTCCAACAGGACAATGTTTTATGTTTACTACTACTGCTGCTACTATTACTACTAGTACTAATATAAAAAAGAATTAAATACGGGGATTTGTTCCTCTAAAGCTTTAAATAAATAAATAAATAAATAAACTAACCAACCAAGCATAGAGATGGTCATTAATACATTAAATACTTTCAGACAAACAAACAAACAAGTTACAGCAGAAGTGCAGGTATGTGTTAAATGAGGGTAATGCGGTCTCTTAAGTGTGTAGAAATCTAATCTCTACTGTCACTGCAGCCTGAGGACAGAAGAGTTTCTTTCACGTCAGTTCAATGGGAATCACGGTGATCTGCTGTGAAAAATGATAAAAACAACAAAATTACTAAAACGTTGAAAACAGAAAAAAATAAAAATAAAATGTAATTAAAAATGTTAAACAATAACAAATTCACGATTTCAATCATAAAATCAAGATTTAAAAAAAAAATAAAATAAAAAAAAGTTTAAATGACTTGCACAGACAATTTGATTACACTTAAAAGTTTAAAGCATGATAAATAAAGATGCAAAATGAATCAATGCAGAAAAAACAATACCATATGAAGAGAATACCATCATACCGCTTTTGCTCGGACAATATTCACAATATAGCATGACATCTCATACATTACTTAAAACCCTCTGATGGTTTGCGGGGTCTTTTTGACCCGCAAATGACTTTTGCTCAATTTTTTTAAATGTTCCCTTTGTCCAAATGGTATGAAACCTTCTACAGCTCTCAACACTTTCTAGATCTACAAAAAAAAAAAAAAAAAAAAATTGGAATGATATCTGTTTTTATGTTAGCGTGACAAAATTTGTGACACTCGTGGTTTTCAGGTTCTCTGGAGACCCCGCAATCAAAATAGACAAAATTCATAATCAAAGTCAGAAACAACGCAGAACACATCGACAGAAATGGCACAACTAAAGTGGCACACTTCCACCAATGCAAAAAACATCCACAATGCTAAATTATATTGCTCACAACACACACACACTTATTGTTCCTCATTTTATTTACTTATTTTTTCCCCATTTACTGATTTCTTTTATTAAATTTTATCTTTTTACTGCTTTATTTGCTCACTTGTTATTGCTGTTCAGTTCATGTGTTCATATGTAATATAACTGTTCATTTCTGTTCATTTTTGTTCTGTTACAGTTAGTAACTGAAATGTTGATTAAAATTGTAGAATTATATTAAAAATAGATAATTGAAATAAATGATAAAATCTTAAGACATTTTGTTCAGGTTTGATTCTAATCATAATGTAACATTATTGAAAAACTGGGTTTTTTTCAGTACAAAAAATATTAAACTTTGACAATTTTTTTTTTATTTTTGTTATAATTGTGATTTTAAAATATTTAGATATGAATCCAACTGAATCCAATTTGTGAAAATATATCTTTCAGGTAGTCAAATAGCAAATAGCATATAGTGGAGCTCTATGGCCATCTAGTGGTTAAAGTGATTTTTTTTATTTTAAAACTGCATTTTCCAAAAAATTGGTATAAATGTTACATTAAATCATTTAAAATGGTCCATGTTATCCCCATGAATGAAAGTTAGAAATCTGGGCCTTTTATAAAGTGAATTTTACATCAAATGCTGTTTTTTTGTTCCTATTTAAATAAATGTTTATTTATTTATAGAAATTTAAAAGATATCATAAATCCTCCAAAAACTGCACAAATGTTGAGTAAAAACATTAACAAACAGAGTAAAATTACATTTGTAAAAAAAAAACCTATTATCTTGGAGACCTCTCTGGAGACCCCAAAAAAACAAGTGTGGACAGAAATGAAAACCATCAGAGGTTTACGATACTTCATTCAGTATAACGCTACTACATCAGCATTTGCTTGTAAGACAAATCAGTGATTCAGAAACATGATGCAAGAGCAGAGCAAATGCAAAAACCTCTCACATATTAGATCACCACCATTATCATCTCGCCTGCTTTATGAGTGTGTTACGAAGTCAACAGATAATAGTTTTTACCACACACACGTCCTCATAAACGCTGCTTCAAACCCACAATCCTCTCTTGTCCCTCTCTCAACACAAACAAGACCGGGATAAGTGCTGGCGACCCAGGGCTTGTAAAGCAGCCGCTGCCGATCGATTCCCAGGAGAGAGTGTGTCTGATTGATACAAAGGAGCTGTACAAACGTTTCCATCCCTGCATTGACAGATTCATTAGAGCCGCTTCCAGCTAATACATCATTCATGCTCCCAGTGTCGTCTCTCGCGGACACAAGTGTCCAAACACACGGACGAACGGACAGCTATACAAACACCACACAAAGGTTTACAAGACTAAAAAACACAGATTTAAAGAGATTATATTCAGCAAAAAATAAGAGATTAAACTCAATCGTACTGAGAAAACAGTGTAAATTTCAGATGGAAGGGTGGAGCCGTTTAAAACTATACTGAACTACAGTTCACATGTGTTAACTATACCTGTAGTATAACTGCAGTGTAACTAAAAGCCATAAAAAAAAAAAAAAGTTTGGTACTTGAATAAAATTAATATAAAATAGAATAGAGATAAATAAAACTACAAATATAAAATATATATACTTATTTTGTTTTATACATCTCATTTTAGTTAGTTTACTTTGAAATACTACACTAACTACACTCTTGAAAATCATAATAAGTGATGCCCGACCAAAAAAAGTTAGTTTAACCATGGTATTTGTAGTAAAACTGGTTATACAAAAAAAAAACATGGTTACTACACTTCTACTATAGTAAAACCACAGTTAATTTTATTAAGGGATTTGTGTATAATTTCTTTATTTGTCTTTGTTTTGCTTTTAAACTGTACTGCCTTAATGGTTTGATGTTTTAAATGTTTAATAAAAAAAACAAAAAAACTATTAAATTGAAAAAAGATACGCAAACTCCGAAGTCCCGATCTGACTCAAAAGATGATTCGCGGACCATCATTTCAGATCTGGGCCCGTATTCATAAAGATTCTAAGAATCCTCTCAGAAAACTCTTAATTTAGCTTAAAAACGTTTACGTAGGAGTCTTAGCTTAAGAGTGATTTGGGACCGATCTGAGAGCAACTCTGAGAGAGGAAAAGACAAAAACTTTCATCTTAGTGAGGAGGCGGGGTTGACCCCGTTGCTATGTATGACACAATCTTTTGAAGACTGTGATTGGTTGGTTGTCAAGAAGGAAATAAAAGAGTGCTTTTAAGAGTAGGGTATATTATAAGCCTTCACTTTGAAATTACAGGCGGAATTTTTCCTCTCGCTCTCTCACACACACACATTATATATGTATATATATATTCTTAATTTTTTATTTACCATGCTGTCATACTTACAGAGCCAGCGCCAGGGCACCTCCATCGGGGGGCATTTAAATTTCTAGGGGGGGCACAAATCACGTTGTGTGTGTGTGTGTCGGGGGGGGGGGGGGGCTGAAATCTGTGATCTCGTGCAGTTGCTGACGCTTGCTAAAGCGTGCAATTGCATTATGTGCATTATGTATCATCACTGCTGAATAGTTGCATTTTTCCAGTTGCCAAATATGTTAATGTAGTGATTTCTGGCGCTATGGCAATTCTGCGCGGTGTCTGAGATGTCAGCATGTCTTTAATAAGATCAGTCACAAACATGATCCCTGCACGATCTAATGTGTAGTGTCTTATTAACTCACTCTCATGCATTGTGTGCAACACATTTCTTCTCGCTCTTCATTTTCGTCCATTTTCTCCGCTGTTAAAGAAACTCTTAAGCCCCTTAAAAGTCCTCGTCCGTACTCCTAACAAGTTTGACCTTAAGACCTCTTTTAAGGGTTAAGATGCTTTCTGAATTACTTTTTTCTTTACTAGGATCTTTTCTTTAAATTTAAGAGTAAACGCCCACATTTCTAAGAATTTTCTTAGAATTTTGTCACTAGGAGCTACTTTTTGCATTAAAATTCTTCATGAATACGGGCCCAGGTCTCGGAGCGCAAATCATTCAATTCGAGAAATAATTTACGAACCCGCTCCAAAGTCCCGATCTGAATCAAAAGATTTGCAATACGCGATCCTATTAGAGCGCTTCGAAACAGTGAATCATTTTGCGACGCATTGGTTTAACTGATTCAGAGTTTCGAAAAGCTCCGTTTCACCGATCACTGTACTTTTTAAAATCATTACAAGCAATATCCAAATTCAAAACTGCTTTTTTGAACTGTTTTTTGCAAGTGAATCACTTAAACTGAATGATTGAGTCACAAGATTAAATCAATTGGAGCGGTTCCAGTGTAAATGACTCACTCAATTGATTCAATTTGTCTGTTCGTATTTTCGCATCTTCAGTCATGTTTACACGACACTGTCAACACTACTACTGGCTTAGCTTGCTAATTTTATGACATTGACTGAAATAAGCAAAAAACTATGATGTTTACAAAGAAAATATCAGTATATCCATTCCAAAGATAACATCCAACACAAATCTACGAACATATTCAGGTGAGGTAACCAGTTTACTGCTAACTAGTGAAACTAGCCATTAATATGACGAGCTGCAGCTCAAAACACATGTTAGATGGAAACATTGTGCTTTATGATGGAGTTTGTAGCTTATGTCACTAGATTTGATAGTTTGAGCTGCAGTTCAGTTGCTGACAGTTCAATAGAATCCAGCATCCATAGCATCCAGTCTCTCAGACCATTGAAGTAAATGTTGAATTGAGCAGTATATATTGTAATAAATATCTGAGAAATTATTGTTGTACTGATTTTATTAGACTGCATAGAGTGATAGTCAAAGATGAACACAAAACAGCAGAACAAACTTAAAGATGGAAAACTTTATCATACCATAAACTTTATCAATCTCATAGCGTCTCTACTAAATTCTTAAACTAAACTTATAAGTAGCAGAAAAAACAGAAGCCAGAAACCAGAAGAAAAGCTCTTTAAAAACAAATGAGGCAGATGAGCTTCAGGAGGACAGAGATCTGACTCACGGACACATACTAGTGATTAAACTAAACTATAACTAACCACAGAGCACTCATCACATCATTAAACACACACGGCTTGAACTGCTGCTGTGTTAGCAATCCAGATCACAGCAGTCAGATCGGAAGAAAACGCGAAACACAGGAACATTTCTAAAATAACCTCCATCAAATAATGATTCAAAAAATGGGTTTAAAAATAAGGGTTGAAAGCATTTTTGCAGCAATTCAGTGTTTTCCTTCATTAACAGCATGTGCTAAAAACAGCCAATGTTCTGTAAAAAGATTAATGTGTAAATTACAGATGAGAGGAAGCCAACAGCTCTCATATAATAAACAATAAAATAAAAATATTAACATGTTTAATATAAAATTAATTTATATAAAATAAATACATTGTAAACAAACAAATAGTATCATGAAAAATGACACTAAAATACTTTTAGAAAAGGAGCGCAAGCAACAAATGTTAAAATAATACAAATATAAATCACTGAGTTTCACCAACAGCTTTACTATGACAATCATTCTGATACCAGAAATAATTCCACATTACAGAATCAGAAACACTGTAACAAATATACAAATATCTAAATCCACTCAATAAATTCATACACCTTTATTACATGCTTGACTGATGACGTGAGCTTCTCATAAATTAACAATCAGTTCTGAAATCGAGAATCAAAACAGGCCAACTCCACAAAAGCAGCTCACATCAGCAAAAAAAGAGTGAAAATATTTACACAGACTGACCTCACCAAGTGCTTATTCCCCTTGTCCTGAAATCCTCCAGTTTGCTCCCAGATGAATCATTCCTCAAAGATGAATAAAAACCCATTCAGAAAAACACAGGGATTGCATTATTGAAGAGAAGCTGAACTAAAGGCCTCAAACACCTGCTCCCTCCAGACAGGTGTAACAAATTAAAAGTCCCCCATCTGTCCCCCTTCCGGTTGTGCTTGGGGAAAATAAAATAAAATAAAAAATAAATGTTTTTTTCTCAAATATTTTTATAATTTGGCCAGACAGTAAATTAAATAAATGCACAAAATGAGAAAGAAAGTAAGGAGTTTTAGGGAGCATTTCTTTACAGAAAACCGCAAGTATTAGGAACAGTTTTTATGCTTTATGAAGTTTTTATATTCAGGCAGGTTTTCTGCCACTGGTCAGATGAACAGATGAATCATTAGTCTGATTAGACTAATGATTGATTTTATGAGATGCTGTCATATTCAAAATAATGTTGCATTTTAATTGCAGCAGGAAGTGTTGTTTACTCTGATGATTGTGAATAAAATCTTACCAGTCGCCCAACCACACACACACACTCAAGTTCTCCAGTACAACAGCTCTGCTGATACACTAGAAACTATCAATAAAGCCAATTAAAAGAGAGAAACACTGAGCAGATGGCTTCAGTCATGCACTTGGTAAAAGTGTTAAAAATAATCTGTACTGTCATTCACCATATGCTTAAATCTTTATTCCACACAATATGTGACTAGAGAGCTCTGAATGATCACAAATCTGAAGATGCAACATATGAATTATAAAACAGCACAGCAGAAATACTGCATAATTTCTCAGTTTTGTCATCTACATCTGTTGAATTCTGCATTCCCTCAGTTTTCCTCTGTTGAAGTGAAGCATTTTTACACACCTGTTTCTTGGCATTGTGTGCATTTTCTATAAATTCTCACAGAAGCAGTAAATGTCATATATAAAGCTTGGCATATGAGTTTGTAGACCGATTATGGGTCATATTTATAGCAAAAACTGAATGCTGATGGTTAATTGTACAGTATTAGAAGAGACGACAAAATATCAAATCTAGCATGTACTGTCTGACAAATATTAATATACAAACATTTTGGGCAATGAGCAGGTTCACTGACTGTTGCCTGTTTTCAATGAAGTTATGTAAGTGATAATGTTGTATGTGAAAAATAATACAAATATTATTTTCTTAATTTTCTCCATGCATTCTATGCACATGGTCGGTTTAGAGTTTTTTTTATACATATTTGTAATATTTAATATGATAAACGCAATATAAATATAATTTTATATCTCATCACAGTCTGTTGTGATGTCCAAGTACTTCATCAAATGTAAGTGATGCATAATAAAATAATATTTTTCCATATATATTATTTTTTATATTTTAAATACTTGTATATATTTCTTATTTTTATAGATTTATCATTGATATATTGATATATATATATATATATATATTTTTTTTTTTTGCATAATTTTAGTTAAAGTTTTGGTAAAGGCCAGTTTTCATCTTCAGGGAAGCTTTTTCAAGTCTAATCCAGTTAATATTTTACCATAAGAATATTACAGTAAAACACAGATATAGTTTACAGAAATGAAACTGTTCCATTATGATGGATGTTCAGTCAACAGATCTACGACTCTAAAATTCATGGACTCTGAGGAGTGTTTGGTCGTGTCCTCCTGACGCTGCTCCACGCTGACAGAACAACCCTGATTAATGAAGATCATCAAATTAAAAAGCTAATGCATCAATGATCTTCTGCTGGTTTCAGGAAAGGGCAGACTCGCCTGGTGGTGAAGGAGCACTAAGGAGCCCATAAACATGTTATCTATCAACTTCAGCATCATTCCCAACTGACTGGAAGACTGCTGACATTTAACAGATCAGCAACAGAAAGTACAGCAGAAAAATAAAAAGTCTAAACAGACTTTGGATTTTAAAAGCACTGGATCGTTCAGTAATATTAATAAAGGAATACTGGAACCATTATGCCATATTTACTCACCCTGATGATGTTCATTCAAGAAATTACATGAGGGTGAGTAAATATGGCTAAATATCCAGTTTTGTGTGAATTATACCTTTAAAAGGTAAACGGCTTCTTTAAGGCAAGACACAACAGGTGAACAGGATAAAAAAATGTCACTTACTGTAATACTGTACACTAAAAAAAAAGATGAATTGAAATTACTAAATTTTTAAGGTAAGTGGTTGCAAACCACTTATTTTAGCTACATTTAAATAAATAAAAAATGTTGAAAGTTAGTAAACTAAATTTATTTAAATGTTTGTATAATTTTTTTCCACTATATATATTATCATACAGTGGTTTCCCCAGTTGTTTAAATCACAGTGCATTAAGACAATTGTTTTGTATTGCAAGTTTCCTAAAAATGTTATGGTTAAATATGCAAGTAAGGCATTAACTAATCAAATATGCACAAAATTGCATATAAATCTGAACATTCAGGTTCTAAATTCTAGTTTGATTTTGTTGACATTAAATGTTTTTACAGAGGGGATTTCTCTTTTTATCACTCCATAAATCAGAAAATACTGTCAACAGCCAATAAGAAATGCATTTTCATCCTGTTTTTAGGAAGAAAATGTTACATAATTCAGTTCAAATGTTACCTGGACAAACCCCTCTATAAAAACCTTCAGAATACAGACAGGAATAAAACTGTAAAGTTTGGTGTATGTAAGTGTTACTGGAGTGCAGAAAGAAACTCTTTAAACATATGTATTGTAATTAAAATACAGACGTTAATATACACAAACGTAAAGTGCAATGGTAAATCAGTCAAATGACATATGAGCAAAGGCCCAGTAAAAGCATTAATAATATATATAATAATAAAACAGTCAACTTTGGTGTATGTAAGTGTTACTGGAGTGGAGAAAGAAATTCATTTGGAGAAAACGGTCTTTAAAGATATGTATTGTAATTGAAATCTAGACGCAAATGTAATAATAAAAACCAGGCGAATGTTATATGAACAAACCCTTCTGTAACAACCTTCAGAAAATAGATAAGAATAAAACCACCTAGTTTGGTGTATGTAAGAGTTACTTATATGGAGATAAAACTAATTTTAAGAAAACCGCATAACTGAAATCTACAGAAGCAAATATTTAAAGCAGGGCTTGAAAACTAAGAAAAAGTAAATCAGTTCACTCCGAGCAGAACCGATATTTTAACGTTTCCGTTCCTGCGTTCCTCTGTATTATTACCGTTCTGAAACTGGTTCGAGTAGAAAAAATAACGGTTAATAAAATTTGATTTAGTTTCTGTTTCCGGTTCTGTTCCAGTAAAAATTTTGTTCGTTTCCGGTTTACGTTCCTTGAACCGGTTCAGAGCCCTGAAAAAGTGTAATTAAAAAAAAATAAAAAAACAAGGGAATATTATATGAAAAACTCCCTCAGTAAAAAATCTTCATAAAATACATAAGGATAAAACTGTACGTTTTGGTGTATGCAAGTATTACTGAAGTGGAGAAAAAAATCTACAGATGCAAATAGATAAAGTGTAATAATAAATCAGGCAAATGATATATGAACAAACTGCTCTATAAAACCCTTCAGAATATAGAGAGGAACAAAACTGTCAAGTTTGGTGTATGTAACTGTTACTTAAGTGGAGATAAAACTCATTTTGAGAAAACCACATAAATGAAATCTACAGATGCAAATATTTAAAGTGTAATAAAAAAATTAAATTAAAAAAAGTGAATATTATATGAACAAATCCCTCAGTTAAAACCTTCAGAATATAGGTAAGAATAAAACTTGTTTGGTGTACGTAAGTGTTGCTGAAGTGGAAAAAGAAACTCAATTTTAGAAAGACACAAGATATGTATTGCACCCACCCGAATTCCGGAAATGTTGGGACGTTTTTTTAAAATTTGAATAAAATGAAAACTAAAAGATTTTCAAATCACATGAGCCAATATTTTATTCACAATAGAACATAGAGAACATAACAAATGTTTAAACTGAGAAATCTGAAAATTTTATGCACAAAATGAGCTCATTTCAAATGTGATGCCTGCTACAGGTCTCAAAATAGTTGGGACAGGGGCATGTTTATCACGGTGTAGCATCTCCTCTTCTTTTCAAAAGGTCTGGGCATCGAGGTTATGAGTTTCTGGAATTTTGGTTTTGGAATTTGGTCTTATTCTTACCTGATATAGGTTTCCAGCTGCCGAAGAGTTTGTGGTCGTCTATGATGTATTTTTCATTTAAGGATGTGACAAATGTTCTCTATAGGTGAAAGATCTGGACTGCAGGCAGGCCAATTCAGCATCCGGACTCTTCTACTATGAAGCCATGCTGTTGTAGTAGCTGCAGTATGTGGTTTTTCATTGTCCTGCTGAAATACACGTCGTCTGGAGGGGAGCATATGTTGCTCTAAAACATTTATATACCTTTCAGCATTCATAGTGCCTTCCGAAACATGCAAGAAATTTGGACTCGTCTGACTATAGAACACTTTTCCACTTTGAAACAGTCCATTTTAAATGAGCCTTAGCCCACAGGACACGACGGCACTTCTGGACCATGTTCACATATGGCTTCCTTTTTGCATGATAGAGCTTTAGTTGGCATCTGCAGATGGCACGGAGGATTGTGTTTACCAACAGTAGTTTCTGGAAGTATTCCTGGGCCCATTAAGTAATGTCAATGACAGAATCATGCCGATGAATGATGCAGTGTCGTCTGAGGGTCCAAAGACCACAGGCATCCAACAAAGGTCTTCGGCCTTGTCCGTTACGCACAGAGATTTCTCCAGTTTCTCTGAATCTTCTGATGATGTTATGCACTATAGATGATGAGATTTGCAAAGCCTTTGCAATTTGACGTTGAGGAGCATTGTTTTTAAAGTATTCCACAATCTTTTTACGCACTCTTGCACAGATTGGAGAGCCTCTGCCTCTCTATAGCTAATCATGTTACAGACCTGATGTCAATTAACTTAATTAGTTGCTAGATGTATTCCCTGCTGAATCTTTTCAAAATGTCTTGCTTTTTCAGCCCTTTGTTGCCCCATGCCAACTTTTTTGAGACCTGTAGCAGGCATCAAATTAGAAATGAGCTCATTTAGTGGATAAAAGTGTACAATTTCTCCATTAAAACATTTTTTATGTTCTCTATGTTCTATTGTGAATAAAATATTAGCTCATGTAATTTGAAAGTCTTTTAGTTTTCATTTTATTCACATTTAAAAAAACGTCCCAACATTTCTGGAATTCGGGTTGTAATCAAAATCTATGGATGCCATTAGATAAAGTGCAATAATAAAGTTAAGTGAGTGAAATATGAACAAACCCCTCTCTATAAAACTTCAGAGTATAGATAGGAATAAAACTGTTAAAATTGCTGACGTGGAAAAAAAAACATTTTGAGAAAATCGCCTTTAAAGACATGTATTGTAACTAAAATCTAAAGATTCTAAAATCTAAAGATTCAGATATATAAATTGTAATACAAATAGAGAGACAGAGAGAAAGACTGACAGACAGAGCTTAGTCAAGAATCCAACATGCAGACTGTCTCTCCAACAGATTAATACTTTTGTAATCCTCTATTTCTACATCTGTGGGCTGTTACGATGATCTCATTGTCTCGCCGTCTATTCTGCTTTCTAAGCGACTGGACTCCTTTAAATATGAAAGAGAGAGAGAGCAGATGATGAAGACATGCTTTTACAGTCAGAATATACATTATAGAAGTTCAAGAAGTTTCTCCTTCTCAATGAAGTGAGTCAGAGAAATACAGATGAAATGGTAAAAAGAGCCCAAGGATGTGAAGAATGACTCAGTGATGATGATGTGGCTCCACAAACTTTTAATTCCTTCATATTAAATTATCTTTTTATTCTCTATCATTGTATTATTTCTCTTTCATCTGTGTTATTGTATCTCCTCCACACTGTATGAGCTCATCGCTTCGTCTGGACGCCGTTAACAAGATAATTCACTGCTGCCAGTGACACAATGATTTGAGTCTCAAGAGAGGGTGAAACATTCACTAGTATTCCCTTTTCAGTTCATGAAGGTGAATTTCAATTCAGTTTCTTACGATGCACAGAATCTGAACTGAAATGACAGAAAAAAAAAGTTTACTGAATTGCAATTTAAAAAAAAAAAACTAGAAATGCATTCTGGGAAATACAGTGGTGCACAAAAATTAATTTATATAAATGAAATAAATATTTAGGTGTCATCTACCCATCTCGATAGATAGGCTATATATAACTATCTATAGTTATATATAATTATAATTTATATACTGGATGGTTTGGAACAATTAAAAATTTGTAGTGTTTTTGAAAGAACAAACTCCTAAAGGTGGCATTTATTTGGTCAAAAATACAGTAAAAACAGTAATATTTTGAAAAAAAATATATATATATTTGGCAACACAACTGTTTTCAACATTGATAATAATCAAATGTTTCTTGAGCAGTAAATCAGTATATTAGAAGGATTTCTGAAGGACACTGAAGACTGGAGTAATGATGCTGAAAATTTTGTTTTGATTACAGGAATAAATTACATTGTAACATATATTCACATAGAAAACACTTATTTTAAATGGTAAAAATATTTCACAATTTTTACTGTACTTTTTCATCAAATAAATGCAGTGTGTGTGAAGAAGATTAAATGGTCTCTGATCGTATCTGGACTCTTGTAGTGACCAGCGGTAGGCCATATGGCAACACTCATAGAGCCGAGAACAGACAGATACATCTATCAGTGAAAACCTCAAAATCAGCCCAAAACATGCTCATGACGGCATGTTGAGATGAGTGCTTCCCCATTTGTCAAATACAGCACGTTCAGTCCGTGCTAATCCAGCACTATGAAAGTACATTAATGTTTATGGGGTTTAGGTTTGGCAAACAAGATGAATTTAGGTCAAAACCCACTAATCTTTAGTGAAATCATCTTTAGAAGTGCAGATATTTCAGATTTTGTTACAGTGTCGTCACAACAGACACGAGTATGAGCTCATTTCACATTAGATACAAAGGTTTGATGTTATTTTTTACTGTACTGTGCTTAATAATAGCACACTCATTAAACACCCAAAGCCCAAAAAAACAAATATGTGTTAAATATCAATGTTAACCAAAACTAAAGCTTTTAAAAATAATTTTTGTTAAAACAAAATATAAATATTAGATGAATAGTGTAAACTTATAATAATGTTGCTTTGGCAATTAACTGAAATAAATTAAAATTATTAAAACTAAAACTGAAATAAAAATAAATTAATGTTCAGTAGAAAAAAATAAAATAAATAATAAAAATCACACATTGTAAAATTACTAAAACATTACCTAAAAATAAAATGAAAATAGTATTACAAATAGTATTACAATAGCAATAAAACTACTAAAAAATAGTATTTTGTTAATTGAAACAAAGTGCATGCACACACATTTCTGCACAGGGCAATAACTGAATGTCCTTCCTCTTTCTAGGGTTATAGATGAGAAAAGTGCCTTAGCTGCGATCACACAGACTACTGCAGTTGACATTTCATTCACTCACTGCAGGAATTAGCACATGATGTGATGTAGGTTTTAACCGCAGCCATTAGCGGAAATAAGAAACAGATGCGTGTGAGTCATTGGGGTGTGTGTGAAAGCATCTGTGTTTGTTCTAAGAGACTGTGTGTGTGTGTGTTTCATAACTGTATTTATTGTATTAGACTGATAAGATTTGATCAAGTTAGAATGAGAGAGAGTGATTCATTGGACAGAAAAATAAGAACCATTTAATACTTAATTCTGAATTGTTTCTCTCTCTTAACGGGATAGTTCACCCACAAATGAAAATTCTGTCATTATTTACCCACCCTCATGTTGTTCCAAACCTGTATGATTTTTTAAAGAATATATTTGGAATAATGTGGGTAACCAAACTCTTTCTGGTCCCCACTGACTTCCATTGTATTTTAATTTTTTTAATAATATGGAGGTCAATGGGGGCCGGCAACTGTCAAAATATCTCCTCCTTCTCTCAAAATATATTCAGTGTCTTGTTTAACTTAATTCTTTTTTTTTTTTTTATTATTTAAAACAATGGAAAAACGGAAATAACTTACAATAAGTTTCTATTTGTTAACATTAATTTACTTAATTAGTTAAACTAAAATATTAAATGTGAAATATTTAGTGACATTAAGTGAAAATGTTAATCCCTGATGTGAATAATCTATTTTTGTAATTTATGTAATTTTCTTGTTAATTTATTAGTATTAGTATTATTTTATTTAAATAATATGTTTATATATCGTGTTACTATGTTTTAATGTCTAGGGTAAGGGAGCCGTAACATCTCTTTTAGAAAAAAAAAATTATTCCCTTCCCCTTTCTCTTTAAAGGGGTCATATGATGCGATTTCAAGTTTTGCTTTCTCTTTGGACTGTTACAAGCTGTTTGTGTATAGATAAAATCCCTGAAGTTGCAAAGACTGAAGTCTCAAAACCAAAGAGATATTCTTTATCAAAGTTAAGACTTGTCCACACCCTCCTAAAACGGCTCATTCAAACACGCCCCCACATGTCTACGTCACGGTGTGGGAAGATTTGTAAAACACCACCCAAATGAACACGCAAAGAAATAGGGCGTGATTTTTATTCTGGCTGTAGTATTGTTGCTGCCGCCGGAGCCATGTCCTGGAGACGCTGTGTTTCGTTGTGAAAGCGAAACTAACACAACTAGACATCAGTGGTTAAGCTGTATTTACAACACTGAGGGCGTAACATTTCCGTCACACGCTTGAGGTATTCGGCCAATCAAAACGCACTGGGTAGCTGGCCAATCAGAGCATGCCTCGCTTCTCAGAACAATGAGCTTTGTAAAAATCTACGCATTTCAGAAAGGTGGTGCATAGAGGAGCAACAATAATGTACAGTATGTGGAAAAAAAGTTTTATTTTTTTTACTTTAATCCATTAAACATTACTCCAAATACACAAAATATTGTTCTTTTTTAACAACGTCATATGACCCCTTTAAAAGTGGAAAGTAATAGTTACATATTCCCTCATTGTCGTGTTCAAAAGAAAATTTATTTTGATACCCAGGAGTCGTTATCAAATATTGGAGTTCAATACTGGAGTTAAATACAAATATACAACAAAAAAAAAGATAAAAAAAAGATATGAAGAAAAGAGAAAAGTGATTTCCGAGTGGTGCTAAAGAAAATAAATAAACAAAACATTAAACCAATATACCTAATTAAATATTTCTTACCTAACTACAAAAAAATAGGAAATAAACAACTTCAGCGCAACACATGCCCTGCCTTACCTACACTAGCCAACAAAACAAAACTTACAAAAGATGGCACACACTCACTAAACTATAGTGTGTATAATACAATGCAATTTAAACCTGAATGTGTTCAATGTATGTCACATGACATCACAATCTATCACTTTCTCTGTTATCCACAAAGATCATACCAAGGACTCACAACACAGCTGTGATGAGAAAAAGACAACAGGTGAAATGCAGATCGACATCAGTTAGGATTGATCTATTTGAACACATGATAGGCATAATGCACAACACAACTTAACTAGAAAATAAAATGAAAAGCCTTCATCGAACACAATTTGTCATAGCATAGGTGAATCACGCTCGACGCCTCGAGACACAGTTTGCACGCCAGGGCTCTGGTTCTCTGTCTCCCTCCACGAGGTATGGGTTGCTGCTGCCACTACCTCAAATGCGTTCATAATGACCTACGTCATATACGTCATCGACCTCTTGGTGTTCCCATCAGAGTGGTGACGTATTCCACATACTGTGTGAGGTTTTACGCTAAAAATAATAAAAAAAACTACTATGACTAAAATAAAATAAGAAAATATTCCATGATATGTAACAACTGTCTGTATTTATCTATGTGTATGTATGTGAGTGTACTCATTTATTAATTATTTATTATTAATTAATTTATTTTTATTTATATATATTCCTTTATTATTATATATATTTCTTTCTTTCTTTATTTATTTATTTAAACTTTATTCTATATGTAGGGGAGGTAAGATAATTGTTTTGTATTTTGTGTTATTCTTTTGTATTTTTGGGGGGGACAAAATGCAGTAAAACAGAATTGAATAAAAAAAAAACAATGTGACTTGTATTGTGTGGATTGTACAGTGTTGCTATGTTGCTATGATCAAATTGTTTGTGTATACTGAATTAATGCTAAACTCTTAAATTCCTATTTGAAATACATCAAAAACATACATGAGTGTCTACATGAGACGGCACTGACACATCTGGCGTTAACAACATCCACAAACACACAAATCACTGACAGCAACGGCAGAGATCACAGAAACAAACTGAAGCAAACGCTCACACACACAGCAAGCAAAGCCTGAACTACTCAGGTCAAACTTCTCTGAATATGGAAATGACAATATCAGCAATATGAATACTATAAAACATTTGCATACACAAATGGATGGGCATTCAGCTATATAATTATCAGTGAAAATGAAACCAACAGACCATGACCCGGTAAAAATTACGGATGACGCAGAGCTGCATCTGGGAAAAAAATTATAATGATTTGCAAAAAAGGCCTAATATTATATGATTTGATGATGATGAATTAAAAAATATCAATAAAAACTTTCCATCTTGTTTTTTCACAAAACAAAAATGTATATAGAATACATGCTTGAATGCACTTATTAAAATAACAAAAGAAGTCAAATATTTCGGTTATGATAAAAAGTCCCTCTAAAAGAATAGAAAAAGACATTCACAACTTATACTTAAATATTTAAATGTCAAATAACTTTACAAAAAACTAGGGCTCGATGACCTGCCTGTCCTAAATCAGGATAAAGTAGGAAGGTTGGGCATGGGGTTAGCACCCCCACCCTGTAAAAAAACAAATCTGCTACGGAAACGTCAATTACATATAAAACCGAAAACTTTGCCCTGAAAGAGGAAGGATCTTCTTCACGAAGATGTATGAGGCTGTGTGGTGAAAGCCGTAAGGAAGCCACAAAGCCGAATACCCTTCTCGCCTTCAGGAGAATAAACATCGGCACATATAATGTCAGGACCATGTACGAGTCAGGTAAAATGGTGCAGGTAGCAGCTGAGATGAGGAACAACAACCTGACCTTGTTAGGCATCAGAGAAGCATGGTGGACCCAAGCTGGAGAGAGACGACTGATGACAGTAGAGCTGTTGCTGTACTCAGGGCATGAAGAGAGTGACGCACCTCACACACAAGGAGTAGGCATCATGTTGTCCAAACAGGCACAGAGGGCTCTGATTGGATGGGAGGCGCATGGCCCCAGGATCATCACAGCATCTTTCTGTACCAAGAGGAGGAGGATCAAGATGAACATCCTTCAGTGCTATGCTCCAACGAACGACAGTGAAGAGGAGGATAAAGATCAGTTCTACAATAGAGTCCAGAAGATCCTTGAGACCTATACAGACAAGGATGTCACCATCCTCATGGGAGATGTCAATGCCAAGATTGGGTCAGACAACACTGGATACGAACAGGTCATGGATACCCACGCCCTGGGAGTGATGAATGTGAATGGAAAGAGATTTGTGGACCTGTGTGCATTCAACAACCTGGTCATTGGAGGCAGCATCTTCCCCCACAAGCAGATCCACAAGACTACATGGATATCTCCAGACAGCGCGACAGAGAATCAGATCGACCACGTCTGCATTAACAAGAAATTCAGAAGATCCCTGCAAGACGTCAGAGTGAGAAGAGGGGCAGATATGGCGTCCGACCATCACCTGGTGGTGGCAAGACTGAAAATGAAGCTGAAGAGAAACCAGACTGACGCATCAGACAGAAGAGTGAAGTATAACGTCAGCCTTCTGAAAGACCCCAAGACGAGAGAACAGTTTGGTCTGGAGCAGGAAAATAAGTTTGAAGTGCTTCAGGACCTTTTTGAAGAGGAAGATTATGTGCTCATCAGGTGGCAGAAAGTGAAAGAGATACTAAAATCAAGTCCTTGACCAAGATAGAAGACAAAAAGAGGAAGAAGGAAATAGTCAACAACAGCAGGATTAGAGTAGCAAAGGCCAAGGCTCAAGAAGAATATGCAGAAGATCACAGAGTAGTGAAGAGGAGTATTAGGAAGGACAAGAAAGAATACGTGGACAGACTAGCGGCTGAAGCGGCAGAGCGGCAACATAAAACAGCTGTATGATATCACTAAGCGACTCTCCGGTAAGTTCAGCAAGCCAGAAAGACTCGTTAGAGACAAGCAGGGCAACACCATCTACAGCTTAGACCAGCAGATGGACAGATGGGCTGAACATTTTGAGGAACTCCTGAACAGGCCAGCACCTCCGAATCCCCCAGACACCAGGGGCATCACACTACTATCTGTGCCAGGAAAGGTCTTCAACTGGGTCCTTCTAGAGAGGATGAGGAACATCGTCGACCCACTGCTGCGAGACAAACAGGCAGGCTTCTGGCAAAACAGATCCTGCATTGCAATGCTCCGCATCATAGTTGAGCAGTCACTGGAATGGAACTTGCCGTTGTACGTCAACTTCGTTGACTACGAGAGAGTGTTCGATAGCGTGGATCGAGAGACCCTCTGGAAGCTCCTTAGGTTTTATTGCATCCCAACAAAAATGGTAAACCTAATCAGGAACTCCTACGATGGCATGTCCTGCAAGGTTATCAATGGAGGGCAGCTTACCACCAGCTTCCAGGTGCATACCGGAGTCCGAAAAGGATGCTTGTTGTCGTCGTTCCTCTTCCTACCGGCTATTGACTGGATAATGAAGTCGTCCACCAGTGGGCACAGGAACGGGATCCAATGGACTTTGTGGAAACAATCTTGCCCTCCTTTCACACAGCCAACAGCAGATGCAAGAGAAGATAAATGTGGTGGCATCATCACAAGTTGGCATCAATGTCCACAAAGACAAGACAAAGATTCTGAAGGTCAATACCACCAGTACAGAGCCAATCATTCTGAATGGAATTCCCCTGAAAGCACTGCAGTCCTTCACCTACCTGGGTAGCACCATAGACCAACAGGGCGGCACAGACGCAGACGTCAAGGCAAGGATTGGCAAAGCAAGAGCGGCCTTCATACAGCTCAAGAACATCTGGGCCTCTAGGGAGCTGTCCATGACCACCAAGATCCAACTGTTCAATTCCAATGTGAAGACGGTGTTACTGTATGGAGCAGAGACCTGGAGGATGACCAAGACCACTCTCAGGAAAATCCAGACATTCCTCCAGATCCGCTGGCCTAACACCATCAGTATCGCCAACCTATGGGAGAGAACCTGCCAACTTCCTGCTGAGGAAGACATCAGGAAGAGGAGATGGGGCTGGATAGGGCATACTGTGCGTAAACTGCCAACACAAATCACCAGGAAGGCACTGAGGCGTGACCTTGAAGATGACACAACAAAGATGGGTTATACCTGGCGACAGCTGGAGAGAATGGCCCAGGACAGAGGACTCTGGAGATCTGTTGTTGATGGCCCATAACCTGATAGGGGTGACGGGCAGTAAGTTAGTAAGTAAAACCTTACAAAATGTTGTGCATGTAAAAAGTGCTGAGAATGGATCAAATAGTTGTAATGTTGCTTAGATTCAGACAGGAATCATGTGTTTGTGCTGTTTTTTTGCTGATTAAGGGAGAATTCAAGACTAATTCACCAAACAAATAGTCAAGGAATGTAAAAATGCTATGAAACATCATATTATTTAGTGAGAAAGTGAAAGAGCAAAACAGACACTGTTTATGGAATCAGGAGATCAAAAAATGAGTAAGAAGCAAGTGTTGGATTTGATTCCTCAGATATGATGCAGATTACAGAGAAGCTCAGAGTTCAGACTCACAGTGCTGTAGTTTTGCAGTCACCGGTCAGATACTGTTGATGCTTTGGTTCTCACACTCGCTGTCGATGGAGAGTCAGTGTCTGTTACTTTGCTTTTATTCAGAGTGATAATGTACAGTGTATTTCACACACTCAGATCTCTCTCTCTCTCTTTAGCGCAGTGGAGATGAAACGCTTCCAGTGCTTCAGTTTTCAGAAGTGTTTCTCTGTTTGCTCTTCAGGTGAGTGAGAGAAATACATCTATAATGCAGCTCTGCAGATGAACCACTCCCACACACACACACACACTCTCTCTCACACACTGATGGACAGCATTTACACACATCCTACACAAGAAAAAACAACAAAAATACAGCATAATATATATATATATATATTTTTGGCCAGAATATATAATAATAATAAATAAATAAAATATATGCTAAATATATGTTTTAAACGGTACATAAATATATTTTGGAAAAACATTTTTTCATTATTTTTTTGCCCCTATAATATACTTTGCAATTTAAAGGTTTAAGCAATATATATCTTAAACACGTTTGAATATATATATATATATATATATATATATATATAATCTTAATTTTAGATTATTTTAAACACATTTGAAAATATATATATATATATTAAATATATGTGTGCGTGTGTGTTAATATGTAATTAATAGAATTGATGAAATTAATTAAAATGTGTGTGTAAATTATTCAAATATATATATATATATATATATATATATATATATATATATATATATATATATATCTCAGGGATGGGCAGTCACTATTGACATATTGACAGACGTGTGATTTTGGAACTGTTTCTGTGAGGACAGAAAGATAACAGAACGGAGTGTGAAATACTTGAATCTGTGTGAGTGATTATGATATTATCTAAATCTCCCCGAGGCGACTGACACACGGCAGGCAAATGAAGTCCGGATCAAAATCCATCTCAAACAGAAGTCAGCAGCTCGTTCACTCGTTAGTGTGCGTCAGGGCAGACATCGAGACTGATGGAGACGAGATCAGCCGCAGTCGTTTGTCCGATTTATATTCTCATTAAAGCAATGTCCCGCGATCAGCTCAAGAGTCCAGCATTACAGACTATACTGAACACAATTGTCAAGCAGAAACACACTATATATATTCACGCACAAATGGGTTATTAGAGAGCAACAACTACCATCTCTGGCAATAACCCTGCTATCACAAACTTAGCTTGATTAGCTCAAATGTTCACACTAAGATGCTTTTAGTAAAAGGATGATTGGATCGTTTAAGTGAACGGTGGGACCACGTTCAGAGATGCAATGGGTACACTGTTAAACATTTCTGTAATTTCTACAGTTATTTACTGTATATCACCCAGTACAATACTGCAAATTCCCTTTACAGTAAATAACTGTAATACCCTTTGCCTCATGGGAATTTTCTGCAACGTCAAACCCCACATACAGAGACTTGCTGTATTTTTTTGAATCGCTATATACTATTGTATTTGCTGTAACGGCCTCTTTGGCGCCATTCTATTGAGGTTGTTTTATTTTCCTAATTTCTTACATTTGGATTGACACGATTTGCCTTTCACTATATCTACAACGCCACAACAGCTTGGGACTGACTACACTGGATGTGTTAAATCACTTGTAATGATCGGAAAATCCGTTTGTCCTTCCTGTCAGAAACAGCGCGAGCGCTTGGAGTACATCTGTACATTAGAAATATACCGGGGCATCACTTTACTGTCCGCATTCACTGTAGATAGTATATATATAATGGGTTCTATATTGTTGTTTGTTGTCGAGTCGCGTCACGCCGCTCCACTCGTGTCCGAGGAAGACACGGAAGCAGCGGGGCAGCACCACGGGTTTTGCCCGGGGATGAACCTGCGAGAGTGGAAGGGTTCCGGAGAACATCTACGCTGTGTGTCGATGCATCTTACAAGAGAATACCAGCAAGCAAGGTAAAAATATATGTGTGTTTGTGTCAGATTGTTGCACACCAGTTTTAACCTAACAACATTTACCCGTCAACATAGCGGTAACAAACTTTACTATGGTAAACTGCGCTGTCGTTACAAACGACTTTTGTCTGCTTATTGAATTAAGTTACCGAATTTAAATAATTTTTAACGAGCAACGCTTATCTTATATTAACATTAAGTTAACTAATGTGACATTTAGTTCAGGTGTTACTAGTTGATGTTGGCCAGTAACGTTAGCCTATTGAGAAAACAAAATCGTTAAGTTAAACAAGTTTTATGGCTAGCTGCCTTTCTAGTTTTAGAATTAGTTTGTTATAGTTTTTAATAGAATTTAAGATTTACTGCATTTTTTTTTTGTATCTGTGTTTTAAAGGCAACTTCAATGAAGCATCAAGAAAGACATGAGCAGGCCAGCCACCCTGAGACTGATAATTCATGGTAAGAGAATGGTTTTGAGAGATTTGTGTATTTTATGTGGGGTTTTCCTTTTAAAAGTGTGCTATTTCTACTACTTGTTTTTCAGAGAAGACATTTCTTTCACTAGCAAAGTGGATGGTGAGCAAAGGTGGTGGCAACGTTTTGGGGCAGCACCTGGGTTTTGCAGATGCCATCTGTGAGGATAAATCCAGAGGATACAACATAATGCAGTGCAAAACGTCTTAAGACAGGAGAAATGGTGAAGATGCACTGTTCGAGCATTGGAAGCATTATATATAAAAATGATCAAATCTAATGAAATCTATATTAAAATGAATGAATTGCAGTAGTATACTGAATTTCATATTTTTTTTTACAGTAATTTACTGTAAAAGAGTACAGTTTGCAACTGTAAATCAAATACAGTTTGCTACTGTAAATCTTAATTACAGTAATTATTGGCAACACTGTTGACATTTAAAACAAAAAAACTGTAAAATTACAACATTTAATAAAATATTTAAAATTATAAAATATAAAAATACATAAAAATTATAATATTTTAGAATTATACAAATGTATTTTATTTTATAAAAATATTTTAAAATAAAAAAATTAAAATGTATAATTTAAAACATTTATAATTAAACAATTGTTAAATAACATTTATATAAAATATTTAAGAATTATAAAACATTTGATTTTAAATTTTTGGAAATTATAAAATGTTTTAAAATTGTCAAATATTTAAAATATTTATAATTAAAACCATTTATAATTATAAAATTGTAAAACTGCAACATCTAAATATTTAAAATGATCAAATATAAAGAAATCTATATAAAAATATGAAATATTTTATAATTATTCAGAATATATTAAAATTATAAAAACTATTTTATTTTTTAATTATTAAATGAGTTAGTTTTAACATTTAAAATATGTATAATTTTAAATATAATTATACAACTGTAAAATGACAGCATTTAATAAAATATTTAAAATGATAAAATATATAAAAACATTAAAATATCAGATATTTTAGAATTATAAAAAAAATAGTTTACTTTATGAAAACAATTTTATTTTATACAATTTTCAAATATTACAAATTTATAAAATATTTCAAATTAACTTTTTTAATTTGAAACATTTACAGTTTTACTTGGATTCTTTTAATCCAAGTAAAAACCAGATAATGTTTGTGGACTCGTGGGCCTCACCTGGCTGAGCTGACCCGTAGGTGACCCGGAGACGTTAAGCGTGTGGCATCTGAAGTTGAGGAGGGTTTTGTGCTGTGAAGCGTCGGCCAGCGGGGGCAGCAGAGGCGGATGCTGCAGCACCGTACACAATAAACCCACGAGAGAGTCCGGCCGGAGCAGCAGTGCCTCCAGAGCGATGTTCACCGAAACCTGCCACAAACACACACACTAATTACTTCCCACACACTAATCACCCGCTGGAAAATAAACAGCATTCATTGTTCAGGGTTCTGCTGAGTGAGTCAATGACTGATTATGAAAACAAAGACTCCATTAACGATCCCAGTCTGTAACCTACATTACGCGTCTGTCATTATGTCAAGATTTACTCAGACGCAAAAAAAACACTTGAGATACAGACAGCATGTGCTGATCTACAGAGATTCACAATCCCACGACTCTCAATACACCAGGGAATAAATCAACAGCACAACCAGTGTTTAACCAGCAAAATCTCAAGAGAAATGCATGCCAATTATTACAGCTAATTAAAACTACAATTAAATACATAAAAAAAAAAATGTTACTTAAAATAAAATAACAAAAATAATAAAATAAAGAGCAACATTTCTTTTTTTTATTTAGTTCAACCTAATGTACTAAAATAACTAAAACTGAAATCAAAAGTATTAATAAAATATATAGACATAAATAAGCCTGCTAAAAATGACAAAAACCTTCTAAAAAAAGACAACAAAATTACTAACACTTTAACTAAATTTAAAAATTAAAACAAAAAGATGAACAGATTCAAAATATAAATAAAAACTATAATAGTCTCTCAATTATAGTAAAATTACATTGCAATTCACATTTTTATGTCTTTTTATATATTTTTTTTGCATTCCATGCACAATACTGGTTTTGCAGTGAAATTAAATAGCATATAAAATATCCCGTATCTATGTGCCTCTTTTTAAGTGCATCTTTTGACAATTTTTTTTTCTTTCTTAAATCTGTCAATTACATAAGAATTCGGTAAACAGGTTATAATAATTACATCTTACGTACAACTTTTTTTCCCCTCATATACTTGAAATGTTCTTTGCACTGTGCGTTTTGTGTTTGTACTATGTTTATTTATTTATTTTCTCTAACCTATAAAATTCATTACCAAGCAAGGTTGTATATGTACCGTTATTTATTTTTAAAAAATCATATCCTTATAAAACACGAGAGACAAAAATAGATTTGTAAACAATCTTTTGGTTTAGACCTGGTTTTATCAATTAATGAAGCATTGCGAATTTATTTTCATTAACCTTGAAATTATATTTAGTTGAGGATATTAAATTAAGTTAGCCATTTTAAATAATATAGTTAATCGTGTAATTTGTCATTATTAATCTAATAATATCCAAAAGACAAAGAAATCATGCAATGAGGGTGTTAAAATAAACAACAACAACAAAAAAACACTCACCTTTCAGTTCAGCAACAACTCAACCAATACCCACTGCACAATAAGCAAATCCCAGCTGGTCCGTCAGCGCGTTTCTTACATTTACATTTATGCATTTAGCAGACGCTTTTATCCAAAACGACTTACATTGCATTCAAGTTACAGTTTTTTTTATTACATTTTATCAGCTTCTTGCTTTCCCTGGGAATCGAACCCATGACCTTTGCGTTGCTAGCGCCATGCTCTACTATTTGAGCTACAGGAAAGCTTCTCCATTTGCATGTGTTGTGAGGATTTGCAGCACGTTTCTTAATTTGCATGTGTTGTGAGCATTTGCAATGTGTGAGGATTTGCAGCGCGTTTCTTAATTTGCATGTGTCGTGAGGATTTGCAGCGCGTTTCTTAATTTGCATGTGTTGTGAGGATTTGCAGCGTTTCTTAATTTGCATGTGTTGTGAGGATTTGCAGCGCGTTTCTTAATTTGCATGTGTTGATAGCATTTGCAGCACGTTTCTTAATTTGCATGTGTCGTGAGGATTTGCAGCGCGTTTCTTAATTTGCATGTGTTGTGAGCATTTGCAGCGTTTCTTAATTTGCATGTGTTGTGAGGATTTGCAGCGCATGTGCTGTCAAAATGATGATGTTTTCTTGATTTGCTGGTGTTTTTTTGTATTTGCATGTGTTTTCTGAAGTTGCAGCGCGTTGAGCTCTCTCGGCCACCGTACCTTTGAGATGCCGGTGGTGTTTGCGTTGAGCGCGAGGTCTGCAATCCGCTCCACACACTGAACGATCCGTGTACACGCTCGAGCCTCGTTCTGAGCCATCCACAGAACATGTTCCTCCACCACCATCATGTTACTGGCCACGTCCAACACGTGATCGGCCAACTATACACACACACACACACACAACATCACAGATCTCAGACTCACAGGTACGGCAGGTACGAACTTCACTGGCCTCTGTTACAGATCAGCTATCATTAGTTTCACTGGATTTACTCTTACACAAGGAAAATAGATTTCCTTATGTATTCACAATATATTAAATTGTTTAATGCAAATAGAAAATAAACAGAATAATATTTTTTTTCTATATATTACAATTTATTGAAAAGTACATACATTTCGAAAATATATATATTAAACAACAAAAAAATATATAGATTGTATATCGTATTATCATATTTGTATTGTAAATAAGTCAATGTAAAAATAAATAAATAAATACATGCATACATACATAAATAAATAATTAAAAATAAATAAATGAATGACTGACTGATTGATTGAACGAATGAGTAAATAAATAAATAAATTGAATAAATGAATGAATGAACTGACATATTTTTTTGTAAACACCTTTTTCTTATAATACCATGACATATTTTCATATAATAACTGTGCTACCCATAAATTGAAACAAAAGTTTATGAATGTGTTAAATTTTCATGTAAACCCATGCATTAACTCATGAGAGAGGTATTAATAAACTATATATATATTGATTATATTATTTATTGATTTTAAATGTTTTTTTTTTGTTTTCTTTATCGTAAATGTAATATATTTATTTATTATAATACTGTATATTTATTTATTTATTTATGTGGGTAGTCCATTTTGCTGTATACTGAAAATTAAATTTATTAGACCAATTGTATTATATTTTCTAGTATACAGGTACATCTCAAAAAATTAGAATATCATGAAAAAGGTCAATATTTTTTGTCACTCATTTCAGAAAGTGAAACACATTCATTACACATATAGTGAAATATTTCAAGCCTTTATTTCTTGAAATTTTGATGATTATGGCTTACAGATAATGAAAACCCAAAATTAACTGTCTCAGAAAATTTGAATATTACATAAGATCAATAAGAAAAAGGATATTTTAAACAGAAATGTCAGGCTTCTGAAAAGTATGTTAATTTCTATGCACTCAATACTTGGTTGGGCCTCCTTTTCCATGAATTACTGCATCAATACGGCGTGGCATGGAGGCAATCAGCCTGTGGAACTGCTCAGGTGTAAAGGAAGCCCAGGTTGCTTTGATAGCGGCCTTCAGGTCATCTGCATTGTTGGGTCTGGTGTCTCTCATCTTCCTCTTGACAATACCCCATAGATTCTCAATGGGGTTCAGGTCAGGCGAGTTTGCTGGCCAATCAAGCACAATAACACCATGGTCATTGAACCAGCTTTTGGTACCTTTGGCAGTGTGGGCAGGTGCCAAGTCCTGCTGGAAAATGAAATCAGCATCTCCATAAAGCTTGTCAGCAGAAGGAAGCATGAAGTGGTCTAAAATCTCCTGGTAGATGTCTGCGTTGACTGTGGACTTCAGAAAACACAGTGGACCAACACCAGCAGATGACATGGCAGCCCAAATCATCACTGACTGTGGAAACTTCACACTGGACTTCAAGCAACATGGATTCTGTGCTTCTCCACTCTTCCTCCAGACTCTGGGATATTGATTTCCAAATGAAATGCAAAATTTACTTTCATCTGAAAAGAGGACTTTGGAGCACTGAGCAACAGGCCAGTTCTTTTTCTCCACAGCCCAGGTAAGATGCTTCTGATGTTGTCTCTGGTTCAGAAGTGGCTTGGTAGCTCTTTTCCTGAAGATGTCTGAGCGTGGTGACTCTTGATGCACTGACTCCAGCTTCAGTCCACTCCTTGTGAAGCTCTCCCAAGTGTTTGAATCAGCTTTGCTTGACAGTATTATCAAGTTTGCGGACATCCCTGTTGCTTGTGCACCTTTTCCTACCCAAATTCTTCCTTCCAGTAAACTTTGCATTTGACATGCTTTGATACAGCACTCTGTGAACAGCCACAGCTTTCAGTAATGACCCTCTGTGACTTACCCTCTTTGTGGAGGGCGTCAATGTTCGTCTTCTGGATCATTGCCAAGTCAGCAGTCTTCCCCATTATTGTGGTTTCAAAGAACAAGAGATACCCAGAATTTAAACTGTAGGGATGGTCATTAATTGAAACTCAAATGTAAACATTCTAATATTTTGAAATATTAAACAAAAAAACTTTTGAAGTGTTTTACATGTAATGAATCTAAAATATATGAAAGTTTCACTTTTTGAAACAAGTTACAAGAAAACTTTTTCACGATATTCAAATTTTTTGATATGTACCTGTATTCTCCTATATATTTTTACTTCATAAAGGTATGTTTTTGCTTTCTCTGCTCATGCACAGCTCATCTCCATAATGGACTGAACTGAACTGAATTTATTTCCAGTACAAGCCATCAAAACCTGTAAGAGTTAATTCATGAGATTGATTTAAAGGCATGGTAATGATGGTTATTTCTCATTTACTTCAGTTGCTCATCCTCATTTAATGGAAGAAAACGAGCAATATTCCCAGCTCCTCTGTGACCTCCAGACCCTTCAATGACTTGTGAATCCTAACATTACTGTAACTGCTGCTCTCCTCCTCAACGAGCAGCTCTAGCATGACATCTGAGTGTTTCAGGACTGAACTGAAGTCAGCTGTTGTGTTTTCATTTAGCCATAAATCAGATCAGCTTTGTACTAATCAGAACATATACAAGCATACACACACAAGACCACACAAAATTCAGCACAAATAAAAACATCTTAAACAAAAGCAGCACCTCAAATTCACTCCACACAAGTACATCCTTCTATAACTCTAATTCATTCTAAAATTCTATCAGATTTTACCCATTAAGAGAATTAATTTTATAATCTCACACTTATATACGCTCACCCTGATTTTCAGTTAAAATGCCCTTTATGTCCCTTAAATTGCACTTTTGGCATAGATGAGTTCAAACTGAGTTCAAATTAATTAATTATTTTTTAAGATGATTAAATTATTAAATTCAATCAAATAATTAGTATTTATTTATATAATTTGAATTATTATTTACTAAATTCATATTATTATATAAAATATTACTAATCTATTAAATTTACTTTCCAAATACACAGTAAAAGTAGCATTTAAACACATATTTCACTCAGAAACTGCTAGTAAAAATTAAACACGAAATTTTGACGTACAAAGACTGAAACTGTATTTTCTTGTAAAATGTACTTCAATAATATTTATTTACAACCTTGATTTTTTTTACCATGCATATATACAGTATCTTACAGAAGTGAGTACACCCCTCACATTTTTGTAAATATTTTATTATAACTTTTCATGTGTCAATATTTTGTGTGGCCACCATTATTTTCCAGCACTGCCTTAACCCTCTTGGCCATGGAGTTCACCAGAGCTTTACAGGTTGCCACTGGAGTCCTCTTCCACTCCTCCATGACGACATCACGGAGCTGGAGGATGTTAGAGACCTTGCGCTCCTCCACCTTCCGTTTGAGGATGCCCCACAGATGCTCAATAGGGTTTAGGTCTGGAGACATGCTTGGCCAGTCCATCACCTTTACCCTCAGCTTCTTTAGCAAGGCATTGGTCGTCTTGGAGGTGTGTTTGGGGTCGTTATCATGTAGGAATACTGCCCTGCCGCCCAGTCTCTGCTTCAGTATGTCACAGTACATGTTAGCATTCATGGTTCCCTCAATGAACTGTAGCTCCCCAGTGCCAGCAGCACTCATGCATCCCCAGACCATGACACTCCCACCACCATGCTTGACTGTAGGCAAGACACACTTGTCTTTGTACTCCTCACCTGGTTGCCGCCACACACGCTTGACACCATCTGAACCAAATAAGTTTATCTTGGTCTCATCAGACCACAGGACATGGTTCCAGTAATCCATGTCCTTAGTCTGCTTGTCTTCAGCAAACTGTTTGCGGGCTTTCTTGTGCATCATCTTTAGAAGAGGCTTCCTTCTGGGACGACAGCCATGCAGACCAATTTGATGCAGTGTGCGGCGTATGGTCTGAGCTCTGACAGGCTGAACCCCCACCCCTTCAACCTCTGCAGCAATGCTGGCAGACGTCTATTTGCCAAAACACAACCTCTGGAATATGACGCTGAGCACGTCTCATAGCAAGGCCTGTCTTGAGTGGAACCTGTCCTGTTTAACCGCTGTATGGTCTTGGCCACTGTGCGATTAATCCCACCTAACATTAAAGTTTTTAAATATACTTTTATATTGCAATAATTTCACATTCAATCCACAAATTAATGTACAAACACATATTTTTTATATTTGTTTAATGGCATCTTTATTTTTATGACTGAAGGCTGAATATGACTGAATATTTAACCATTGACTATAGCCATTCAACTTCACATTATAATTAAGACCTATCAATTTTAAACAATTTTAGACTTTAAAAACAATTTCTAATTCAAGTGAACTTAAAACAATCTTCACATAAACCCATTATAATAAATGTAATATTTATCTACCTGTGCCCCTCAGCAGAAATATACAGAAATTGAATAAAGTTATCAAACACTAAATTCTAAAGTAAATACAGATGAATCCTTAAAACTATAAAAGTTATTGATTTCCTCTTTTGTCTTTTGTTCTTGATGAACAGACATCAGGGCAGTTGGTTATTAGGTTGTTTTGGCTTCCATTTCTTTAAGAGCTGCCGCTACCGAACAAGATGCAGATTTGACACGCATCATTTTCATATTCAGGTCGGACCCATTTTAGTCTCTTCTAATGAGCTGACGAGGTGAATCGAGTGTGTTAGATGAGGGAGACAGCGCTAGGATGCTCCTGGACAGTTTTGAAAACCATTTCAGAGACATGTTCTTAATGTAACTCATATATAACATATTACATGCATGCACAGTTTTATGGCAGCTTTAATTGCCTTTTTGGTAACTTCATGACTTAACTGATCACGACATTGCATGCTCGTACTTTCTTTCGCGATTTGATATGAAATGATACAGGCTATGCGCGCGCCGGCACCTTAGTGTATGTATTGAAGAACACGCGCTGCGAGCACAGTACAGTTTCCGCGCTCGTTTGACTCGCGCCTGCAGCTGAAGTGAAGTTACAGCGCGTCTGAAACGTCTCCTGTTTGATGTGCTCGTGAAGATGTTCTGCGACTGAATAAATGCACTTCTTGTCAAGAAAAAAGAGACAGAATTAGCAGTTATGAGTGGGATGGCCAACCCTAGGCCCCGCCCCTGCGTTAAACTGAAAAAATTAGTCGCCTGCCTTAACGCGCTAATTTTGACAGCACTAATATATATACAGTCATGGCCAAAAATATTGCATTGTTAATCTGTAAATCTGCATTGTTAATCCTTTTGATCTTTTATTTAAAACATTCACAAAAATCGAACCTTTCATTGGATAAGAAGAATTTAAAATGGGGGGAAATATCATTATGAAATAAATGTTTTTCTCTAATACACGATAGACACAATTATTGGCACCCCTATAAATTCTTAGGAGTAAAATATCTCTGAAGTATATTCCCATTCATATTCACAATTTTGAGCACTCCAGGGTGATTATGAACATGAAATTATGCAGCCATGGCTTCCTGTTTAACAGAAATATAAATAGGAGGGAAAACAAAGCCCAAATTCCCTTAATCATCCATCACAATGAGAAAAACCAAAGAATATATTTCTGATGTGCAGCAAAAGATAACTGAGCTTCACAAATTAGTGAAGTGGCTTTAAGAAAAGAGCTAGAGCAGTGAAAATCCCCATTTCCACCATCAGGACAATAATTAAGAAATTCCAATCAACAGAAAATTTTATGAATCTGCCTGGAAGAGGATATGTGTCTATATCGTCCTAATGCATGGTGAGAAGGAGAGTTTGAATGGCTAAAGACTCTCCAAGGATCACAGCTGGAGAATTGCAGAAAATAGTTGAGTCCCGGGGTCAGAAAACCTTAAAAAAAAATTGTCAAACAGCACCTACATCACCACATGTTGTTTGGGAGGATTTCAAGAAAAATTCTTCTAGCTCATCCAAAAACAAACTGCAGCATATTCAGTTATCAGACACGACTGGAACTTCAAATGGGACTGGCTCTTAAGATGGGTGAACACAGGGATAAAAATGACCCCATGTGCACAATTAAATATACTGCTGTAGTTTTGATGTTGTGGGCCTATATTTCTGCTGGAGGTCCTGGACATCTTGTTCAGACACATGGCATAATTGATTCTATCAAATACCAACAGATAAAAAATCATAAGTGACTGACTCTGTTAGAAATAATATAATGGGCCATGTTTGGATCTTCCAACCGTACAATAATCCAAACACAAACCTCAAAAACAACACAAAAATGGGTCACTGAGCACAAAACCAAGCTTCTGCTATGGCTATTCCAGTCCTCTGACCTGAACCCTGTAGAAAATGAGTGAGGTGAACTGAAGAGAAGAAGCACCGTCATGGAGCTGTGAATCTGAAGGATCTGGAGTGATTCTGGATGAAGGAATGGTCTCTGATCTCTTGTCAGGTGTTCTCTAACCTCATCAGGCATTACAGGAGAACATTTAGAGCTGTTAAACTGGCAGATGGAGGTTTCAAAAAGTATTGAATAAAAGGGTGCCGTTAATTGTGGCCAATGTGTATTAGAAAAAAACATTTATTTCATAATGATATTTCCCCCATTTTAAATTCTTATTATCCAATGAATGGTTATATTTTTGTGAATTTTTTAAATGAAAGATCAAAACAATGCAGATTAATTTTCACAGCCTTCTTTGATCATATTTACCAAGGGTGCCGAAATTTTTGGCCATGACTGATATATATATACTTTACTTTACTTACTTACTTTTGTCATTTAGCAGACGCTTTTGATAAGAAAAAGTAACTAAAACTAAAAGTTACAACTCTATAAATACTATATACCCACATATTTAAGAAAATAAAGAAATTAAATAAAATTGACATGCATATAACAACATCTCAATAATAAACATATACATATATATATATATATATATATATATATATATGATGTTGATGGAATAGCCTATATCAAGACTAGATTTATAATGATTTAATAATGCTTGATTTTTATACAGTATTGTTTTTTTATTTTTTGTCTATTATAAATTGACTCATTTGCATTGTTGCTTTCCATAAGGTTCGTTTCCCAGTGAAAACATGTACTCACAAAATGTAAACCTTGAATGCACAGTCAATAAGATGTGAATACTTGGCATGTAGTGTGCGTCTGGCCTGCAGGTCACATATGGCAGCATGAGTTATGTAATTAATACCAATATCCTCAAAGCGAGTGAGTGTGTTTTCTCGTCATTCACACATAAACAGCCTCCTCGAGGTCTTGTGATGGAGTGTGAGCATCCGCCGGTGTTATTAAAATGCTAAACGTGTGGACTGAACATTTGTACATAACACTTAAAGCTGAAAATAGCTAATAACAATGTGCAGTGATTCAAATGGCATCTAAATTACACAGCAGCAGAGGAAGAGACTGAGTCACACATCAGAGCGTGAGATACACCACTGCAGTCTACCTCAGCGGAAATCACTGATCACTGCCAAACATGGCAGTCTTACTCAGTGTTTTCCAGCACAAATATATAAACATCTTTAAATCAAGAAGTGAATTTCAATAGAATGACAATTATTCAGATCAAGTGAGTGCTTAAAAACAGTATTATTTTAGTATCACTGAAATACTATTAAAGATTTTATTAATATTTTGAATATATATTTTTTATTATTTTAATATTAGTTAAATTGTTAGCAATTTTGTAAATTTTATCAGTTTTTAAGCATGTTTTATGCATTTTTAGTTCTAGTTATTTTAGTATGTCAAGTTAAACTGAATAAAAATGAGAAATGCTGAAATAAAATTTTAAGTTAAACAAAATTTATAAAAATAAGCTTAAGTTTTTCTGTTTAAATTTTATTTTATTTAAAGATTATTTTATTTTATTTCAAGTAACAAATTTTTTTTTATTATTGTTTTTGGTTTGGTTAACTATAATAACCTTGTTTATAACAAGATATTTTGGCAGATATTTTTTCTCATTTTAAGCATTTTTTAAAACATCTTAATAGTTTTTATTAATATTATTTTTATTCATTTTTATTTCAGTTTTATAATATATATACACATTATTTCAAGTATGCTTGTAACAAAATATTTTTGGCAGATATTATATTTATAAATTTTATTTCAGTTTTATATATATATATATATATATATATATATATATATATATATATATATATATATATATATATATATATATATATATATATATATATATATATATATAAATCATTTTTTCTTGTAACTTATTTAAAAAAGTTAAATTTTCCTATATTCCTATTTTCCTATATAAAGTTTCCTTACATTACATGTAAAGTAAAACATTTTAAAAGTTTTTTTCTTTTTAATTTTGATGATTAGAGCTTACAGCTCATGAAAGTCACAAATCAGTATCTCAAAACATTACAATATTTACATTTGACTTTCAATTAATGACCATCCCTACTGTATAAATTCCGGGTATCTCTTGTTCTTTGAAACCACAATAATGGAGAAGACTGCTGACTTGGCAATGATCCAGAAGACAATCACTGACGCCCTCCACAAAGAGGGTAAGTCACAGAGGGTCATTACTGAAAGCTGTGGCTGTTCACAGAGTGCTGTATCAAAGCATATTAAATGTAAAGTTTACTGGAAGGAAGAATTTGGGTAGGAAAAGGTGCACAAGCAGCAGGGATGACTGCAAGCTTGAGAATACTGTCAAGCAAAGCTGATTCAAACACTTGGGAGAGCTTCACAAGGAGTGGACTGAAGCTGGAGTCAGTGCATCAAGAGTCTCCACGCTCAGACGTCTTCAGGAAAAGGGCTACCAAGCCACTTCTGAACCAGAGACAACGTCAGAAGCATCTTACCTGGGCTGTGGAGAAAAAGAACTGGACTGTTGCTCAGTGCTCCAAAGTCCTCTTTTCAGATGAAAGTAAATTTTGCATTTCATTTGGAAATCAAGGTCCCAGAGTCTGGAGGAAGAGTGGAGAAGCACAGAATCCATGTTGCTTGAAGTCCAGTGTGAAGTTTCCACAGTCAGTGATGATTTGGGCTGCCATGTCATCTGCTGGTGTTGGTCCACTGTGTTTTCTGAAGTCCACAGTCAACGCAGCGATCTACCAGGAAATTTTAGAGCACTGCATGCTTCCTTCTGCTGACAAGCTTTATGGAGATGCTGATTTCATTTTCCAGCAGGACTTGGCACCTGCCCACACTGCCAAAGGTACCAAAAGCTGGTTCAATTACCATGGTGTTATTGTGCTTGATTGGCCAGCAAACTTGCCTGACCTGAACCCAATAGAGAATCTATGGGGTATTGTCAAGAGGAAGATGAGAGACACCAGACCCAACAATGCAGATGACCTGAAGGCCGCTATCAAAGCAACCTGGGCTTCCATTACACCTGAGCAGTGCCACAGGCTGATCGCCTCCATGCCACGCCGTATTGATGCAGTAATTCATGCAAAAGAAAGCCCAACCAAGAATTGAGTGCATAGAAATGAACATACTTTTCAGAAGCCTGACATTTCTGATTAAAATATCCTTTTTTTATTTATCTTATTTAATATTCTAATTTTCGAAGATACTGAATTTTGGGTTTTCATTATCTGTAAGCCATAATCATCAAAATTTCAAGAAATAAAGGCTTGAAATATTTCACTCTGTGTGTAATGAATCTATATAATATACGGGTTTCACTTTCTGAAATGAGTGACAAAAAATATTTACCTTTTTCTTCACGATATTCACATTTTTTTAGATGTACCTGTACATCAAATTGGTCTGCATGGCTGTCGTCCCAGAAGGAAGCCTCTTCTAAAGATGATGCACAAGAAAGCCCGCAAACAGTTTGCTGAAGACAAGCAGACTAAGAACATGGATTACTGGAACCATGTCCTGTGGTCTGATGAGACCAAGATAAACTTATTTGGTTCAGATCACTTATTTGGTGTCAAGCGTGTGTGGTGGCAACCAGGTGAGGAGTACAAAGACAAGTGTGTCTTGCCTACAGTCAAGCATGGTGGTGGGAGTGTCATGGTCTGGGGCTGCATGAGTGCTGCCGGCACTGGGGAGCTACAGTTCATTGAGGGAACCATGAATGCCAACATGTACTGTACTGAAGCAGAGACTGGGCGGCAGGGCAGTATTCCTACATGATAACGACCCCAAACACACCTCCAAGACGACCAATGCCTTGATAAAGAAGCTGAGGGTAAAGGTGATGGACTGGCCAAGCATGTCTCCAGACCTAAACCCTATTGAGCATCTGTGGGGCATCCTCAAACGGAAGGTGGAGGAGCGCAAGGTCTCTAACATCCACCAGCTCCGTCATGGAGGAGTGGAAGAGGACTCCAGTGGCAACCTGTGAAGCTCTGGTGAACTCATGAAAATAATGGTGGCCACACAGAATATTGACACTTTGGGCCCAATTTGTACATTTTAACTTAGGGGTGTACTCACTTTTGTGGCCAGCGGTTTAGACATTAATGGCTGTATGTTGAGTTATTTTGAGGTGACAGCAAATTTACACTGTTATACAAGCTGTACACTCACTACTTTAGGCAGTCATGGCCTAGTGGATAGAGAGTTGGACTTGTAACCCGAAGGTTGTGGGTTCGAGTCTCGGGTCTGGCAGGGATTGTAGGTGGGGGAGCGAATAACCAACACTCTCTCCACACTTGATACCATGAGCAAGGCACCGAACCCCCAACTGCTCTCCGGGCGCCGCAGCAATGGCTGCCCACTGCTCCGTGTGTATGTTCACTACTGTGTGTACACTTGGATGGGTTAAATGCAGAGCACAAATTCTGAGTATGGGTCACCATACTTGGCCACACACCACTTCCCTTTCCCCTTTCCCTTTCATTGTAGCAAAGTGTCATTTCTTCAGTGTTGTCACATGAAAAGATATAACAAAAATGTGAGATACTGTATATATATAAACATGCAAGTTATTTTCTTTTTTGTTAAGACCAAGATTTATTTAGATTTCTTCTTTTTTGTGGGAAGTTGTAGGGAGGTGGTTGCCATTTATTTTGTCTACACTTTTTCTGCTGTTTAAGGATAGCAGGGGAGGTAGTGTAATATTTTTTTATTTTTTTTTATTTTATTTGTTAGATTAGACAGATTGCTTTTGGGAGTTAGTATTTTCTGTTTATTATGTTGGCCAAATTAAACCCACTTTATTTTGACACGTTTCCCAGAAATGTGTCTTAATGAGGTTTCAAATTTCAACTGTTTAAGCAAAGACAAGAGAACAATTTTCTTCAAAAATATCTTGTTTTCTGGGAAACTGATCAAAATGAAGTAAACTTATGCTTAAATGAGAAAGAAAATCTGCCAATGGAATCAGAAAAATAAACTTTTTTCCCTCTGAATTACATTTTTATGACTCCACTGGCAGATATTTTTGTTCTTGTTTTAATCATAAACACCTCATTTTGATGTTCATTTTCAGTTTCTCAAAAAACAACATTTCTTAACTTTTGTCTTTTTGCATCTCCAGTAAATATCTTGATTTAAGGATGTTTAGATATATCTACTGGAAAACAAGACATAAATACTGAGGAAGAACATCAATTTGCAGTGATCCATCAAGAGTAGCCTATTACTGCACATTTCATTAGGTGCAAAACTAGGAAAAATACTGTAGCTTTAAAGATCAAGACAACCTTGCTTTTCTTAAACAGCAATTTTTATTACATTAGGAATGCTTGATTGGATTTGAGTTGAAGAAATACTCAGAATCCTGATGGGATGGGATTCTCACCTCTCTGACATGATCCACCAGACGTGTGAGTTTTTCTACCAGATGAGTGACGAATATCACATCCATCACATCTCCAAACAGCGCCGCCCTGCTGGTGAGAGACGAGAGCTGCTGCGCCAACATCAGAGCCCTGGAGACGTTCACCGACATCTGAGAGAAAACCAGAAGATCAGAATCTTTTCAGCACATTTACTGACATCAGTGTGTCTCTGCATACAGCTGTTCCAAAGTTTGGGGTCAGTACAACCTGTTATTCTCCAAGGATGCATTAAATTGCTCTAAGGTGACAGAAATCTTTTGGAACATTATACATGTCTTTACTATTTCAAATAAATGCTGTTCAAATAAACTTTCTATTCATCTGTGAATCCTGAAAAATTAATAGTATCACAGTTTCCATAAAAATATTGTGGAATATTGTTTTTATTGGCATCTAAATTGTGGAATATTGTATTGTTTTTTATATATATTAAAAGATTAAATATGTTTTCAACATTGATAATAATCAGAAATGTTTGTTGAGCAGTAAATCAGTATATTATTATGATTTCTGAAGATCATGTGACACTGAAGACTGGAGTAATGATGCTGAAAATACAGCTGCACATCACAGAAATACATTACATTTGAACAGATATTCACTTAGAAAACAGCTGTTTTACATTATAATAATATTTTACAGTGTTTCTGATCAAATAAATGCA